>NC_081399.1:3459340-3759340 GCF_030684315.1 Stegostoma tigrinum
GGCTGAAGAAGTTTGTCCTCATCTCTGTCCTAAAGGGTCTTCCCTTCACAGAACGCTGTTTCCACAGCTGCTTGTCTCTCCTGCTAATGTAAACACCTTTCCCAGCATCCGCTCAGTATTCTGCAACTTTCAATTAGATCCCTCCCCCTCCCCCAATCAATCCTTTCAGACCCCATTGAGTATAGATTCAGTGTCCTCAAACTTGCAACACGTGTTAGGATTTTCATGGCCGGGGTCATTCTCGTAAACATCTCCTGGACCTGCACCAGTGCTCGTATGTTCTTCCTGAGATATAGACCCCAACATTGCTCACAGTATTCTAAATGTGGTCTGACCAGAGCCTTATAAAGCCTCAGAAGTACATCCTTGCTTTTATATTCTAGTCCTCTCAAAGTGAACGCCAACATCATATGTGCCTTCCCAACTACTGACTCAATCTACAAGTTAATATTAAAACAATCCTGGGCTAGGAATCGAAAGTCCCTTTGCATTTCAGATTTCTGAACTGTTCTCCCATTTAGAGAATAGTCTATACCTGTAACCTTCCTGCCCAAGTTCATGACCTCACACTTTCCGACATTGTATTTCATCTGCCACTTCTTTGCCCACTCACCTCACCCATATAAATCCTTCTGCAGCCTCCCTGCCTTCTTAGTGCTAACTGTGCATCCACCTCCTCTTGTGTCATTTTCAAAATTCGCCAGGATGCCCTCAGCTCCTTCATTCGGAGCATGAATGTAGAAAGTGAAAAACTGTTGTCTCGACACTGACCCTTGCAGATTAACTCTAGTCAGCAGTTTCCACCCTGAGAAAGAGGTTTTTATTCCAATTCTCTGCTTTCTACCAGAATGCCAATTTTCTATCCATGCTGATACTTTGCCTCTAACACCACGAGCCCTTAACCTACTCAGCAGGCCTCTGTGCAGCCTACTGGAAGTCCATCCATTAGCTCTCCTTTGTCTAATCTACACAATACGAACAAACTGAACAATTCGCTCCAACCCCTAACTATTCACAAACTGAACAAAATTCTCCTGGCATGCTGTTCCAAAAAGTACAAGTCCCACTTGTATAAACCAAAAGCCCACACAGCATGTGTGTTCCAGTATATTCCGATTTCCCCACGATCTCAAGTCAGAAACATCTTTCTTCCATTGATCCTGCTGTCAGTGATATTCTCTTAGTGAAAGCTCTTAGCTTGAAGTGCCATGGTGATAATTTTTTCCCACTAGGATGGTCCTTTCTTAGAAAGCACAGCGGTTTCTTGTGAGAGTTAGGTGCTCATTTCTCAGATGGTGGTTACCTCTTGCATCAGATGGCGGTTGGCTCTCACCCAGAGGAAAAAGAAAACCTTTGTACATACTCCCAATGACACATCAAAGCCTTATTAGTTGATTGATTTCTGGAAGTCAAAACCATCAGATTTAAATTCAACTGACCATCAATCACTAAGTGTTTCGTTTAAATTAATTGGCTGATTCCAACACATTGCCAAAACATCACAACAAGCCTGCTGTTTGCCTACCAAATGTAAAGCCTTTTTGATGCACTTATTTCAATTTTGACACTCTTGTACAGTTCTTACAAACATCCAAGCACAGAAAAAGCACAATACTTTTTAAAGGACCAGGCACTGCTTTACCACAGTATGATTTTTACAAATGAATTCTAACTTCGTACACTCTAATTCATGTGTATTGTAAACAACTACATAACACACCCCACTTACTCAACAAAACATGCAATTATTATGAAAAAGATGGCTTTGTTTTTTCTTATATTTAAATCTGAACACCATTAGCCCGAAATACATAGGGCAGAAATCCAAAGTTTCACTTTTCACACTAACTCTGCATACACACACACACACACACACACACACACACACACACACACACACACATATATATATATATAGGCATTGAACAGTATGGGTTCTAACTTATCTACCCATTTTTTAAGCCTGTGATAATACCAAAGGCATGACCCACCCCAGGAGCAAGGAGGCGCAGTGTGCTCTTCCAAACTTCTCCGAACCCCTTCAAAGCTCCTTGGTGGTCTCCTTCAAAGACCTCCAGGTAAATTCGTGCCAAACCCCAGCACCAGCCCAAGTTGACCACCGGGGTTCCCGTCAAGTCTGTTCTGTTTTCCTCCAGGCCAGTGGTGCCTGGCTGTCTGCAGACCCTAGGGGAATGCACACAGTACACTAGTTTCACATTGCTGTCTGCCTCCAAAAAGCCACTCACAACAGCAGGAAGCCCTGTCCCAAGCTCCAAGCTGATTTCCTGCAGGCTGGACTTTGCACCAAGGAATGTGGTCAGTGTGACCATATTCGCCTCTCATAAAGAAGAATCAAAAGGCATCAGCGAAGACCCTTTCACCAAACAGTAAGAAGCCACTTCGCCACCCTGCCCCTGGCCAATGGATTCCGTTGGCTGTTGTCAAACTACCACAGTCTAAGGTGATGAGCCCACAGTCTTCTCGCATACAGCCTCCTGCAGCGAAACCCACGCCGAAGGTGGTGAAGGGCGAATCCTGTCTGGGGAATCAACCTCAGTCAAACAAAAAGAGCCCACTGGTGGTTTCACCTGCTCCTTTCAGGAACCTGGTTGCAAAATGCTGACGTGAAGGTGTTGACTTTACCACAAGCAGATGTGATGCACGTAAGCAATAATAATGAAGATAGTTTCTTGCTGGGGATGGTGCTGCTTTTGTGAGTATGATTTCTGGTTGTGTTGAAGCGAATGTCAAACAGTTATTGAGATCTGCCGTAGTCACAATATTGTACAGTTGGAGTAACATGAACGATTTTTTTCTGATCTCTAGGTTTTCCTCTCATGTTTCTAATGCCCTGTTGACTGTTCCAACTTACTTTTGATTATGTAATCTGTTCATTTAGTTTTGTATTTATAATGAAATCCAATTGTGGTTTTCTGTTCAGCCTTAGCTGCTCCGATTTTCAGTGGGAACTCCTTAACTTGGGAAGGCAGGAGAAACTGGCCGAGTATTATCAACTTACATTATGTAAGTTTCACAACTTGCTTTGCTCTAACCGCATTGGCAACTGCGTGACATGTTCAGCCGAGCCCTTACCTCGCCACTCACCCCCACAATTTTGAGTGAGGCAACTCGTTTCTATTTGTCCTAGCTTATCTTGAGGTCATGGCTGAAATTCTAATACAGTGAAGGGTCGACTCTTCGGCGGTAGCAATCTGTTTTCAAACTATTTTCCAGCTCTTTCCCCATGTGTTTTCACACTTTCCCAAGTCCTTATCTATTTCCCCATCAAACAGTATTTTATGCTTAGTTCCTATTACTATCTATGGCGAAGTAATCCCAAATCCAGTTGGACTTCATTGTTTGAACAGTGATTCACGTCAATTCCCATCGCACATAAGGTTCACTGTATTTGATTAATTAGGCACAATCCACCAAAAAAATTGTGGGATAATATGCATTTAAGTAAATCCCAGAATTGCACATAATCTGTCTTCATCGAGCACTCTCCCCAAACCCCCAGATATTGGGAGTGAGGTCAGAATGTCTTTGAAGACTCCTCAACCTGGGTAAGTGCAAGATGGAAGGCTCGTCTGAACAAGACTCATGGCATAGAGGGCTGTCAGGAGCCAGGGCAAATGAGAAAAGTAGTTAAATTTCAGAATGAGTACAATTTATGAATATGCAAAGTTTTCAAATTTGTCCATTGTTTCTCTGCTGGAAGTTATGTTCATTTTGTGGCCATGACTAGCTTTCCTGGTCAAATTTTCTCTAATTGTTTGTTGCACTTCTTAACGTACCTCTGATATTTTGACCAATCCAAACTATTTAGTTCTCTCTTGAAATGGCTCCATTTCCTGATCATTGTGGTTATAACAACATATATTTAATTCAGTTTTATTTGTTTCACTAACCTAATAGGTGTTTTAAAAAATCATTTAGGGAAAAAGAAAACACTGCATTTTTAAATGTTTAAGAATTGCTGATACAAAACATTTTCATGAAGCTTTACATCAAAATATTTTTAAAAAATAGAGAGGAAGCATTTGTCTTGGGGCGGCACAGTGGCTCAGTTGCTAGCCCTGTTGCCTCATAGCGCCAGGGACCCAGGTTCAATTCCACCCTCGGGCGACTGTCTGTGTGGAGGTTGTACACGCTCCTGGTGTCTGCGTGGGTTTCCTCCAGGTGCCGCGGTTTCTTCCCACAGCCCAAAGATGTACAGGCTATTTGGATTGGCGATGATAAATTGTCCGTTATGTTGAGGGATGTATAGATTAGGTAGGGGATGGGTCTGGGTAGGATTCTGTGAGGGTTGTGCCACATTGTTGGGCTAAAGGGCCTGTTTCCACGATGTAGGGATTCTATGATTGTAATGCACTGGCAATGATGTGTTTACATCCATTACATTTACTTTCTGTAAATTCAAAAATTGTAACATAAGTCTCCAATGAAACAGTATCATACTTTTGCCGTACAATCTTTCCAAAAGTATGAGAGGATTGTGGTCTGCATGCACAAACGCCTCCAAGTCATTTTTTATAACATAAACAATAGAATGTTATAAGGCCAGTTAGAAACTCAATAATTCTTTCTCAATGCCGGAGAGTTTTCTCTGATGAATAATGATTTTCTTTGAAAAATATCCAATTTCTCTTTCAATTCTGCCATCATCCTCCTGCATCAACACTGCTCCAACCCATATGTTGCTTGTGTTGTGAGCAACTTTAAAGGATTTTAAGAAATTTAGTGGGGCTAAAACTGGTCGGGTGGTTAACATGGCATTTAACTAATCAAATAACGCCTGTAATTGTTCTGTCCACTGAAATTTTGTGTTATCCTTTAACAAATTGGTCAGTGGTGTCATCACACTTGTAAAGTTTGGTACAAACTTCCAACAGAACTCAACCAGTCCCAAAAATTGAAGCACCTCTTTCTTCAAGCATGGTCTTGGAAATTCGTCGATGGTCTTCATCTTTCGGTTCCTCAGGGTCATCCTTCAATGTCCAATACTGTGCCCCAATAACATCACTTCTGCCTTTGAGAATTCAGTTTTTGTTAAATTTATAACCAGCTTTACATGCAGTAGTCTGACAATGAGGTCTCGCAAATACACCATGTGATCGCTCCATAAATGGGTAAAAATAACTAAGTCATCTGTTAAAAAGGCACGATTAGTGAATCCTGCTACAACTCTGTTCATAAGTCTTTAAAATGCAGCTAGAGATTCTTCAATCCAAAGAGCATTAATTTAAAATGATAGAGCCCATTTGGGGTTACAAATGTAAAAACTTCTTTTGCTCTCTCCAACAAAGGTACTTGCTGGTAACCACGAAGTAAGTCTAACTTTGTGATGTAGGTAGTGTTTCAAACGTTTTCCTCACAGTTGTCCAGCCTACGGATTGGGTATGATTCCGATTTAGTTATGGTGTTGTCATTCTGATAATCCAGGCAGAATTGTTGAGTACTATAGGGTTTAGGAACCAACATGATCAGCGAACTCCTCTCACTTTGACTCAGCTTGATGACGTCTTCTTTGAGCATCACTTCCCTTCCTTCCGTGCCTGTGGGGAGTTGAAAGGATTAAGACTGTAAAGGTATTGTTTTATCAAAACACCAATCTGTACTTCAACCTTATGTATTGTAATATTAGTCCTCCCCATTCTACTCCTATGTGTATATGCATATTTCTGCAACAAGCCTTTCAATGCATTTCTCTGTTCCAGAAATAGGTGGCTCACTTTCCAATCCCATTCTCTAAGAACTTCCTCATTATTTAACTTATTTTCAAGCACATCAAAATCTAAATCATTAAGATTTGTTTCCTCACTCTGAGTGGCAGTAATTAATACATGTTTCTCCAGTTCCCTGTGCTTGTCATAGTAAGGTTTCAGAATATTCACAGAACATACATGATAAAGTTTTTTTTTTCCCCTATCTGGCATGTTTACCAGATATTTCACTTGACTCAACTCCTTCACAATCTGATAGGGTACGCTACACTTCCTTTTGAAGGGGTCTCCTAAAACTGGTAACAGCACCAGTACTTTATCTTCACGGGTGAACATGCACATTATAGATTTCATACTTGCTTCTTGCTTCGTTAGAACAGTTGCCAGCCTCAGATGTTGTCTAACTAATTCAACTACTATGTTTAATCATTCTGTCACCTTGGATACATAATCCAACTGTGAGATCTCTGACTTTGGACCTATCAACTTTTCCTTCATTAATTTGAAAGGCCCTCTTACTTCATGTGGAGTAAATTGACTTGGTTCATTTGGGGCATTCCTAATGGCAAACAATATAAGTGGAATACCTTCTACCAATCATTTGGGTATTCCTTGAAATAAGCCCTCAGCATGGTCTTTAGGTTCACCATCTCTCCAATGCTTCCTGAGGTTCAGGATGGTACATCCTTGATCTACCAATGTCCTCTTTAAATAGCTTGGCAGTAAAATTGAACCCTTGCTCTGCTTGAATGTCTATGGGTAACCTAGAATGGGTAAAGAAAGCAAACACTCCATGCACAACAACATTTCTTTCCTCGACATTCCATAAAAGAAGTGCCTCCAGAAATGTGATTGGCACATCCATTATGGTTAGCAAATACAGGCTTCCATTTTTGGATTTAGGGAGGGGACCTACACAATCAATTGTAACCTGTTTGAAAGGTTCTTCAAATGCGGAAAATGGCATCAAAGGTGCTGGTCTTGTACATGCTTAATATTTTCTTTCTATTTGGCACATACGACAGGTACAGCAAAATTCAACCACACCCCTATGTAATCCAGACCAATACAAATGCTTTTGTATCTTAGCCTGACTCTTCCTCATTCCTAAATGACCTCTGACGAACAATTCATATGCAACCTATAATACTTCCTGTGTGTATATTGCCAGCAACACAATCTGGTGCATTTATGTCCATTTCTACCCTGCCCTAACCTGCCACAGTCAACGTTTGGCTTAGGATTCTATCCTTTCGATAATAACGTTCAGGAATACATTCTGATTCCTTTTCTGAGTAGGTTTTTTTGCCTTAAAACTCGTATTGCCTCATCTTCTTGTAAATCCATTAACCTTTCAGAACTAGAGAATCCTCTACCTGCTTAGGAATTTCCTTTAGCACTTCATCCATCAACTAACTGGAACTCAATTCTTCATCTTTCTCTTTGGTTTTCTCCTCTTGCTTAAAAGTTTGATCGTGGGGTCTTGTCATCTCACAGTCTGGAAAAATTCTAGGGTATTTGTCTTTTAACTCCTCAGTTCCCCAGTTTTCGTTTGTCATCACTACCTTTGATCCGGATAGGAATTTAGAAGAACTAACTGTATTCTTGAAATAGAGACTCTTTCAATCACTTCCACTGTGACTTCCCTGGTCTTGACTGGTCTTTCTAACCTGATCTTGCACAGGGGAATGTTACATGTCTTCCCATAAATTCCACAGATCATCACTCTCTCGGGTAACATTTCACAATGATCTTACATTTACACACTGAACCCTCTTCCATATTTCTCAATATTTCAACTTCTTTACCTTCTCTCTATATTCTTCCTGAATTAACGTTACCCTCAGAGGTGAAGATTTTGTATATTTCAGGCACCATATCAATGCCCATGCTGTGAACTTTCCTGTGGCTCCTCGATTTAGTTTGGAGTTTTCTCAACTACTTTAAATAATCTTAATGGTTTATCAACTTTTCCCTTCTCTGGTGAACTGATCCCAATGTGATCTACTTTTTTTTATTTTAACGGAAGGAAATCATCATTGCATACTGAATTTCAATGTATGTATTGATCTCTGCAGCTCTTCATGTTGTGTGAGCTTTCTGTCTTCAACATGAGGTCTTATCATCTTTGTATGTGAATTTTTGAACTCATCCAGTAGAATAGTATCTGTAACCTTCCCACATGTCTTCTCTATCTTTAATGCTCTCACCCATCTATCAGGGTAATTTGTATAATTCATTCAAATTTGACATGTTTCCTTCCTTATATTTCTGAACCGTTATCTATATGCTTCTGGTACCAATTCGTAGGCGCTCAAAATAACCTGTATCACTCCTCCACTGTCTCCTGACACCTCCCCTGACAGTGCTACAAACACCTTGCTGGCCCTGCCTGTCAACATGTCTGAGTTAACATTACCCACACAGTCTCTGGCCAATTCACCAGCCCAGCGAATTTCTCAAAGGTACCATCTACAACTTTTTCATTGAATTCTGTTATTTTTTAGACATATTTGTATATATGTCCACTAGGCTGTTTCCTACAATGAGTTTGCTCACCCTCACTTCTATCTTGTGCTTTTCCTTTTGCCATTTCAAGTCTTTTTTTACTTCCACTTCCAACTTAATTTTTTTCCAACTTGAATATTCTTTCTCTTTCTTCTCTCTCTTTCTCCTCTCTCTTTCTCCCTTTTCTCTCTCTCTTTCTCCGTCCCTCACTTCTATCTCTTTTTTTGCCTTTTCTATTCTCTCTTCTTTCTTTTTGCTCAGCCAGAACAATTCTTTCTTTTTTATCTTTTTCCTACACTGTCAGGGGAGGTGTCAGGAGACACCTAGAGAACAAGATAGTTAATCTTGTTCATGGAATCCCCCCAGCGTAAAAACAGGCCTTGCAGTCCAATTAGTCCACACTGACCCTTGGAGCATCCCACCCAGGCCCATACCCCTGTAACCCACCTAATCTACACACCGCTGAACATGTTGGGCAATTTAGCATGACCATTCCACCTAACCAGCACATCTTTGCACTGTGGGAGGAAACTGGAATGAGATGTTATTGGGATAACGTCCCATTGATTTCTATATTCTCTATAAATTAATGCTTTTTATTTGCTTACACAGAGATGTGCAGACACTGCCTTATAACTTCCTGGCTGATTAGAATTAGGTGTAAAACTTTGTAAATACTTACCTTCTTACACCTAGGTAAAAAGACACTGCCTTAAGCTTCTGAGACAGCAAACTGTGGAGCTGGATGAACACTGCAGGCCAAGCAGCATCTTAGGAGCACAGAAGTTTTTTTCTGCTCCTACGATGCTTCTTGGCCTGCTGTATTCATCAAGCTCCACACTTTGTTATCTCAGATTCTCCAGCATCTGCAGTTCCCATTATCTCTGATACAGCCTTAAGTTTCCTGCCTGAATAGAATTAGGTGCAAAACTTTGTAAGTCTTTATCTTCCTGCACAGGGGTATATGGAAACTGTCTCAAACAAGATTAGGTGGGAAGCGTTTGTAAGGGTGTGAGACTTCTGAGATCCTGTTAAGAATGTAACTTCTTTTTTCTGCTATAAGGGGCCAGGGCACTGACTTTTGATCAAGCCAGACACTTTGGCAGCTTGAAATTACGTTCTGTCACTTTGGCAACTTGAAATCGCCTCCTGTCATTAGCAGTCACTTCACAAATGATCGAAACTGCATCCTGCTCTCTTTATGTTGTAGATGTAGTAATTGTTTGTGTATCATGTCATTGTCTGATGTAGAGACTGTTTCATGTAACATGCCATTGTGAGATGTAAAATTCCTTTATGTATTGTGCACTCGACAATGTATAAAAGCAGGGACTGTCCGCTTCTCAGGGACAATCGCCTACAAGACTGTGCCGTGTTGAGTACAGTGATCCTCCTCAGTTTGTACTTGCTTTGTAATAAAGGATTTGTGTTTTTTCTGAACAGGTCAGTGTCTTGTCACTGCATCAAGTCCGTGAGGGTCTCTGAAAACAAACATCACAGGAGCACCTGGAGGAAGCCCACACAGACATGGGAGTAATGTGCGACTGCCACACAGACAGTTGTGTGAGCCTGAATTCGAATCCCTGGTGCTCTGAGGAAGCAGTGCTAACCATTGAGCCACCGTGCTACCCCCTCTCCCTCCTTGTTCTTTTTCTTTCTCGTTGCTCTCAGTTGGTTTTTGTAGGTTTCCGAATCTCCTCACTTCATCCTGTCCTTCACCACATTCTGAACATGCCAAATTTCCTGAGCTTTCTGAGGAAATAGAGACTTTGGTCTGCTTTCTTGACTCTAGCATCAATTAAAAAACATAGAACAGAAAATCACACTATGTAAATTTGCTTTCCTACATTCCACTTTAAACTGTGAGCCGGAAGTTACTGACTTTTTATTCCATGTAAATGGAAAATTTCTGAAAAAAAAACGCCCCGAAGCCTCTAGAGGGCAGACCATTATGAGATTTTTTTTCACGGAACTGTTAATCAGACTAGCTTCATACTGAAAGATGACGGGTTAAAATCTTACAGAGATAAAAACATTAATATCGTTTAAATATTTGGATTCTTAAAAGAAGAAGCAGTACGCTGTTAACAAATTTTACGTTTTTATGAGGCTAACCGTGGTGGAAAGAGGAGAAAAATCTAGAAGGATGCAACATGAACCAAACAGCATTTGGGTAAAATTACCGTTTAAAATCAGGAAGGTTTCAACAGGACATTAATTTAATGTAGCACTGTTGTACATCCAAAATCTACTCGATCCATTCACAAACCCAAGCAGTCGTGCTCCAGAAAATGATTGGAAATAAAGTCGTAAGAGATCTAATAAAACAAACCATGTTAAGGCTATTGCAGACCTAAAGGATGGGTAGATGTTTCTACGACAGGAATAGATTGTACAAAATTATTAAATATGAAAGCAAGATGCTTTAGTTGCATGCAGTGTACGCTTTATCTATTACAAACAGGTTCAGAAACATGTGGGTTTGATTCAATTTCCCATAAGCAGCAGTGTGCAAAATCTATGAGATGCGCTGCCAAAATTCACCACGGCTCCTTAGACTGCAAGTTCCAAACCTATGATCACGACATCTAGAAGGACGAGGGCAGCAGATAACTGAGAACACCACCACCTGTAACTTCCCATCTAAGTTATTTGGCATTTTGACCTGGAATGGTAGTATTGTTCCTTTACTGTCAATGAGTGAAAACCCTGGAATTCCCTCCCTAAGGAAATTTTGGATCTTTCAACAGTACATGGACTACAGCTGTTCAAGAAGGCAGCTAGCCACCACGTTCTTAAAGGGCCACAAACAATGAGCCATAAATGCTGGCCAAGCTGGTGATATCCAAATGCGGTCCCACAAGTGAATAAAATAAAGAATAATCTTTGGGAAGAATAGGGAACTGCAGAACGAATAGCCTTATTGATTGAAAGTGTCATTTCAGCATCAGTATTAGGAAATACAGATAATGGAACGCATTTGTCTCTGAACCTGTTTTGCAAGATTGAAAGTGATTTGAAAATGTAATGGATGTGGTCTCCAGACTTCATGACAGCAGTTTTGAAGTGACTGGAGTATTAATTAAGAAAGTAGAGCAGAATATCGCATCATGTACATGCCTTAAGTTTCTATCCCTACCTTCCAATTTAAATTATGGGCACAAAGATACTGACATTTTGATTTCAAATAAATTCAGGGCAAATTTTGGAAGCAGTATGCTCTAAAACCACTAGATGGCGAGCATTGTGAGCTATACATGAAGGAGTCAAGGAGATTTCAGTCTGACACAGGTCACAACAAAATTTGTTTAATTTTACTTTTCGAAAAGAAGAAGAAAGACGCAGTTTCCACAACTCCACATTTTGGTGAACCTGTGATAGGAAGGGAAATTTGTCATTAAATAGCAATCTGAGCCAAACTACAATTAGGTAAATTACAAACTTTTTTTCTTAAAAGGATGTTTTCAGTGGGACATTAGCTTATTCCAGCACTCGTCATGCATCCAAATGCTATTTGTTCCACTTACAAACGCAATCATATACCAGAGAACAATGGTAAATAACGTTTAGCAGAGAGAAATACAATAGAATAATATTAAGACCATTTAAGTCCTAAATGATAGGAGGATGGTTAAAGTGCAAGAATAGAATTAATTAAATTTATGCAATTGTAAGACAAGATGTTTTAGTCAATTGCATTGTGCACCTTATCTATTACAAACAGTTGGAGAAGTGTGTGTTTTGAATTAATTTCCCATTAGCAGCAGTGTATATTATCTACAGGGTGCACTAGAAAAGTTCAACAAAGCTCCTGAGACAGAACCTTTCAAACCCAAAATGATTTCCATCTAGATGAACAAGGTCAACAGATACATGAGGACATCACCTTCCGCAAATTCCCTCACAAGTCACTCACCATACTGATGTAGAATTGTCATTCCTTAATGTTTGCTGGATCAAAATCCTGAAATTCCCTCCCTAGTGGCATGGACTGAAGTGGTTCAAAGAACGCAGGTCATCACCACCTTCTGAAGGGCAAGTATGAATGGGAAATAAATGCTGGCCCAGTCGATAACACCCATGTCACACAATTGTATCAAATATGGGATAATCATATTTATGTGAGCTTTAGAAAGAACAGGAAACAAAAATTGCAGAAGGAAAATATCCTATTGATTGAAAATGCCATTTCAGTATTAGTAAGAGGGGATAGAGATAAGGGAACACTATTAACTTTGTGGTAGTAAGAACTGCAGGTGCTGGAGTCAGAGATAACACACTATGGAGCTCGAGGAACACACAGGGTCAGGCAGCATCAGAAGAGCAGGACATTTCTGGTTGGACCCTTCTTCAGAAATCTCTGGTGCTCAGACGTAACAATGCTGGCTATCCACTGCTCCCCAGACCTAGAATAACTTACAGTAAAATGCCATCCCTACCACCTACCAGATGAGTTCACCTCCTCCACCCTGACAGCAGTCTACTTTCCATCCAATGTGGATATCAAAAATGCGCTAGATGTGATTTATACCGCCTCAAACACACACAGAGATGAATTTGCCCAAAATCCTAATTATTTTGGCTGGTGAATTCATTGAGGCCAACCTCAAGAGTGTTCTTCCAAAGTTCTACCAATGTATCTCCTGCCCCACCAGAAGACAAAACATCCTGGACCACGGAGGCACAGCCATCAAAAACATCTACTGCTCTATTCCTTCAGCATTACAGAAAATCGGATCCCAGCTGACCAGCAGAAGTTAAATGGGAGAATCCTTCATGAAAGGAGGCACCATGCTGGGCCAAAACAATGAAAGAACATCCCCTGGACTGCTTTGAACCAGTGGACTGGATCTTATTGAAATACTCAGCACAAAACCTGGATGCGTAATCCACAACCATTGTGGGCTTCATTAGTAAGTGCGTAGAGGACTGCGTAAGAAAGAAGTTAATCCGAGTGTTTCCCAACTGTAAAACTTGGATGAACTAGGAAATCCGCTCCCTACTGATGAACAGACAAAGCATTTGAGTTAGATGACCCAGTCCTGTACAAGAAATCCAGATGTGACTTCTGCAAAGTCATCAGGGCTGCCAGAGGTAGTACCAAACTGAATTAGAGACCCAAACCTACCAAACAGACTTCCGCACAGTCCAACGATGTGCAGGCTAGGTGGATTGGCCATGCTAAATAGCCCGTAGTGTTCAGGGGTGTGTGGATTATAGGGGGATGGGTCTGGGTGGGATGGTCTAAGGGGCAGTATGGACTTGTTGAGCCGGAGGTCCTGCTTCCACACTGTAGGCAATCTAATCTAATCTAAACATGCCCTCAGCACCATAATGTGCTCCCTGTGCAAGCACAACTGTGTAGCCAAGTTCCAAATGAATGATATCTACAAGTTCGCTGATGACACTACTGTAGTAGGATGGTTATCAAAAAAAAAGATGAGTCAAAATACAGAAAGGTGTATTCTGGTGTATTCTTGGTGACGTTGTGTATCATGCCCCTATCTACATGGATAGAAATGAGTTTGAGAGGGTGAAGAACATCAAGTTCCTCAGAGTGACAATATGCGACAATCTGTCCCAGGTGTCTCATGTAGATGCAATGGTCAGAAAGGCATAACAACACCTCTTCTTCATTAGGCAGGTCATGAAATATTGGCATGTCCATAGGGAACCTCACCAACTTCTACAGCAGTGCCATAGAAAGCAGAACGTCCGGATGTATAATGGCATTGTACGGCAACTGCTCTGCCCAGGACCATAAGATGCTACAGAAAGTTGCGTGCCCAGCCCAGACCATTATGGAAATCAATCCTCCATTCATAGTCTCCAATTACATGATTCATTGCCACAGAACGGTCACCAACATCAAAGGCCTTTAACACCCCTGTAATGATCTCCTACATCCTCTTCCATCAGGCAGAAGATACAGAAACTTGAACACAGGCATCAGCAGGTTCAGGAACAGCTTCTTTCCAGCTATTGTCAGACTAGTGAATGTAGTATCTACCCTCAACTAATGCCGGTCTTGCCAATGTTAATCTCACCTAGTACACACTCTGTGCAATTTAACCAGTAAGCCTCTGTCTATGTTGTTTTGTAACAACCTTTGATTTTTACACCCCTGCTTACAATGATCTGCCTATAATGCTCATAAAAAAAGCTTTTCAGTGTACTCTGGTACATGTGACAATAAATAAAACAATCAATTATTAACACAATCCCTGTTGCCTATACCCAACATATACTTCCTTCTTGTTCTTGACCAGAACTTTAATTTCTCTAGTCATCCAACGTTCCCTACACCCACCAGCCTTGCTCTTCACCCTAACAGGAACATACTGACTCGGGACTCTTGTTATCCCAATATTGAAGGCTTCCCATTTTCCAGCTGTCCCAAATCAATACTATCAAAACCCCTAATACTATCAAAACACGCCTTCCTCCAGTTTCTCCTATTCAGCACATCAACATTTAGATGCATCATTGTTTTAAAACAATGAGAATTATGGACACTGGCCCCAAAGTACTCCCCCATTGACATTTCAGTCACCTGCCCTGCCTTCTTTCCCAAGAGTATGTCAGGCTATGCACCTTCTCTAGTAGGTACAGCTACATACTGAATCAGGAAATTTTCTCTTACACATGTAACAAAGTACTCAAATCCAAATCCTTAACAATATGATAGTCCAAGTCTATGTCTAAATACCCTATCAGTCTAAATCTGCTACCATAACCACCCTATTATTCTGACAGATAACTGAGATATCCTTACAAATTTGTTTCTCAATTTCCCACTGACTACCGGGGTAACTATAGTAGAATGTCAATAAGGTGACCATCCCCTTCTTATTTACCAGTTTTCGCCCAAATAACTTTCCTGGGCTTATTCCCAGGATTACCTTCCCTAGGAACAGCTGTAATGTTATCCCTCATTGAGTCCAACACTCTTCCTCCTCTCTTGTCCCTCCCTCCCCAAAACCCCCACCATTTTATCCATCCTATAACACATCTACCCTGGAATATTAAGCTACCAGTCCTGTCTATCCCTGAGCCATGTCTCTGTAATCGTTATGATACCCGTGTTCCATGTTCCCAAACATGCCCTAAGTTCAACATAATAAAATGTGAGGCTGGATGAACACAGCAGGCCCAGCAGCATCTCAGGAGCACAAAAGCTGACTTTTCGGGCCGAGACCCTTCATCAGAGAGGGGGATGGGGTGAGGGTTCTGCAATAAATAGGGAGAGGGGGGAGGCGGACCGAAGATGGAGAGAAAAGAAGATAGGTGGAGAGAAGAGTATAGGTGGGGAGGTAGGGAGGGGATAGGTCAGTCCAGGGAAGATGGACAGGTCAAGGAGGTGGGATGAGGTTAGTAGGTAGGAGATGGAGGTGCGGCTTGGGGTGGGAGGAAGGGATGGGTGAGAGGAAGAACAGGTTAGGGAGGCAGAGACAGGTTGGACTGGTTTTGGGATGCAGTGGGTGGAGGGGAAGAGCTGGGCTGGTTGTGTGGTGCAGTGGGGGGAGGGAATGAACTGGGCTGGTTTAGGGATGCGGTGGGGGAAGGGGAGATTTTGAAACTGGTGAAGTCCACATTGATACCATTGGGCTACAGGGTTCCCAAGCGGAATATGAGTTGCTGTTCCTGTAACCTTCGGGTGGCATCATTGGGCACTGCAGGAGGCCCATGATGGACATGTTATCTCAAGAATGGGAGGGGGAGTGGAAATGGTTTGCGACTGAGAGGTGCAGTTGTTTATTGCGAACCGAGCGGAGGTGTTCTGCAAAGCGGTCCCCAAGCCTCCGCTTGGTTTCCCCAATGTAGAAGAAGCCACACCGGGTATAGTGGATGCAGTATACCACATTGGCAGATGTGCAGGTGAACCTCTGCTTAATGTGGAAAGTCATCTTGGGGCCTGGGATAGGGGTGAGGGAGGAGGTGTGGGGGCAAGTGTAGCATTTCCTGCAGTTGCAGGGGAAGGTGCTGGGTGTGGTGGGGTTGGAGGGCAGTGTGGAGCGAACAAGGGAGTCACGGAGAGAGTGGTCTCTCCGGAAAGCAGACAGGGGTGGGGACGCCCTGAGTTCATCTGCCTTACCTGTTAGACAACTTGCATTGAATTAAATGCAGTTTAATTTATCAGCCCTGCCTCATTCTTGCCTGCCCTAACCATTTGATTTGCTCTTTTTTTCCCCAACTGTACCAATTTCAAACTTATCTCCTTCCTCACTATCTCCCTGGGTCCCACTCCCACCCCTTTTTACTAGGTCAAATCCTCCAAAAAAAGCTTCAGCAAACCCCCCTGCCAGTACATTAGTCCTCTTGTAATTCAGCTGTAACCTGTGATTTTTATACAGGTCACTTCTACACCAGAAAAGATACCAATGATCCAAAAATTTGAATCATTCTCTCCTGTACCAGCTCCTCTTCATAGTTGAAGATTAAGGAAACCGTTCTAAATTTCAAAAATATTACATATTGCATAAAAATCTTTACACACATACATAGTTGCTAAAGTATTTCTGATCTGTACAGTTTTTACACATGGAGACCAAACTAACTTGAGGTTTTTTTTCTTACTTATGCAAGACTATATTCGCATACTTTTGACGCAAGGAAGAGCCCAATAACTGAACTATTTAACTTCAGTAGAAAGTCTTCAGGTAGGGGTCTGTCCCCACTGTGCCTGGGCAGCAGCAATTCCAGGCTTTAATGAGACCCTCAGCATGCAATCCTGGGCTTTAAAATGTGCCCAACTGCCACACTCAGTCAAGATGAACTCCTTGCTCTGGAACAGAATCAAATTTCAGGCAACCAAAGCGCATCCTTCACGAAGTTGATGGTTCTCCAGGCACAGTCAATGGTTGTATCAGTGTCCATCCCGTGGAAAATCCCACAGAGCACTGAGTCCTGTGTCATGGAGCTGCTCGGGACAAACCTCGACAAAACCCATTGTTCCTTTCCCCAGACTTCCTTTGCAAAGGCACATCCCAGTGGTAGATGTAAGACAGACTCTACCCACCCACAACCCCAATTCCCCCAACTCCACAGCCGCTTTGAGGACAGTGTGTATTGGTGCAGAGAGTCTAGGCATACATGACGAATCTCACATGCAGTGTCCTTCTCACCATCAGCCAAGTAATGTTTGTTGGAAAGTTCTGGCTTTGAGGCATTCTGCCAGATGACTTTGACAGCCTGCTCAGGGAACCATGCAACAGGATCCAGCTTTTCCTTTTCCCATAGGATCTTGAGGACACTATGCGCTGACCACTTCCTGATGGATGTGTGGTCAAAGCTGTTTCTCTTTGCAAATTTCTGCACAAAGGACAAGTGATGGGAAGTTTTCAATTACTTGGATGTTCCTCAGCAACAAAACCTGTCCCAACTTTTGCAGTGCCAGGGATGGGTAGAACATCAGTTTGTGTAATGAAAGATCGTGGAGACTTCAGTCTGGCAGACAAGGAAATAAAAATGGTTTTAGAGTTTGTTTTGAAAAGCAGAAGGAGTGCATAATTACTATTCTTTTACCTTTAGTCAAGATGACTGGGAAGACAAAATAATCATTAAGGTGGAAAACTGAAACAAACTGCAGCTCAGTAAAGTTGCAGATTTAGGCCAGAATATCTTCAACAATTTAATATAACACTACTTATATTTCCAAATACTAAGCGATTCTCTTACAAATTGAAACAATCATTTCCAGCAAAAGATTGGAGGTCACATTAAGGAAGAGAAATACAATATAAATGTTTGAGATTATTGCTGACCCAAAACATAGGACGATGTTTTAAAAACAAGAATAAATTACATATAATTATGAAATTGTAATATGAGATGTTTTAGTTGAGGTGTTTCGCTTTTTAGCAGTGTGCAGTTTATCTATTTTGAAGTGATAAAATAAATGTTGTTTGATTCAATTTCCTATTAGCTGCAGTGTACACTGTTCTCAAGATGGCCCTTACACAGCTCCTTGCAAAACTTAACAACTTCCATCTAGAACAACAAGGCCTGCTGTGTTCATCCAGCCTCACATTTTATTATCTTGGAATTCTCCAGCATCTGCAGTTCCCATTATCTCTGATACTATTTTAACCTCACTGCGAAGCCTCTTCCAGGGATGCCTAATCTGAAGAAGTTACCCTCCTCCCTCCGGACCAACCTCAGGGAATCTCTCTCCCATTGCAACTCTCTTGTGATCTCTTCGGACACTCTCTCCACCTATCTTCTTTACTCTCCATCTTCGGTCCGCCTCCCCCTCTCTCCCTATTTATTCCAGTTGCCTCTCCCCATCCCCCTCTCTGATGAAGGGTCTAGGCCCGAAACGTCAGCTTTTGTGCTCCTGAGATGCTGCTTGGCCTGCTGTGTTCATCCAGCCTCACATTTTATTATCAGGGAAGCAGATGTGTAGGAATACTGCTACCTGATAGTTCCCTTTGAAACAACTCACGACCCTAACTTAGAAATACATCCTCATTCCCTCAGTTTTTTCTGGGTCAAATTCATGGCATTCACTCTCTAAGGACATTTCGTGTGTACCAACAGCACAAGGACTGCAGCAGTTCAAGAAGTTGACGATACCCCATTGTTAGGTTGCAGATTTTCCAGCTAAATTTTCATTGCTCTGTGTACAGCCCACCTTCATTCTTGCCCCATTGAAGTTAGTTAGACCCCAGATAATTGTTCTTACTCTGGATTGACCTTTGTTCTTCAGGATCACCCTAAAACTTATGAAATTTTGATCACTGCTCTAAACGCTCTACCAGTGACAGCTGTTTGTTTTTCTCAGCACAGCATTTTCCCAATAAATGTGCTTAAGAGAGATTCTTTTCTTGTTGAACTGGATCCATGCTGGTGTTAAACATTGTGGCTCAGTGTTTTGTACTACTACATCACAGTATCAGGGACCTGTCTTCGATTCTAGCCTTGTGTGACTGTCTGTGTGGAGTTTGCATGTTCTCCATGTGTCTGTGTGGATTTCTGATGGGTGATCCACTCATAATCTAAAGATGTGTAGGTTTGGTGGATTGGCCATACCGAATTTCCTTGTAGTATGCAGGATATAGGGGATTAGCCACTGTTAATGCACGTTTACGGTTCTGGATCTAATTGGGACGCTTTTCAAAGGGTCAGTAAAAAATCTGTGAGCATAGCGGCCCCTTTCTGCACTGTAGTGATTCTATGAATATCTTGGATACACAGTCTAAGAACACTTGACCCTCTCTCTACTCTTTTGTCTATTAATCTTTTAATCTGTGCTGAGGGAGTCAGCCCCCACCCCATTATCATTATACAATGATGTATGACCCTCTCTGGAATTTCATCACAGATTCATTCCTCTCAATGGTTAGTTTTCTATAAATTACACCGAATGACCTAATTGCATTCTTTTCCCCTGTTAGGTCTAACCAAGTTTCCTCTCTGGGGCTTCCTTCTTATGCAGTTCTCACTTTGCGACAGTTGCAAATGACCATGAGGCTTGAGAGATGACTAATGATGGTTTAACCTGAAGGTCACGATGCCTCAGGCGAGGGCAGAGGGTGCAGGGAGAATGTTTCATCACAACCACAAGTAGCTACAGAAATTGAACATACGTTGTTTGCATCACTAACCAACTGACCAGACAACTGAGCACTCTTCCCTAGAGCCATGGCCAGTCAACCTGGAGTTTCAAGCCCTCCCACCATCAGCACCTTCCCAGCCACATTTTCCTCAATCTTTGATTATGACTTGTCCACTCACATGGACATGATATTGGGAGCTTTTCCTTGCTAATTTTGCTGCAAAGCCTGACTTCAGACCCTCTTCTAGTTATGTTATTGGTCCCAACATGAGCCATAGTTCTATCTGTTCACTCTGCCCCATTAGATTGCCTTATACTGTTCCACGACAGCCTTGTAAGCAATTACGATCTCCATACCTCAGGAAGGAGGTCTGGTGTGTGTCTAGAGGAGGTTCACAAGAATGATTCCAGGAATGGAAGGCTTAACATATGAAGAACATTTGTGGTCTCTGGTCTATACATGATGGGATTTAGAAAGTGAAGGGAATTTAGTTGAAACTTACAGAATACTGGTAAGCCTGGTTAGAGCGGGCATTGAGAAAATATTTCCATTAGCAGGAGAGACTAGGACCCTTTTAACAGAGATGAGGAGAAAATTCCTCAGTCAGAAAATGGTGAATACATGGAATTCATTGCCACAGAAGGTTGTTGAAGCCGGTCATTGAGTATATTTAAGACAGAGATAGATAAGGTATTGTTTATCAAAGGGATCAAATGTTATGGGGGGAATGGGGAAATGGAGTTGAGAAACTTACATTACATAATTAAATCGTGCAGCAAAATGGCCTAATTTCTACTCCCAAGTTTTATGGCCTTCTGGCCTGAGACCCAAAACATAGAAAAAAAAACAAATTTGGATATCCTGCTCCCCTAAGTAAAGACAAACAGCCGTGTCTATAAGACACTGTTATGGCTGTGCAAGACATTTGTGAGACCACATTTGGAGTACTGCGCACAACATTTGACTTGCCATAGGAAGGATGTTATTCAGTAGAGAGGGGTGCAAAAAATATTTACAGAGATAAGAGAGCTTGAGTTATAAGGAGGGGCTGAATAGTTTGAAACTTTCTCTCCCTGAAGTGTAAGGAACTTAGGAATGACATTATAGAGGTTTATCAGATCAGGGCGGCACGGTGGCTCAGTGATTAGCACTGCAGCCCCACAGCGCCAGGGACCCGGGTTCAATTCCCGCCTCAGGTAACTGTCTGTGTGGAGTTTGCACATTGTCCCTGTGTCTGCGTGGGTTTCCTCTGGGTGCTCTGGTTTCCTCCCACAGTCCAAAGATGTGCAGGCTAGGTGGATTGGCCATGCTAAATTGCCCGTAGTGTCCAGGGGTGTGTGGGTTATAGGGGGATGGGTCTGGGTGGGATGCTTCAAGGGTAGTGTGGACTTGTTGGGCCGAAGGGCGTGTTTCCACACTGTAGGTAGTCTCATGAGGGGCGTAGATAAGGTGAATATCCAAAGTCTTTTCCCTGAGGTGAATTCGTACAAAGCTGGGGCACATAGTTTTGAGGTGAGAGAGGAAAGATTTAAAAGGGTCCTGTGGCAGAGAGGATGGTGTGTTTATGGAATGAGTTGCTGGAGGAGGTAGCAGAGGTGAATACAATTACAACATTAAAAAAAAACATTTGGACAGATACATGGATAGGAAATGTTTAGAGGGATAGGAGACAATGCAGGCCAATGGAATGTAGTTGGGTTTGGATTCTTGGTCAACATGGATGCATTGGGCCAAAGGATCTGTTTCCATGCTATATGAGCATGACTGGTTGGGCTTTGAAGCAAAACTAGGCCATCCAGCCCATCAAATCAAGGCTGCAATTCAATGCGATGATTTCTGATCTGATAACCATAACCTGCTTTTTACCTGTCTTTCCTCTCAATTCCCTAATGAGCTTGAATGTCCTTGTTAGCCCAGCCTACTCGACTCACTGTGGTGAAGAATTCCATGTCATCTATGAGAAGAAATTCCTCCTTATCCCTGTTTGAAAGACTATTCTGAGGTCATTGCCTCTCGTCAAAACTCTCCCAAGAGGGGAAGCTATCTCTCCATACCCCTCCAGTGAAGTTCTAGTAAACTCAGATGTTTTAACAGTCACTTCTCACTCTCTACATTTCAATAAGTCCAGGCCTGTTCTACTTTCCTGCTGCTATTCCCATTAGCCGTCCATGGTGCCAGCAACTTGAATGTTGCTGCAGTCCTTGAAGGATTCATCGTCGTCGCTGGTATCCAGAAGCCTGTTAGCGAGCAAGGTTGCTGGGGCACTCTTGCTTTTCATGCCTGTTCTGTGGACCGCCTGGGGAATTATGTAGACCCTGCCTGCTTGCTTCCCGCTAAAACGTGGCATGATCTGAGTGCCCACATATGTATTTTTTTCTAAACCAGGATGTACTTCAGTGACTGCAGTCCAAGGTCTGAAATCCCATATCAGGGCCTTTGGAGTAGATAATAGTTCCCACAGGGATGCCTGTCATGGTCCGACCTCTGACCAACCTTTCCTCCAGATCATATCCCTCTTTTCCCCTGGTGTTTTTGTAATCCTGGGCCTCCTTTCCATTGCATGTTCCCTCAGATTCAAATTTCTCTCTGGCCTTGAGGGAGAGGGAAGAGGGTTTCGAAGAGAATGTGAGGAAACATGTTTTCGTCCAGATGGTGATGGGAATCCAGAACTAGCTGTAAGTAAAGGTGGTAGGGGCAGAAACCTTCATCACTTTGAAGTATTTGGATGTACATTTGCAATGCCAAATCGCTTAAGGCCATGGGCCAAGTGCTTGCAAATGCAATTTCAATAATTACATTATTACTTTTTTTTTGATGGCGCAGGCCCGATGGGTTGAATGTCTTTATGTCTATGCTACAGATCTCTGAATCTATATATCCACTCTACATCATTTATTTTGAACGGCGATGCAATCTATTCTGTTGCTTCCAGCTTTCATCCGTTGACTTTCTTTACCTATGAGTTTCATTTATCTTGTGCACTTCTTCCCAGGACCTAATTTCCAACAAAACTCTCTTTCAGAGTTAAAATTGTTGCAGAGCTAGTAGCAACTGCCGATGCAGGAGAAGCTGAGATAACACAGTGTGAAGCTGGATGAATACAGCAGGCCAAGCAGCATCAGAGGAGCAGTGGGAGCCAGTAGGCTTAAAATGGATATTGGTTTCCAGGTGGATGCCAGAGATGGAGACAGAGTGGTCCAGGAAGAGAGGCCCTGCTCCTCTGATGCTGCTTGGCCTGCTGAGTTCATCCAGCTTCATACCATGTTATCTCTTTTTTGGACTTATTTCTTTCCGATGTGTTTCATTTTCCCTGAATATCCTTTCCTGGTTTGATTGTATTTCATCCGTGGGCTGTATTTACTTCCTCACTATTCCCCTCAGTTCTTTTTTCCCTTTGCTCCTGGGTTTACTGCAGGTCTGGTTCTTTCTTTTTCTGTCTCTGCTCTTCTTGATTAATTTATTCTGTGTTTTATTTCCTATCGCTTGTTTGAATGCACTCTATATGCCTTTTCTCCATGCCTGCATAAGAAATAACAGCAGGTGTAGGCCATCGGTCCAGTGAAACAACTCCACCATTCAATAAGATCATGGCTGATCTTTTCATGGTCTCAGCTCCACTTCCCTCCGCCACCCCCCACATAACCATTAGTTCATTTACTGTTAAAAAAAATTATCTATCTTGGCTTTAAAAACATTCAATGAGGAAGCCTCAACTACGTCACTGGGCATGGAATTCTTTAGATTCACAACCCTTTGGGTGAAGATGTTCCTCCTCAATTCAGTGCAACACTCAACTCCTAATTTTGAGGCTATGCCCCTTACTTCAAGTTTCACTGGCCAGTGGAAAAAATCCTCCCCTTCATAATTTTATACATTTCTATTAGATTCCCCCTTGTTTCTTCTTCATTCCAATGAATATAATCCCATTCTCATCAGTCTCTCCTCACAAGCCAACCCTTACAAGCCCAGAATGAACTCATGGAATCTCCTCTGCACCCCCTCCAGTGCCAGCACATCCTTTCTCAAGTAAGGAGATCAAATCTGCACGCAGTACTCCAAGTGTGGCCTCACCAGCACCTTATATAGCTACCACACAACCACCCTGTTTTTAAACTCAATCCCCCTAGCAATGAAGGACAATATTTCATTTGCATTCTTAATTACCTTAAACCTACAGACCAACCTTCTGCAATTCATGCAAAAGGACACCCGGATCCTTCTGCACAGCAGCATGCTGCATTATTATTTTTATATTTGCCTGTGATCATTTGCATGGTTAACCCACGTACCCTGATTTACAGCTGAAATTACATCACTGGGTTCCTTTAACCATGTCTTCACTACCCCACCTTGTATATTCTCAAATGCTTCTTTACCATGGATCTACTTCCCACCAGGTGCATATACCGAAGTATATTTCTACCCAAAGACTATTAAACTCAATTATATATTCATGGGTCTATTTCCCAGCAGGTTTCTTTATGTCTGGCTCCATTCATCAGGCCCCAGATCCATTTCACCCAGGCCAACATATTCCTCAGAAACATAAATAGAGTTTCTGAAAAAAAGCTCAGCAGGTCTGGCAGCATCTGTGAAGGAAATAAAACATAGTTTACGTTTTGGTCTCGTGATCCATCCTGGAAACACAATCCATTTCCCCCAGGCTTACATTTTTCAGGTATGTTTTTAGACGTTTGATATTCATCTGTATTTACTCCTTTTAATCCAATTAGCTCCAATCCAAGTCCGACAGGGTTATCTTTGCTGGGATTTTTTGTATCAGGTCTACATCCCCCGTGGTCTGTTCTCTTCAGATCTCATTCCCGTCAGTCTGTTCAAGTCAGATTCCATTCCACTCAGTTTGTTCTCCTCAGATTCAATTCCCCTGGGCCTGTTCGCCTCAGATCCCATTCTACTTGTACTGTTCTGTTCAGGTCCCATTCCCCTCAGCCTGTTCTGAGATCCCATTCCCCTGGGCCTGTTTTCCTCAGATCCCATTCCCCTCTGTCTGTTCCCCTCAGTTCCCATTCCCCTCAGTCTGTTCTCAGATCCCATTCCCCTGAATCTTTTCTCCTCATATCACATTGCCCTTGGTTTTTTATCCTCAGATCATATTCTCCTTGGCCTGTTGTCCTCAGTTTCCCTTCTCTTCAGCATTTTCTCCTCATATTTCTTTCCCCCCAGTCCCATTACCGTTGTTCTGTTCTCCTCAGATCCTATTCCCCTGCATCTCTTTCCAAAGGATTATTTTTCTCAGATCCCATTCCCATCAGGTATGTCCCACCAATCCCTGCTCGCACCCGACCCTCCACCCCCGCAACAACTTGCCGTCTACTCATAGAACTGTAGTGACGAAACTGATTTGTCAGCCCACCGCTCTGAAGAGCATCCCAGCCAGAACCAGCCCCTTACCCTATCCCTGCAACATCACATTTACCGTGGCTAATCTATCTAGCCTGCACATCCCTAAACACAACTGGACAATTTAATATGACCAATCGACCTAACCAGTTCCTCATTGAACTGTTGGTCGAAATCCGAACATCCAGCAGAAATGCACACAGACACAGGAAGATTCTGCAAATTCGACACAGACAGACACCAGAGGCTGGAATTGAACATGGGACCCTGTTCTCTGCAACTCAGCAGTGTTAACCACTGAGATTTCTACATCACCCAGGTCTGGACACCATCTGGGTCTCTACATCCCCTAAATTTTTTAATCTCACACCCCCGAGTTGTACTCATCGACTGGTCTCTACTCACCTCTGGGTCTCTACTTCCCCTAAGTCTATTTTTCCCCGGATCTACATTCTGTGTCCATTCCCCTTAATTTATTCTTCTAGGTCTATTCTTTAGGTCTATTTTCTTGGATCAACTTCCCCAAGTCTATTTCAGAGGACCATAAGAAATCGGAACAACAGTTGAGCATTCATCTCTCAAAGTTCTGTGATGCCCCGAACAATAAAGGCAATCATGCCTTACAAAATCTGTGTTATGTACACAACCAGGGTTCTGAGGAAGTGTCAACGGACTCGAAATGTTAACTCTATTTTCTCTTCCACAGATGTTGCCAGACCTGCTGAGATTTTCCAGCAATTTTGTTTTTGTTTCCCCATTTCTTCCGGACCCTGTGGCCCTATTATCTTGTTTTAATTTTCTTTCCTTACGCCCCATTCATCCTGTATTTATCCTTACTTTGTGATCATGTTTTTTTCCTCTGTTCCCCTTTTTGTGGCATGTTTTTATGTCTGTTTCCTCATGCCTTGTCACAGCACAAAGACATCTACTCACCAACGCTGAATATTGTGGTGTAGTGAAATTAAAATATTCAATTACCCTCAAAATTACCCAACTGTTCCTTACAGATTTCGTGCAACAAGTTTATAGCATAAGCAGAAACTAATACATTATCATTAATACTGTAATATTAACAGATTTCTTTTTTAAAATATCAATAACTAGGTAATCTATTAATGTATTGAATATAAACCCAATTGTCTTTGATGACAAACCTTTTTGCAGCTCTTCCTGGGGTGTTCAGAAACATAGGCAGACACATACAGTTTGGAATTTTTTTTTAAGCTGGCTGGCCAGTTCACTGAAGCAGTTTTGGAGAACGGTTGCTAAACCTTCATGCAATCCTTAGATCATGATTTGTTTACAGGCACATGGGCCTGTGTATCACATCTGAATTCCAGAGTCAATTATCTTTGCAAATGAACGTTTTTTTACAAATTGTATCTGTTTCTTATTCCGCCTGCATACAAAGACAGATTGATATTCTTTCTCTAGCTTGTGATTACGTATACTTACAATGTCTTGCTGTAATTTTATCCACAGTGGGTTTTTTTTCTACTATCATACCTAAAATCCTGCGACCCATTATCATACCAAGATTTTGTTTTTAACTTACTGCTTATTTATTTATTTTTAGTTTCATTTTTATTATTTTTTTAATTAACAAATACCTGACCAATCAGCCCATTAACTCAATGTTTCTCTTATGGAGAGAGAATAAGCAGTTGAGGCCACTACTCAATTATTGGTGTAACTGAGACAGAACTTTTAATTTCTGATGTTTGGGATCCACAATTCACCTGTCCCCTTGTGTCTCCTGCCCCATCTCCTTTCCCTTGTGTCATCTCACTCTCCTGCACTGATCGCTCGCTCACCCTTACATATGCATTTCATCTCCCTGTGCTGGGCACTCTAAATTTACAAACACCTAAGCGGCAATTTATGAATAACATTTCTTATTAATAGTTAATGTTGAACTTTATAGCATTCATGTTTAAAATGTAATTTCATCATTTTACCATGACTACAGTGAGTTGTTGACTATTATGAATGCTCTTTATGCTAAACGCTTCTTTGTTTTCTTCTCATTGATATCAGTTTTTACTGACCCTATTATAGGCCTACATATAAAGATGAATTAGACTCATTAAAGTTCTGTCTGACATTGAAATCTAGCACCAATTTCAAATCATCCAGAATTATCAATTTTCAGGTTCATGAGCCAATTTAGTAGTGGATACATAAATGACAGTAGGTCTCCCCAGAATCCATAGCGAGTCAAAAAGGCCTCTATAACTGACCAGAAGCTGTGCAGCCCCTGGGAGGAGCAGGTTGACCTGAGAGGCAGTGACATGTCAGCAGTGATGTGCCAGAAAATTAGCTGCCCACTTCAGGGTGGACTGACATACAAGTAATAGAGAAAGCAAGAGGTGACAGAGTAGGACAATAACTGTGAAGAAAGACAGAGCGCCTCCCTCAACCTCGTGGCCAGGAAGATGAACCAACAGCTTCTGAGTAATAAACTGGATTCGAATTTATTTTCTGTCTCCATCGATGCTGCAGGCCATGTGGAGATTCTTCACTACTTTCTGTTTTAGTTTCAGATCTCTCTAACTCTGCTTTTATTATATCATTGAGCATTTTATATCTTTTTTTTGCAGATTCAAGAATAGGTTCCCCATCAGCAAGTTACCCTTTATTTACAGGTGCAGCATCCTTGACACTGATCCAGCTTCCTCAGAGTCAGCTCTCAGAGTGAACTGAACCACTGACACTCCTATTTATATCTGTCGGTCAAGGCTCCCTGATTCGACCAGATTAACAGCCTCAATCAGGGAACTCGTTTTATGATTTCCATCTGGCTGACTTTGTTACAATAATTCTATCTCTCCCCCTTAGACTCCAAGGACATATAACCCTTTTGTAACTCTTCCTGGGGTGGTTCAGCATTGGGTAATGTTTCTACAACCCTGCTTCTGATATTCGTGGCAAGAACTCACCATTTGCAACCAGAGCAGCTTGACCTCTTCAAAGGTGGCAAAGGTGACAAAGTGGTGACATCTACAGTATCCATCTCAGGTAATGAGGTACCTTCAACAGCTGATGGCTGGGAAGAACACATGGAGCCTGGAACATTTGTAATGGCAGTCAATGAGACGGGTATGTTGCGATCCCGCACTATTTACGCATTTGCAGTTTTTATATAGTCCAAATGCTTGTTCAGGACTGTCGCAATTACCTAAACTTTGCACGTCACTGGACCTGACCTTGCATCAACCATGCCTCTAACCAATGCAGAGCCATTCCTGTGGCTCCTACTCCAAATGTTGGGCCCTGAAGTAAACTATCTCTTTCGATTAGCAGAGTCTTGCATCCTGCATTGGCATTCCTGATGCTATTTCACCCAACTCCCCCCACGCTGCCTGTCAGGTTCAGATTTAAATCGGTGAGAGGTTCTCTCCCCGTAAATGCCTCTGCTGGACATATCCCTGTATTTACATGAGAGGTGGTCCTGTAATCAAATAGAACATGGGACAGTTTGGTATCTAGTGAAGATGTAGGCTGCTTCTTTAAGCCTGCCTTCAAAATTTGGACTGCTGTTTCTGCATTGGACGATGGATGGCATGTAGCTCTCTTTATGTGAAGAATACCATTTAAGCTTAGGAAATAGTCAAATTCTCTGATGGCGCATGATCTGTGACCAATACTTTTGGCAGTCCATGTGCAAGTAATTCACATAAGTTTTATGATTGTTGTCCCTATGTTTGAAAAATGAACTGTGTGCATGTCCACAACAGGCCAAGAAGCATCTTATTTTTGGCCTGCTGAGTTCATCCAGCTCCACACTTTGTTATCTCGCATTCTCCAGCATCTGCAGTTCCCATTATCTCTCTATGTATGTCCAGCCTCTTTGAGTGAGCTAATAACACTGAGCCCATGAAAGGACTTGCATAGCTGGTAAGTAACTGAGCCCTGGGTTTATCCAATGATTCCCACAAATGTTCAGGAGGTGCTGATGATATTTTTGGTCTTATTGGCTCTCTAGACAAAGGCCCATCCACACAACTATGTCTGCATCCAATCCTGGCCATCAGGCACAACTTTTCACCATCATCTTCATTTTGGAAACGCCTGACTGACATTGGTGGAGTTCAGTCAGTACCTGACAACAACCTTTTCTCCAGACAATTGTTCATGCTCCCCATAAATCATGCCATTCTCTCCTGTGATATGATCTCTCCTGGCCCAAAGAGGTTTCCATTCTTGCTGTGGTGGCCCGTTGTTTTGCCCCATCAGGGCCAATTCTTTCCGTTTTGCCAGGCCTGGATATTTCTACTTTCAAATTTGGATATCGTCAGCTGTGACTAGAAGCGTGTCTGGAAAATTTAAAACCATGACAGCCTCTTCAAGTGGCAGTATCACTTCTGGTGCATCTGCCAGTGGGAGGTGGCTCAATGCATCTGCATTTCTTACTCTGTCTCGTGTAATGGTGTTACAACTTATAATTTTGTATACTTAATATCAGACTCCACCACTGAAATTGGCCTGATGTTATGAGTGGCACTGCCTCATCGTTTTTTTTTCAGTAGACCGAGTTGGGGTTTGTGGTGTGTTATTATTATGAATTTCCATCTGTAAAGGTATTGGGGATGTTTCCAGCCGGTGCACTCTCTTGGATACTGGTCTGTGAGTTGTTTTCCACCTTTTGGGCTGAGTGGAACTCTTTTACTGTCTCGAGTTCATACCCCAGCAGTAACTGAAATGGTTTGTCAGCCTGGATACTGAAGAAAGGTTTAACCATTTGGCTGAGGCTTGGCTTTGTTTCGGTTTTTGCTATGGGTTGAATTCGAGTCCTTCTGTCCAGGAGTGAGGCTATGAAATTGCGTTCAGCGGAGCAGTATTCCCCAAGCTCAGTCGGAATGACAAGATTGTCCAATTCCTTCAAGATAACCTGCAACTGATATGCCCCACTTTCCACATTTTCCATGGATAAAGCTAGTTGTAGTGCCTGTCTGAAGTCAAATTGGCCTTCAGCAAATAGGGACATTTGTGTGGTTGTATCATTAATCCCACTTACCAAACGGCCTCTCAGCATCTCATTCGAATTAAACCAAAGTCACATCTCTCTATGAGCCGTCCAGAACCAGAAGCTCCCTGGTTTTTCAATTGCTGAGTAAAATGATAACATCTCAGAATTAGAGGATTTATGGGCTGTAATATTTCTTAACTAAATCCATCAATTCTTTAAAGGTTTAAGTATCTGGTGTCTCAGGGAAACTAAGGCTCCTAATAACAGAAAACCTGTGGATCTACAACGCGTCAGGAGATCACTTGTTGCTTTTCATCTACTCCAATTTAATTTGCCTGTTAAACAGAAAAAAATCATTCTTCCTAAGTGCTGGGCACAGCCTTCCAAGTTAGGATCAAACAACTCAGTTTCCCAAATAATGGAATACTGCCAATAATGTTTATCCCAACTCAAAGAGGACTGTAGCAAGTGAGTTTTTCAGGAGATTGTTCTTCTTTGCTCATCACAGAAATAATTCCACAGAGATTGGTATCCGGTCTCCTAGTCACCCATTATTTACACATGGAGAGTCTTTGACTGATGGACAAGGATTAAAATGAACATAGTGAAAAGGGACAAATGAGAAAACGGCTAGATGGCAGAACAGATAGAGTCATACAGTCAAACAGGCCATTTGGTCTAACCAGTCCATACAGACATGTTTCCAAACTAAACAAGACCCACCTCCCTATTCCTGCCATTTTTACATCCTAAATTTCTGACTCGTGTACATATCGAAACGCCTTGTAAATGTTGTATCTGTGTCTGATTAGATTAGATTCCCGACAGACTGGAAACAGGCCCTTTCGCCCAACAAGTCCACACCACCCCTTGGAGCATCCCACCCAGACCCATCCCCCTATAACCCACACAGACCTAACCACTGCGGGCAATTTAGCATGGCTGATCCACCTAGCCTGCACATCTTTGGACTGTGGAAGGAAACTGAAGCACCTGAAGGAAACCCACGCAGACACAGGGAAAACATGCAACCTCTGCACAGGCAGTTACCCAAGGGTGGAATCGAACCCAGGTCCCTGGTGCTGCGAGGCTGCAGGGCTAGCCACTTAGCCACCGTGCCACATCCTACACTTCCTCTGGCAGTTCATCTCATTTCACCTTAAAAATGTGCCCCCTGGTTTCGAATTTGCCCTATCCTCCACAATAGACCCTTGTCATCCAACTTGCCTGTGCTCCTCAGTGAAGTTATTGCTTCTGGAAGATCTCCACGCTGTGCTGTTTCCAATTTATGGTCTCTCCATCTTGCTTAACACCATGATCATTACGTGATAGTTGCATGACCTTTTTCTCTCTCAATGTGTTGGAGAAGGTAAGACTTATTTTGTCATATTTCATATACCCCCACAAAAACATGAAAATTCTACAGAGGTTGAATGTGGAACTTGTTTTTTCATTCACTTTTCTCGGATGTGGAAGACACCTTCCAGACTTGCATTTACTGACCTAATTTCCCTTCACTGATTGGTTCGTTGGCCTTTTTGGTAAACCGTTTCAGAGTGTTTAGTTTAAGTTTAGTTGGAAGTTGGAAAAGGAAAAAGGGACATGTGGAAATGAGACATGGAAAAGAGACATCAGGGAACACTGTGAAAGGGAGAACAAGAGAATTATGGGTGAAGAGAGAGACACATGAAAATTGACAAGTGTCAAAAATAATAACTCATAGGGTAAGTAACATTGGCAAGTAACTCACCTCCTGACTCCGCAAAGCCTGACCACAATCTACAAGGCACAAGTCAGGACTGTGATGGAACAGTCCTCACTTGCCTGGATCTACAACACTTGAGGATCTCAACACTATCCAGGCCAAAACAGCCTGCTTGATGGGCAATGCATTCTCAAAAATCCACTCCCTCCACCACTGATGCTCAGTAGCAGCAGGGTGTACCAGCTACAAGATGCACTGCACAAATTCACCAAAGATCCTCCAGCAACACCTTCCAGGCCCATGGCCACTGTTTTCTAGAAGGACAAGGACAGCAGATACACGGAAACACCACCACCCTCAAGAAACCACCCTCACCCCAAGTCACTTACCTTCTTTGGAAGTCTATCACTGTTTCTTCACCACTGCTGGGTCAAAATCGTAGAATTCCTTCCCTAAGGGCATGGAGGGTCTACTCACAACAAGTGGACTGCAGGAATTCAAGAAGGCAGCTCACCACCATCTTCAAAAGGGGTAAGGGGGGGGGGGTGGTGTGGAATTTATCACAGGAGAAAAGGCAGAATGGGTAAAACAAAAGGACAGAGCACAATAGACACGGGGTTGTGGGGCGGGGGGGGGTGTGGGGTTGGTGAAGGAACAGAGGCGAATGAGAAAACGATCAAATGGGAAAACTGTCAAAGCCAGGTAATAGAGGAAAAGGGGGATGCTTTCATAGGGGAGAGAAAAGGACAGACACAAGATAAAACACACAAGGGTTAGGGGAACAGGAGCACGCAGAAAAAGAGAACATGCAATAGAGATAAAATCTATAACAAACTGTTCTAAGGAAACGTTAACTCTGTGTTCTCCTTCACAGATGCTGCCACACCTGCTGAGCTTTCCCAGCAACTTCTGTTTTTGCTCCTGATTTACAGCATCCGTAGTTCTTTTGGTTTTTATTCTACAACAAACTATTCTGTTTGCTGGAAATTGACAATGAAAATATAATATATTCAACAATGTAGCGCCAGCAGATTGCTGGAGGTCTAAAATCAAACAGAGAGCAGTGAAGAAACTCAATACGTCCTGCAGTACCAACACAGGCAGAAAGAAATGAAATTCACATTTCGGGTTAATCAAAGAGAAGCTGTTCGTTTCTCCTCCTCTTGGCCGCCAGGTGCTGCGGTGGTGGACTGAATGTCCTTATGGACCTTGTGCTTTCTGCTTTCCTCTTCTTCTTAGTTTACGTGTAGTTGTAAAGCCAGTGTCTCGTGTGGCCCTGTGTCAGTCATAGGTACCTTTCACAACCAAGAGGCATTATGGGCAAAGAGGCTGCCATTGCTTCCTTCGTGTGTCAACCGGCTCCTGAGCCAAAACATTAATAGCTATGGATCATTCGAAGCAGTTGCTAACTCTGAATGTTCAAACTGATAAATGCGACTAATTTGTCGCACACGCAGGCAGATCACGAAACCAGTAAAAATTGAGATTAATGAGAAAAAAATGAACCTTTTAGCGTAAAGAACAGTTAAAATAGTTAATATTTTATTGCAGTAATGATAAAAGGATGAGGTTATTTTTATAAGCATGATGCTATTAACTTCGATATCAAGTAATAGTAAGAAGTAGTGTTCAAAAATTGATATGAATCTATACTTAGGTAACTCTGTTACATTTACAGTCCCTTGCAGAGGAGAAGAAGGAGAAGAGGATGTGTGTGCGTGCGTGCGTGCGTGCGTGTGTGCGTGTGTGTGTGTTTTCAAAGCAAATATTTAATCCAATTTCATTATAACCTTTAACAGCCTGAAGTCTCCTTAATCTTTCTTTATGAAGGAAGTCGGGTTCTCTTTTACAAACAAAGCTTACAGTTGTCTGCCCTCTAGTGGCTTTAGATCATACTGCTTCAGTAATTTCCCTGGATTTTAGCTGAATAAAAAAAACACGGAATTTCTGTTCCCAAGTTATGGAAGGTAAGAGCACTAATTTCAACCGCATACACAATGCAATAATCTGTTCCTTTTTCTTAATTAATACATTTTGGCATTTCAATACGACTATCAAGATATCTGTTTATCACATCCATTTGTTATGGAGACGGGGAGGTTAAATGAAAGAAAATGCCTGATTTTAACTTTATAAGTAACAAGTGGCAAGTAACAATTTATTTATTTAAACATCACAGTTGGCAAATTAACAGAAGTACTAACAAACTGAACAATGATGAAGGGTCTAGGCCCGAAACGTCAGCTTTTGTGCTCCTGAGATGCTGCTTTGCCTGCTGTGTTCATCCAGCTCCACACTTTGTTACCTAAGATTGAATCTTTCATTAGGTAGGCTTTGACAAAATTTAAAAGAATAATTGTTACAGGCGACTCCCTTGTCAAAGGCACAGACAGGAGATACTGCAGCAGTAAACATGAATCCAGGAAAGTATTACACGGTGTGGAGCTGGAGGAGCCGACCCAAAACATCAGCTTATGAGATGCTGCTCGGCCTGCTGTGTTCGTCCAGCTCCACACTTTGTTATCTCGGATTCTCCAGCATCTGCAGTTCCCATTATCTCTCTCTCACACATCATAGTTAATAGCCTGGTTGCGATATATACAAATATGTCCAAACATTACCAAAATTCAATGTAAAAGATGTAGAAGCCTTTAAAAAAATTCCTTTGTGAAATTGGCTAAGCAGATGCATAGGCCAGAGACTGTGTGGTTGAGATTAATTCAGCACAAGTTGGTAGGCAGGTCTGGTGAGGTGTTTGCAGAGCTCTCAGGAGAGGTGCCCGGAGACTATGTAGGAGTGAAACATACTGTATCGAGTGCATAAGATTTGGTACCAGAAACAGTAGACAACAGTTCAGAACTGGAAGGAAAGGAACAGGACAGACTTGTGTCAAGTTTGAAGGAATTAAACATAGCAACTTCGATAGATGGGTGAGCACATTAAAAATAGAAAAGACAAATCAATATTTTAGAGAGGTTATTCTGATGGAGGAGTTCAAAAACTCACTTCCACATACGATAAGAATTCATGTTGGAGAACAGAAATTTCAAATGGTGAGACAAACTGCAGAGATGGTTAAAGTATATGATTTAGTGCTAAATCAAAATTTAGATGCTGACAGTGATCATGGGAACTGCAGATGCTGGAGAATTCCAAGATAATAAAGTGTGAAGCTGGATGAACACAGCAGGCCCAGCAGCATCTCAGGAGCACAAAAGCTGACGTTTCGGGCCTAGACCCTTCATCAGAGAGGGGGATGGGGAGAGGGTTCTGGAATAAATAGGGAGAGAGGGGGAGGCGGACTGAAGATGGAGAGAAAAGAAGATAGGTGGAGAGGAGAGTATAGGTGGGGAGGTAGGGAGGGGATAGGTCAGTCCACGGAAGACGGACAGGTCGAGGAGGTGGGATGAGGTTAGTAGGTTGGAAATTGAGTTGCGGCTTGAGGTGGTAGGAAGGGATGGGTGAGAGGAAGAACAGGTTAGGGAGGCAGAGACAGACTGGGCTGGTTTTGGGATGCAGTGGGGGGAGGGGATGAGCTGGGCTGGTTTTGGGATGCAGTGGGGGGAGGGGATATTTTGAAGCTTATGAAGTCCACATTGATACCATTGGGCTGCAGGGTTCCCAAGTGGAATATGAGTTTAGATGCTGACTGCAATTTCATTCTGCGAGGGATAGAAATTGGGAGAAAACGTCGATCCTTCAATGGAAAACAATATGTACATCACACTGGGAACAGTTTACTCAGGTGGAAAAATAAACTGAACAGGGTTCAAAGGTGTTCAAAGGCCTCAGGTGCATTCACTGTAAGGGAGTGGGACATAAAGTCACAGTATCAGTGAATTGGGAAAGGCATTAGGAAAATAAAACATGGTAAATCAGGAACAGTTGAGGCCATGAAGGAAGTCCCATAAGGAATCAAGGAGCTGCAGAAGAATGCACAACCTATGCCCGGTCTGAATAATGAGATGGTGTCTGATCTCTACAAAGACTTAATTTCTTTGGGAAAGGTTTACTCAGGAACAAGAGCGGGGAAAGGTAAAGAAGTTAAAATATTGAAAGATACGGGAAGTAACCAGTCTCTAATACTCAGAGATGAAAGTATTTGCACTCCTGCTCAAATGTTACCCAAAGGGGTGACAATCTGTGTAATAAATGGAAAGAGATTTAGCGTTCCCTGTATAAGAGTACTTTGCAAAGCCCAATTAGTGACCGTGGGAGTATTGAATCAGTGTGTATTCCAGGAATACAATTTGCTGTTGGAAACATCCTAGTAGGATCAAACGTGAGAGTGACACCTCTTGTAGTGGAGAGCCTGACGGAAATCTGAGGAGTCAAATGAAAAGCGCCAAGGAATTTTTCCAGACTGTATGGTAACAAGAGCCCACTGTTATAAGTTATAACAAGAAAATAAACAAAAATAAAGACCAAAGAGTTGAGGTCCAGTTGGCTGCCAACCTGTTTGATGAAATGGCAAATGAAAAACCTGAGGAGGTAGAGGATCGGGCAGAGGTGTTTAGCTCGGAACGATTAATGGAGTTACAAGAAGAAAATGAGACAAGCAAAGGTTTATATCATAAAGCCTACTGTAAAAATGGATCAGAATGTATTCCAGAATAATATTACATTACAGGTAGATTCCTAGGGCGAAAATTGAGACCATGACAGGTTAGTGCGGAGGAGAAATGTGTGGCAGTGCAATAGATAACATTGCCTGTACGATACAGATGGAAAGTATAGCGTGCAGTATTTACATTACACGTAGGGGGTCATCTAGGAGTGAGGAAGATGCAGGTTAAGATCCAAAATCATTTCTAGTCGCTAAGGACATGGGTGAATTTTGCCCTCTGTGGTATGTGTGTCAAATGGTAAGAAAGTCACAGGCTGTAATAAAACTAGTGCCTTTGATGCCAATTCCCACTTTTGAAGAGCCTTTCATGTGGATTATGATTGGTTATGTTGGTCCTCTCCCTATAACCAAAAGGGAAACCAGAATTTGCTAAACATAACGAAAGTGAATACCAGCTTTTTAGGGGACAATTCAATTGTGGAATATTATGGCAGAAAAGAGTGTGGAGGAATTGGTTGTTTTATTTATCTGGAGTAGAATACCCGCAAAGATTAAGTAAGACCAAGGGACCAATTTAACTGCCGAACTATTTAAGGAGCTCATGGATAGTGCAGGCATTCAAGATTTTAAATCTCATGTGCAGCATCCTGAATGATAGGGAGCATTGAAAGAGTGGCATCAGACAATGAAGACAATACTGAGGGCTTTTTCCAAGACTGCATAAATGATTGGGGTTGAAGGCATCCATTTCATCATGTTTGCCATTAGCGATGCCCCAAACGAATCAACTCAGTTTACTCCATTTGAGTTGATATTCGGACATTAAGTAAGAGTGCCTTTAAAATTAATTAAGGGAAAGCTGATTGGTCCAAAGTCAAAGATCCCACAGTTTGATGATGTGTCTGAGGTGACAGAAAGATTAAACAGAGTTGGTGAATTACCTAGACAAGAGCTGAAAGTAGCACAGCATCTAATGAAGCAAGAAAGTGGATAAGAAATCTAAAATTCATACATTTGCACATGGGTATAACTGTTGGTGTTGTTTCCAGTGGTAGGGTATTACTTCAAAGCAATGTTTAGTGGCCCTTATCAGGTTGAGAAGAAGTTGAGTCAGGTGAATTATCTGGTAAAGATAGGAAAAAAATCTTTATTGGGTATTTCACTTGAATATGCTGAAAACCAATTATGACAGGCACAGGGAACCAGAGAAACAGATACTGCCTCTCAGGATGAAGAAATAAATACAGATGATTTGGACTTTGATATGACTCAAAATAATTTAGAAAATGATGAAATCCTTAGAAAATTGGATAGGATAGTGTGTACTCTGTCTCAGGAACAGAGAACTGAATTGAAAAGCTTGTTGCAATAACATGAGTAAATATGAAGAATTGGAATGGGAAGGATTAATGTTATAGTCCATGACATGAAGTGCAGAGCGTTGTTCCGATTAAATGACACCCCCTACATGCTTAATCCTCACAAAGCCCCACGGGATAGTGAAGAAAGTAGAAGTGATGCTCCAAAAAGATTTAATCAAGCTGAGTAAAAATGAATTGGCGATCAGCAGGTCAATGCCATAACTAAATTGCACTTGTATCCAATTCCAGGGGTTTAGGAAGTCTTCTTTCTACTAGTTCCAATGTTATCTTCTCCAACATGAGCATTCTTTCTGTTTTTTTTCTCCAGTTTCCCCTTTCTCTACCTTTTTTGTTTTGCCCTATCTTCCCTTAATTTCCCTCTCATTTATCTCTCTTTTGGCTTTTCTCTCTTCTCCCTCACTTTATTTTTCCGTCTCTTCTTGCTCTTGGTTTGTTTTTCCTCTGCCTGTAACCTAACTTGTTTCAAATCCCTTCCCTTCTCTAAATCCAGTTATCTCATTTTCAGTTATATATCTCTAACTCCATTGTACTTGCCTGTTTGTCTAGTAGACACAAATGCTTGAATAACTCCTTTACAATTTCATCTTTCCTCTTGTCCTAGTTAAACCCAAGTCTAGCCTGCCTATTAATTCTAAAAGTATATTGTTCCTCTATTTCTCTAAACTTTCTTGGAACATTTATGAAACATCTTCAAATGCTAGAACCTCTTTTGCAATGCTCAGAGCCATTTCCTTCATGTTGACTTAGCCAACCACAAGTAACTGAAATTCAACAGCTTAAATTAACTTTTATTTAAAGATATAGCACACTTCTCATCAAGTCTATTTAAATCTATTCACATACATTAAGATCCTGTTCACAGAACAGCCAGATCCTGAGCTTCTGGCCCCAAACTATTGCAGAGAAGGGGAGGTTACATGAAAGAAAGTCATTGATATGTAGCAAGTAATAGTTTATTTATTTAACCCTAATAGTGTGCAAATGAACAGAAATAGTAGAAAACCAAACAATTCACCCCGAACTCCTAACTATTCCCTAACCGAACTAAATCCCAGTAGTATGGCCTTCCAACAAACACAAGTCCCACTTACATAAACCAAAGTAATAAGAAAACAAATTAAAATGTGTTGTCTGAAAGTCTACTCAACTTCCTTCTGCAGTTATCAAGCCATAAATGTTTTTTCTCCCACTAATATGGCTGTCAAAAATGCTTTCTCTGTGAAGGCTCCCATGAGGATTCGTAGACAGAAGTGCAGTGGTATGCTTATGGATAGTCAGTGTTTTCTTTGAGAGCTTCATGATTTCTTGCAAGAGATATATGCTTAGTTTTTCAAATGGTGATTTGCTCTCACTCCGATTTTCGAAAACTGTCTCCTTTATACCTTGAATGACGTATCAATTTTCTTGAAACCACTTTGGTTCGAGGCTGTCAAAAGCATCTGATTTAAATTAAATCACCTTTCCATCGCGAAGTGTTAACCTTAAGTTAATTGATTCCAGTTAGTTGCCAAGCCTGAGGTTTCCAATCACACAGCCAATTATTACTTTTTAATCTTAGATCTGGCAGTACATCTTTAGCTATTTATAGTTTCTCGGTATATCTTCAAGCTTAGAACAGCACTTTACCTCTTGAAAGGAATACACAGTCTTTGACTTTATCTTTTTTTAAAAAAAACAAACGAATTCTAGCTTCTTTCCTTCTCATTAACGTTTGTTCTACATGACTTCATAACACATTACATTTTCATATCCCTTTCCTCAGTAAGAACGAAGGACAGAATGAATTGTATTCACTCATTCTATCCCCTCTTACAAATGCTGATCTAGCATTTTCCATCTGTAAGGCTTTTTGTTCTGCATTTACTGTTTCCAATTCTTTCTAAAGTATACATAATCAAGATTATTCTTTACATTATTCACTTCTGGGATGTGGGTTCCTCTGGCTGGGTCAACATTTATTGACAATTACCAGTTGCCCTTTGAGAAGAAAAAAAAACAAAGAAAATTACAGCACAGGAAGACACCCTTCGGTCCTCCAAGCCTGTGCCAATCCAGATCCACTACTTAAACCTGTCGCCTGTTTTTCAAGGATCTGTATCCCTCTGCTCCCTGCCCATTCATGTATCTGTCTAGATACATCTTAAATGACGCTATCGTGCCCGGCTCTACCACCTTTGCTGGCAACGCGTTCCAGGCACCCAACACCCTCTGCATAAAGAACTTTCCACATATATCTCCCTTAAACTTTTCTCCACTCACCATAAAAGTGTGACTCTGAGTAATTGAATCCCCCAGTCTGGGAAAAAAGCTTCTTGCTGTCCACCTTGTCTATACTGCTCATGATTTTGTAGACCTCAATCAGTTCCCCCTCAATCTCTGTCTTTCTAAACTAAATAATCCTAATCTACTCAACCTCTCTTCATAGCTAGCACCCTCCATACCAGGCAACATCCTGGTGAACACCCTTTGCACCCTCTCCAAAGCACCCACATTCTTTTGGTAATGTGGCGACCAGAACTGTACACAGTACTCCAAATGTGGTTGAACCAAAATCCTGTACAACTGTAGCATGACCTACCAACTCTTGTACTCAATACCCTGTCCGATGAATGAACGCATGCTGCATACCTTCTTGACCACTCTATTAATTTGCATTGCTACCTTCAGGGTACGATGGACCTGAACACACACATCTCTCTGTGCACCAATTTTCCCCAGGGCTTTTCCATTTACCATACAATTCACTCTTGAATTGGATCTTCCAAAATGCAACACCTTGCATTTCCTGGATTGAACGCCATTTGCCATTTCTCCACCCAACTCTCCAAACTATCTATATTCTGCTGCATTCTCCGACAGTCCCCTTCACTATCTGCTACTCCACCAATCTCAGTGTCATCTGCAAACTTGCTAATCAGACAATCTATACCTTCCTCCAAATTATTTATGTATATCACAAACAACAGCGGTCCCAACACAATCCCTGTGGAACACCACTGGTCACAGTTTTCCATTTTGAGAAACTCCCTTCCACTACAACTCTCTGTCTCCTGTTGTCCAATCAGTTCTCTATCCATCTAGCTCGTACACCCTGGACCCCATGTGACTTCACTTTCTCCATCAGCCTGCCATGGGGAACCTTATCAAACGCCTTACTGAAGTCCATATATATGGCACCTACAGCCCTTCCCTCATCTACCAACTTTGTCACTTCCTCAAAGAATTTTATCAAGTTGCTCAGACATGACCTTCCCTGCACAAAACCATGCTGCTTATCACTGATAAGCACATTTTCTTCCAAATATAAATAGATCCTATCCCTCAGTATCTTCTCCAGCAACTTCCCTACTTCAAACATCAGTCTCACCGGTCGATAATTACCTGGATTATCCTTGCTAACATTCTTAAACAAGGGGACAACATTAGCAATTCTCCAGTCCTCCGGGACCACATCCGTGCTCAAAGATGCTATAGAGATATCTGTAAAGGTTCCGCTAGTTCCTCTGTCGCTTCCCCCACAACCTGGGAAAGATCCCATCCGGACCTGGGGACTTGTCCACCTTAAAGCCTTTTAGAATACCCAACACTTGCCCCCTCCTTATGCCGACTTGACCTAGAGTAATCAAACATCTATCCCTAACCTCAACATCTGTCATGTCCCTCTCCTCAGTGATACCCATGCGAAGTCCTCATTAAAAATCTCACTCATTTTCTTTGACTCCTCACATAGCTTCCATCCTTTATCCTTGAGTGGGCCAACCCCTTCTCTAGTTACTCGCTTGCTGCTTATATATGCATAAACGGCTTTGGAATTTTCCTTAATGTTGTTTGCTAAAGATATTTCATGACACCTTTCAGCCCTCTTAATTCGTCATTTCAGATTGGCCCTACTTTCCTGATATTCTTCCAAAGTTTCATCTGTTTTCAGTCACTTAGACCGTATGTATGCTTCCTTTCTCCTCTTTGCTTGTCTCACAATTTCACCAATCTTCCATGGTTCCCTAATCTTGCCCTTCCTAGCCCCCATTTTCACAGGGACATGTCTGTCCTGCACTCGAATCAATCTCTCTTCAAAAGCTTTCCACATATCAAATGTGGATTTCCCCTCAAACAGCTGCTCCCAATCCACATTCCCCAACTCTTGTCATTTTTTTTCTATAGTTGGTCTTCCCCCAATTCAGCATTCTTCCTCTAGGACCACTCTCATCTTTGACCATCGGTATTCTAAAACATACAGAATTGTGATCACTATTCCCAAAGTAATCCCCTGCTGAAACTTCCTCCACCTGGCCGGGCTCATTCCCCAACACCAGGTCCAGTATGGCCCCTTCCCGAGTTGGACTATTTACATACTGCTTTGGAAAACCCTCCTCGTTGCTCTTTACAAATTCTGCTCCAACTAAACCCCTAACACTGAGTGAATCCCAGTCAATGTTGGGAAAATTAAAATCTCCCATCACCATCACCCTGTTGCTCCTACATCTTTCCATAATCTGTCTCTATTTCACACTCGCTGTTGGGAGGCCTGTCACACAGCCCCAACATTGTTACTGCACCCTTCCTATTTCTGAGCTCTGCCCATGTTGCCCCATTGCTCGAGTCCTCCATAGTGTCCTTCTTCAGCACAGCTGTGATATCCTCTTTGACCAGTAATGCAACTCCTCGACCCCTTTTACCTCCCTCTCTATCGCAACTGAAGCATCTTAATCCTGGGATGTTTAGTTCTGATCTTGCCCTCCCCTCAGCCAAGTCTCAGTAATAGCAATAACACCATACTCCCAGGTACTAATCCAAGCCCTAAGTTCGTCTGCCTTACCTACTACACTTCTTGCATTAAAACAAACGCACCTCAGAGCCCCTGTCCCTTTGTGTTCATCATCTGCTCGCTGCCTACTCTTCCCTTGACACACTGACTTCATTATCTAGTTCCTTACAGGCTTTAGTTACTACCTCCTACTGTCCACTAACCTCCTCATTTGGTTCCCATCCCCCTGCCACTCTAGTTTAAATCCTTTCCAACCACGTTAGCAAAAACACTCCCGAGGACATTGGTTCCAGTCCTGATCAGGTGTAGACCATCCGATTTGTAATAGCCCCACCTCCCCCAGAACCAGTCCTATTGTCCCAAAAATCTGAACCCCTCCCTCCTGCAACATCTCTCAAGGCACTCATTTATCCTGCCTATTCTTTCATTTCTGCTCTGACTGGCACATGGCACTAATAGCAATCCTGAGATTACTACCTCTGAGACGCTACATTTTAACTTGGCTCCTAACTCCCTAAATTCTGCTTGTAGGACCTCATCCCATTTATTACCTGTATCACTGGTGCCTATATGCACCACGATAGCTGGCTGTTCGCCCTCACCGTTCAGAATTTCCTGCAGTTGATCTGAGACATCCCTGACCCGTGCACCTGGGAGGCAACATACCATTCAGGAGTCTCGGTTTCAGCCACTGAACTGCCTATCTACTCCCCTTACAATCAAATCCCCTATGACTATAGCCCTTCCACTCTTTTTCCTGCCCTTCTGTACAGCATATCCAACCACGGTACCATGAGCCTGGCTGCTGCTACCTTCCCCTGGTGAGCCATCTTCCCCAACAGTATCCAAAATGGTATACCTGTTTTGGAGGAAGATAACCGCAGAGGACACCTGCACTGCCTTCCTGGTTTTTTTCTGCCTTTTGGTCACCCATTCCCTTTCTCCCTCAGCTATCCTAATCTGTGGTGTGACCAATTTGCTGAACGTGCTATCTATGACTTCCTCAGCATTGCTGATGCTCCATAGTGAGTCCATCCGCAGCTCCAGAGCCGTCATGCAGTCTAACAAGAGCTGCAGCTGGACACACTTCCTGCATGTGTGGGATTCAGGGACATCAGCTGTGTCCCTGAGCTCCCACACTGAGTAAGAGGAGCATAACATGAGTCTGGGATCTCCTGTCATTTTTAGTCTGAAGCTTAACTTAGTCCTACTATAATATCAAATACTAGATGAATGAAATGAAAAAAAAATACCAAATCACTCTATGTACCAGCACATGATAAAAAAAAAAGAAATACACGTACCTCATCAACACACCAGAGTCATTTTTTTTTCGGTCAGAGGAGGAGGGCAGGTGTGAAACACATGTTTAGTGTCTCGCGTTTAGCCACTGCCCAAATATATCAGTTCACTCACCTTCCGAGACTGCAATTCGACCGCTCCCACTCAGCTCCACTGTCGAAATGAAGAACTTACCTCCCGGCAGCCCCAGTCCCCACTCTCACTGCTCCCGCCGCTGTGGCCGCAAAAAAAAAATAGAGGCCGCTGATTGCACGGTGTAATTTTTAACTGGGAATCTTACCTCCCAGCAGGGCCCTGGTCCTCGCTCTCACAGCTCCCGTTGCTTCTGCTGCTAGATGGTGATGCTGAGCTGTATTTTTGAACTGCTGCATTCTCTGCCCTGTAAGCAGACCAACAATGAGCTTTGTGAGGGATTTCAAGATTTTGACACAGCAACAGTGACATATTTGCAAGTCAAGATGATGACAGTGATTGCAGGTAATGGTGTATCTATTGCCCTTGTCCTTCTAGATATGATATGGTTGTAAGTTTAGAAGGTACTCCATCTCAGTATTTGGTGAATTTCTGCAATGCAATCTTCAGATGAAACACAGTGCCGCTAATGGGATATTTTATCAAGTCACATATTTTCTCTATTTTTTTTAATGGGCAAAGTACAAATTCCACTCAACGAAAACATCTCATCCTATGATTTCATAACTGTATACAATGTAATTCTTGTGGCTTAAGCATCGTCCTATCCTTTATGTTCGCCACAGTATAATAGAATCTCAACAGTGTAGAAAGGGGCCATTTGGACCTTCACACCAAGACCCAATCCCCACCCAAACCCAATAACCCACCTCTACTATGGCGAACCTACCTAGCCTGCATATCCCTGAACACTACGGAACATTTAAAAGAGAGAAACAAGGTGGGGAAAGAAAGTGACATGGGGAGAAGAAAGATACATGGAAGAAAGAGAGATATGGTGAAAAAGAGAGACATGGGAGAAAACAGAGAAACAAGGTACGAAGAAACGACACGATGGAAATGTGATAGGGGAGGATCAGGGTATGCAAAAAAGAAAAGACACTGTTGAAAAGATGGGCTGGGTTAAAGAGATGTGAGAAATCGTGAGAGGGAAAAGAGACATGGGAGGAAAACTGACATGGGAAAGAGAGACAATTGGAGAAAAGAGAAATGCAGGAAAGTGACGTTGGTGCAAGAGCTCTGAAGAAAAATGAGAAATAGATAAAGAGTTTGTGGGAACAGAGACAGGAGAAAAGGGACATAAGGGAGCTGAGGTGAAGAGGAAAAGATACACAGGATACAAACTGAAACAAAATATTCTCAACACTGGAAATGTAATGATTGTAAAGAAGTCAGCTAGGTGGACCTCAAAGAATATTAGTTTCTTGATTGGGATTGTTAATCTGGTTGCATCAGGGAGCCCTTGCTGAGAAATGAAAACAGGAGTGCCAGAGTTTCTACTGACTCTGAGGAAGCAACTGTTTCACAGCTTCCTTGATGTTGTTTATTCCACTTTTTACAGTTTCCCCATTTGATCATTTTTCCCATTTTTCCCATTTTTCCCATTCGACCCCATTCCTTTATTAGACCTTTGCTCCATGTGTCTCTTTCGCCCCATATCTGTCTTTCACCTCGCGTCTATCATTTACCTCCTGTCGAGTGGTAGTAGAAGGAAAATATTCTGCCTGGAGGTCAGTGGTGAGTGGTGTTCCACAGGGCTCTGTCCTTGGGCCTCTACTGTTTGTAATTTTTATTAATGACTTGGATGAGGGGATTGAAGGATGGGTCAGCAAGTTTGCAGACGACACAAAGGTCGGAGGTGTCGTTGACAGCGTAGAGGGCTGTTGTAGGCTGCAGCGGGACATTGACAGGATGCAGAGATGGGCTGAGAGGTGGCAGATGGAGTTCAACCTGGATAAATGCGAGGTGATGCATTTTGGAAGGTCGAATTTGAAAGCTGAGTACAGGATTAAGGATAGGATTCTTGGCAGCGTGGAGGAACAGAGGGATCTTGGTGTGCAGATACATAGATCCCTTAAAATGGCCACCCAAGTGGACAGGGTTGTTAAGAAAGCATATGGTGTTTTGGCTTTCATTAACAGGGGGATTGAGTTTAAGAGTCGTGAGATCTTGTTGCAGCTCTATAAAACTTTGGTTAGACCGCACTTGGAATACTGCGTCCAGTTCTGGTCGCCGTATTGTAGGAAAGATGTGGATGCTTTGGAGAGGGTTCAGAGGAGGTTTACCAGGATGCTGCCTGGACTGGAGGGCTTATCTTATGAAGAGAGGTTGACTGAGCTCGGTCTCTTTTCATTGGAGAAAAGGAGGAGGAGAGGTGACCTAATTGAGGTATACAAGATAATGAGAGGCATAGATAGAGTTGATAGCCAGAGACTATTTCCCAGGGCAGAAATGGCTAACACGAGGGGTCATAGTTTTAAGCTGGTTGGAGGAAAGTATAGAGGGGATGTCAGAGGCAGGTTCTTTACACAGAGAGTTGTGAGAGCATGGAATGCGTTGCCAGCAGCAGTTGTGGATGCAAGGTCATTGGGGTCATTTAAGAGACTGTTGGACATGCATATGGTCACAGAAATTTGAGGGTGCATACATGAGGATCAATGGTCGGCACAACATTGTGGGCTGAAGGGCCTGTTCTGTGCTGTACTGTTCTATGTTCTATGTTCTATGTTCTATGTCTGTCTTACCCCTGCACATATTGAACCCCGGTGTCTCTTGATCCACACTTTTTTTTTTCTCAGCGCTGTGTCTCCCTTTCCCCTTGTGTTTTTGTAAACATCTCTCTCTGTTATCTCACGTCTCTCTCTTCACCCTCATGTGTCTGCCTTTTTACCTAATGTCTCTGTGTTTTTGCCATTTCCGACTCTTTCCCCATCTATGAACTCCCTTTTGCCCTCTTTACTGTCATTGTGTTTCTCACCGCCGTGTCGCTCTCTTTCTCCGCGACGTGTCGCTCTCTTTCTCTGCGACGTGTCACTTTTTATCTCCACCCAGGGTCGCTATGTCACCTCCTCACCCGTGCCACTGTCATTTTCCCTCACATTTCGTTCTCTTTGTCTCCCTCCATGTCGCTCTCTTTCTCTGCCCACGAAGCTCTCTTTCTGCCCACCATGTTGCTCTCTTTCTCCGTTCATGAAGTTCTTTCTCCTCACTGTGGTGCTCTCCTTCAACCCCAATCTGTTACTCACTTTCTCCGTCCCCGTATCGCTCACTTTCACTCCCGTGTCACTCACTTTCTCTCTCTCCGTGTCGCTCAGTTTCTTTCCCAGTGTCATCCACTTTTGCCCTCTCCATGTAGCTCATTTTCTCCCTCCCCGTGTCGCTCACTTTCACTCCAAGCATCACTCACGTTCTCTCCCCGTGTAGCTCACTTTCTCTCTGCCTGTGTTGCTCACTTTCTCTTCCCGTGCCACTCACTTTCTCCAACTCCATGTCGCTCACTTTCTCCCTCCCCATCTCGCTCACTTTCTCCCTCACCATGTCGCTCGCTTTCTCTCCCATATCACTCACTTTCTCTCCCGTTTTGCTAACTTTCTCTCCCCGTGTCTGTGTCTTTTCAACCACAGGTCTGATTTCCTTTCTCCCCCAGGTCTATCTCTTTCCTCCACCAATGCCTGTCTCTTTTCTCCCCCGGGACTGTCTCTCCCCCAGTTCTGTCACTTCTCTCAGCCTGGCCTGTCTCTTTCCTTCCACCCCACTAGCCTGTCTCTTTTCTGCCCCGTGTCTGTGTCTTTTCTCCCATTTGTCTACTTTCCTTTCTCCCCCAGGTCTATCTCTTTTCTCCCCCAGGTCTGTCACTTTTCTCCCCGATGTACGTCGCTTTTCTCCCCCGGGTCTGTCTCTTCTCTCCCCTTGGTCTGTCTCTTTTCTCCCCCAGGCCTGTCTCTTTTCTACCCCAGGTCTGGTTTCCTTTCTCCCCCAGGTCTACCTCTTGTCTCCCTCGGGTCCGTCTCTTCTCTCCCCCGGGTCTGTCTTTTTTCTCCCCCGGTTGTGTGTTATTTCTTCTCCAGGTCTATATTTTTGTAGGCAAGGGACAATAGATAATAGACAATAGCCAGCACCATCATTCATTATGATCATGGCTAATCATCCACAATCAGTATCCTGTTCCTGCCTTATCCCCATAACCCTTGATTCCACTATCTTTAAGAGCTCTATCCATCTCTTTCATGAAAGTTTCCAGAGAGTTGGCCTCCACTGCCTTCTGGGGCAGAGCAATCCATATATCCACCACTCTCTGGGTGAAGAAGGTTTTCCTCAACTCTCATCTAAACGCCCTACCCCTTATTTTTAAACTGTGCCCTCTGGTTGTGGGCTCACCCATCAGCGGAAACATGCTTCCTGCCTCCAGAATGTCCAATCCCTTAATAATCCTATCTGTCTCAATCAGATCCCCTCTCATCCTTCTAAACTCAAGTATATACAAGCCCAGTCGCTCCAATCTTTCAACATATGATAGTCCCGGCATTCCAGGAATTGACCTCGTGAACCTACACTGCACTTCCTCAATAGCAAGAATGCCCTTCCTCAAATTTGGAGACCAAAACTGCACACAATACTCCAGGTGCGGTCTCACCAGGGCCCTGTACAGCTGCAGAAGGACCTCTTTGCTCCTATACTCAATTCCTCTTGTGATGAAGGCCAGCGTGTTATTAGCTTTCTTCACTGCCTGCTGTACCTGCATGCTTGCTTTCATTGACTGATGTACAAGAACACCTAGATCTCGTTATACCTCCCCTTTACCTAACTTGACTCCAGTTAGATAGTAATCTGCCTTCCTGTTCTTGTCACCAAAGTGGAAAACCACACAGTTATCCACATTAACTGCATCTGCCATGCATCCGTCCACTCACCTAGCCTGTCCAAGTCACCCTGTATTCTCATAACATCCTCCTCACATTTCACACTGCCACCCAGCTTTGTGTCATCAGCAAATTTGCTGATATTACTTTTAATGCCTTCACCTATATCATTAATGTATATTGTAAACAGCTGCGGTCCCAGCACCGAACCTTGTGGTACCCCACTGGTCACTGCCTGCCATTCCGAAAGGGACCCGTTTATCACTACTCTTTGCTTCCTGTCAGTCAGCAAATTTTCAGTCCAAGTCAGCATTTTGCCCCCAATACCATGTGCCCTAATTTTGCTCATCAATCTCCTATGTGGGACTGTATCAAAGGCTTTCTGAAAGTCCAGGTACATTACATCCACTGGCTTTCCCTTGTCCATCTTCATCCTCAAAAAATCTGCAACGTTAGTCAAGTACGATTTCCCCTTCGTAAATCCATGCTGACTCTGACCTATCCTGTTACTGCTATCCAAATGAGTCGTAAAAATTTCACCTTTTATAATTGACTCCAGCATCTTTCCCACCACTGACATCAGGCTAACCGGTCTGTAATTTCCTGTTTTCTCTGTCCCTCCTTTTGTGAAAATTGGGACAACATTAGCCACCCTCCAATCCACAGGAACTGATCCTAAATCTATAGAACATTGGAAAATGATTACAAATGCGTCCACGATTGTAGAGCCTCTACCTTAAGTACGCTGAGATGCAGACCATCAGGTCCCGGGGACTTATCAGCCTTCAGACCTAACAGTCTATCCAACACCATTTCCTGCCTAATATAAATTCCCTTCAGTTCGTCCATTACCCTCGGTCCTTCAGCCACTATAACATCTGGGAGATTGCTTGTGTCTTCCCTAGTGAAGACAGATCCAAAGTACCTATTCAACTCTTCTGCCATTTCCTTGTTCCCCATAATAAATTCACCTGTTTCTGTCTTCGAGGGCCCAATTTTAGTCTTAACCTTTTTTTTTTCTTTTCACATCCCTAAAAATGCTTTTACTATCCTCCTTTATATTTTTGGCCAGTTTTCCTTTGTACCTCATTTTTTATCCATGTATTGTCTTTTTAGTTATCTTCTGTTGCTCTTTAAAAGTTTCCCAGTCCTCCAGCATCCCGCTCATCTTTGCTGTGTTATATTTCTTCTCTTTTATCTTTATACAGTCCTTAACTTCCCTCGTTAGCCACGGCCACCCCTGCCTCCCCTTAGGATCGTTCTTCCTCTTTAGTATGAACTGATCCTGCACCTTCTGCATTATATCCAGAAATACCTGCCATTGTTGTTCCACTGCTATCCCTGCTAGGGTATTGTACCACTGAACTTTGGCCAGCTCCTCCCTCATAGCTCCATAGTTCCCTTTATTCAACTGCAATACTGACACTTCTGATTCTCCCTTCTCCCTCTCAAATTGCAAATTAAAACTTATCATATTATGGTCACTACCCCCTCATGACTCCTTTACTTTGAGGTCCCTGATCAAATCCGGTTCATTGCACAACACCAGATCCAGAATTGCCTCCTCCCTGGTAGGCTCCAGTAAAAGCTGTTCTAAGAATCCATCTCGGAGGCACTCCACAAACTCCCTTTCTTGGGTTCCAGTACCATCCTGATTCTCCCAGTCTACCTGCATGTTGAAATCTCCCATAACAACTGTAGTGATACCTTTGTGACAGGCCAATTTCAACTCCTGATTCAACTTACACCCTACATCCAGACTACTGTTTGGGGGCCTGTAGATAACTCCCATTATGGTCTTTCTACCCTTAGAATTTCTCAGCTCTATCCACACTGACTCTACATCTCCTGATTCTATGTCCCCCCTCACAAGGGACTGAATATCATTCCCCAGCAACAGGGCCACCCCACCCCCTCTGCCCATCAGCCTGTCCTTTTGATAGCACGTATAGCCATGAATATTCATTTCACAGGCCCTGTCCACTTGAAGCCACATCTCAATTATCCCCACAACATCGTCTTTGCCAATTTCCAACTGAGCCTTAAGCTCAACCACCTTATTTCTTATGCTTCGTGTATTCACATATAATATTTTTAATTTGTTACTGCCCTCACCCTTCCTATCAATCCCTATTGCACTTGGCCATATGGTATGGTCCCTTCTCGAGTTTTCTGCTCCGTTGATTCTGTTGTCTGCCTTAACTTCTCTCATTCCCACTTTCCCTTTAACTTAATGCTTAAATTTCCAGTTTCTCCTCTCCCGACAAATATTTAGTTGAAACACAGCTATGTTGCAGTGGCAAACCTGCCCGCCAGAATGCTGGTCCCCCACCTATTAAGATGCAACCCGTCCCTCTTGTAAGTTTATCCTTACCCCAAAACATGTCCCAGTGATCCAAGAATGTAAATCCTTACTTCCTGCACCAGTTCCTCAGCCACACGTTCAAGTTCATTACCTCCCTGTTCATGCCCTCTCCAGCCTGAGGAACTGGAAGCAAACCGGAGATAATCACCCTGGAAGTCCTGCTTTTCAGTCTTCTTCCGAGTTCTCAGAAGTCCCGCTGTAGAATGTCCCTCCTCTTCTTCCCGACGTCATTTGAGCCGACATGCACTAGCACCTCTGGCTCTTCACCATCACCCTTGAGTATTCCCTGCACTCGATCAGTGACGTCCTGGGTCCTGGCACCAGGAAGGCAACACACCATCCTCAAATCCCGTCTGTTGCCGCAGAAACCTCTTTCAGTCCCTCTCACTATGAGTCCCCTATTACCACGGCTCTGCGTGATGTCTGACTCCTCGGCTCTGCCTCTACACCTCTCAGACTGGCAGTGTCGTCTGTCTCAACAGTTTCCAAACTGTTCAACCTGTTTACGAGAGTTTTCTCCCCAGCTTCTGTCAATTTTCTCAGTCGGGTCTGTCTCCTACCGCCCCGCCACACCCCACCAATGCCCCATCACTGGTCTGTCTCTTTTCAGCCCCGTGTCTGTGTCCTTCTCCCATGTATCTGCTTTCCTTTCTCCTCCAGGCCTATCTTGTTTCTCCCTTAATTTATATCTTTTCTAAGCCAGGACTCACACTTTTCTCCCCAGGGTCTCAATTTTCTACTACGGTTCTTCAGTTTTCTCCCGTGTCTGTCAATTTTCTACCGTAGTTCTGTATTTCTTTCTCCATGGGGTCAATCTCTTCCGCGCCCCATCCCCACCCATGTCTGCCTCTTTTCACTCATCGCCATGTTTGTCATCTTCTCCCCAAGCCAGCTGCCTCTTTTATCGCCTGTGCTCTCTTTTCACTTCCATGGATCACGCTTTTTTCTCCCCCTGGACTGTTACTTCGGCCCCCAACAGACCCGACCAATGACTTATGACTCTCTCCCCAGTGTCTGTCTCTTTTCTCCCCTGTGTCTGTCTCCATACTACCCCAGGACTGTCTGTTTTCTCCCCCGGGTCTGTCTCCTTACTACCCCAGGGCTGTCTGTTTCCTCCCCCGGGGTCTGTCTCCTTACTACCCCAGGACTGTCTGTTTTCTCCCCCGGGTCTGTCTCCTAACTACCCGAGGACAGTCTGTTTTCTCCCCCGGGTCAGTCTCCTTACTACCCCAGGACTGTCTGTTTTCTCCCCCGGGTCTGTCTCCTTACTACCCCAGGACTGTCTGTTTTCTCCCCCGGGTCTGTCTCCTTACTACCCCAGGACTGTCTGTTTTCTCCCCCCACCACGGGTCTGTCTCTTTTCTCTCCCCGAGTCTGTCTCTTTTCTCCCCCGACACTGACTCTTTTCTCCCCTGGGTCTGTGTCCTTACTACCCCAGAACTGTCTGTTTTCTCCCCTGGATCTGTCTCGTTACGACCCCAGGAATATCTGTTCCCCGCCCCCCCGGTTCTCTCTCTTTCCTTCGCCGTGCCTGTCTCTTTTCTTCCCCGGGTCTGTCTCTTTTCTGCCCCGCGTCTGTCTCTTTTCTCACCCGTATCTGTATCTTTTCTCTCCTCGAGTCTGTCTCTTTTCTCCCCCGGGACTGTCTCTTTTCTCCCACAGTCTGTCTCTTTTCTCCCCCGGGACTGTCTGCTTTCTCCCCGGTGTCTGTCTCTTTTCACCCCTGGGTCTGTCTCTTCTCTATGCCGAGTAGATCTCTTTTCTTCCCATGTCTGACTCATTTCTCTCCGGAGTCTGTCTCTTTTCTCTCCCCGAGTCTGTCTCTATTCTCCCCCGGGTCTGTCTCTTTTTCCCCCGTGTCTGTCTCTTATCTCTCCTCCAGGTCTGTCTCCTTACTACCCCAGAACTGTCTGATTTCTCCCCTGGGTCTGTCTCCTTACTACTCCAGGACTGCCTGTTTTCTCCCCCGGGTCTGTCTCCTTACTACTCCAGGACTGTCTGTTTTCTCCCCTGTGGCTGCATCCTTATTTGCCCTCGACTGACTCTTTTCTCCCCGCGGTCTGCCTCTTTTCTCACACGGTTCAGTCTTGTTTCTCCCACAGGACAGTCTATTTTCTATCCCCGGGTCTGTCTCTTTTCTCCCCTGCGTCTGTCCCTTTTCTCTCCGGCGTCTGTCTCTTTTCTCCCCCGTGTCTGACTCATTTCTCCCCCTGGTCTGTCTCTTTTCTCGCCCGGGTCTGTCGCTTTACTCCCCCTGGTCTGTCTCTTTGCTACTCTGGGTCTGTCTCTTTTCTCTCACCCCATTTCTGTCTCTTTTCACCCCCGGGCCTGTCTCTTTTCTCCCCTGGTTCTGTCTCTTTTCTCCCATTGGACTGTCTCTTTTCTCCCTCCGGGTCTGTCTCTTTTCTGCCCCAGGTCTGTCACTAATCTCCTCTTGGTCTGTCTCCTTACTACCCCAGGACTGTCTGTTTTCTCCCCTCGGTCTGTCTCCTAACTACCCCAGGACTGTCTGTTTTCTCCCCCGGGTCTGTCTCCTTACTACCACAGGTCTGTCTCTTTTCTCCCCCGGTTCTGTCTCCTTCCGACCCCAGGACTGTCTCTTTTCTCCCCCGGTTCTGTCTCCGTACTACTCCAGGACTGTCTCTTTTCTCCCCCGGATCTGTCTCCTTACGACCTCGGGAATATCTGTTTTCCCCCCCACCCTTGGTCTGTCTCTTTTCTTCCCCAGATCTGTCTCTTTTCTCTCCTGCGTCTGCCTGTTTTCTACAGCGGGTCTGTCTATTTTCTCCCCGGTCTCTGCCTCTTTTCTCTCCCCCGGGACTGTCTCCTTCTCCCCACAGTCTGTCTCTTTTCTCCCCGGGACTGTCTGCTTTCTCCCCCGTGTCTGTCTCTTTCCTCCCCTGGGTCTGTCTCTACGCCAAGTATGTCTCTTTCATCCCCGTGTCTGACTCTTTTCTCTCCCCATGTCTGTCTCTTTTCTCTCCCCGAGTCAGTCTCTTTTCTCCCCCAGGTCTGTCTGTTTTCTCCCCCGGGTCGCTCTCCTTACTACCCCAGGACTGTCTGTTTTCTCCCCTGTGTCTGTCTCCTTACTACCCCAGGACTGTCTGTTTTCTCCCACGGGGTCTGTCTCCTTACTACCCCAGGACTGTCTGTTTTCTCCCCCGGGTCTGTCTCCTAACTACCCCAGGACTGCCTCTTTTCTCCCCTGGGTCTGTGTCCTTACTACCCCAGGACTGTCACTTTTCTCCCCCGGGTCTGTCTCCTTACGACCCCAGGACTGTCTGTTTTCTCCCCTGGATCTGTCTCCTTACTACCCCAGGACTGTCTCTTTTCTCCCCCGGGTCTGCGTCCTTACTACCCCAGGACTGTCTGTTTTCTCACCCGGGTCTGTCTCCTAACTACCCCAGGACTGTCTGTTTCCTCCCCCGGGTCGCTCTCCTTACTACCCCAGGACTGTCTCTTTTCTCCCCCGGGTCTGTGTCCTTACTACCCCAGGACTGTCTGTTTTCTCCCCCGGGTCTGTCTCCTTACTACCCCAGGTCTGTCTCTTTTCTCCCCCGGTTCTGTCTCCTTCCTACCCCAGGACTGTCTCTTTTCTCCCCCGGGTCTGTGTCCTTACTACGCCAGGACTGTCTCTTTTCTCCCCCGGATCTGTCTCCTTACGACCCCGGGAATATCTGTTTTCCCCCCCACCCTTGGTCTGTCTCTCTTCTTCCCCGGATCTGTCTCTTTTCTCTCCCGCGTCTGCCTGTTTTCTACAACGGGTCTATCTATTTTCTCCCCGGTCTCTGTATCTTTTCTCTCCCCCGGGACTGTCTCCTTCTCCCCACAGTCTGTCTCTTTTCTCCCCGGGACTGTCTGCTTTCTCCCCCGTGTCTGTCTCTTTCCTCCCCTGGGTCTGTCTCTACGCCAAGTATGTCTCTTTCATCCCCGTGTCTGACTCTTTTCTCTCCCCATGTCAGTCTCTTTTCTCTCCCCGAGTCAGTCTCTTTTCTCCCCCAGGTCTGTCTGTTTTCTCCCCCGGGTCGTTCTCCTTACTACCCCAGGACTGTCTGTTTATCTCCCCCAGGTCTGAATCCTTGCTACCCCAGGACTGTCTTTTTTCTCCCCCGGGTCTGTCTCCTTACGACCCCAGGACTGTCTGTTTTCTCCCCTGGATCTGTCTCCTTACTACCCCAGGACTGTCTCTTTTCTCCCCCGGGTCTGTGTCCTTACTACCCCAGGACTGTCTGTTTCCTCCCCCGGGTCTGTCTCCTTACTACCCCAGGGCTGTCTGTTTTCTCCCCTGGATCTGTGTCCTTACTACCCCAGGACTGTCTGTTTCCTCCCCTGGATCTGTGTCCTTACTACCCCAGGACTGTCTCTTTTCTCCCCCGGGTCTGCCTCCTTACTACCCCTGGACTGTCTGTTTTCTCACCCGGGTGTGTCTCCTAACTACCCCAGGACTGTCTCTTTTCTCCCCCGGGTCTGTGTCCTTACTACCCCAGGACTGTCTGTTTTCTCCCCCGGATCTGTCTCCTTTCGACCCCGGGAATATCTGTTTTCCCCCCCACCCTGGGTCTGTCTCTTTTCTTCCCCGGATCTGTCTCTTTTCTCTCCCGTGTCTGCCCCTTTTCTACAACGGGTCTGTCTATTTTCTCCCCCGTCTCTGTCCCTTTTCTCTCCCCCGTGTCTGTCTCTTTCCTCTGTTGGGTCTGTCTCTTCTCTACGCTAAGAATGTCTCTTTCATCCCCGTGTCTGACTCGTTTCTCTCCCGAGTCTGTCTCTTTTCTCTCCCTACGTCTGTCCCTTTTCTCCCAATTTCTGCCTTTTTTCTCTCCCCGAGTCAGTCTCTTTTCTCCCCCAGGTCTGTCTGTTTTCTCCCCCGGGTCTGTCTCCTTCCTACCCCAGGACTGTCTGTTTTCTCCCCCAGGTTTGTCTCATTACTACCCCAGGACTGTCTGTTTTCTACCCCGGGTCGCTCTCCTTACGACCCCAGGACTGCCTTTTTTCGCTCCCGGCTCTGTCTGCTTACTACCCCAGGACCGTCTGTTTTCTCCCCAGGATCGCTCTCCTTACTACCCAAGGTCTGTCTCTTTTCTCCCCCGGGTCTGTCACCTTACTACCCGAGAACTGTCTCTTTTCTCCCACGGGTCTGTCTCCTTACTACCCCAGGACTGTCTGTTTTCTCCCCCAGGTCTGTCTCCTTACTACCCCAGGACTGTCTGTTTTCTCCCCCTGGTATGTCTCCTTACTACCCCAGGACTGTCTGTTTTCTCCCCCGGATCTGTCACCTTACTACCCCAGAACTGTTTGTTTTCTCCCCCGGGTCTGTCTCCTTACTACCCCAGGACTGTCTGTTTTCTCCCCCGGGTCTGTCTCCTTACTACCCCAGGTCTGTCTCTTTTCTCCCCCGGTTCTGTCTCCTTCCTACCCCAGGACTGTCTCTTTTCTCCCCCGGGTCTGTGTCCTTACTACGCCAGGACTGTCTCTTTTCTCCCCCGGATCTGTCTCCTTACGACCCCGGGAATATCTGTTTTCCCCCCCACCCTTGGTCTGTCTCTCTTCTTCCCCGGATCTGTCTCTTTTCTCTCCCGTGTCCTCCTGTTTTCTACAACGGGTCTATCTATTTTCTCCCCGGTCTCTGTATCTTTTCTCTCCCCCGGGACTGTCTCCTTCTCCCCACAGTCTGTCTCTTTTCTCCCCGGGACTGTCTGCTTTCTCCCCCGTGTCTGTCTCTTTCCTCCCCTGGGTCTGTCTCTACGCCAAGTATGTCTCTTTCATCCCCGTGTCTGACTCTTTTCTCTCCCCATGTCTGTCTCTTTTCTCTCCCCGAGTCAGTCTCTTTTCTCCCCCAGGTCTGTCTGTTTTCTCCCCCGGGTCGTTCTCCTTACTACCCCAGGACTGTCTGTTTATCTCCCCCAGGTCTGAATCCTTGCTACCCCAGGACTGTCTTTTTTCTCCCCCGGGTCTGTCTCCTTACGACCCCAGGACTGTCTGTTTTCTCCCCTGGATCTGTCTCCTTACTACCCCAGGACTGTCTCTTTTCTCCCCCGGGACTGTCTCTTTTCTCCCACAGTCTGTCTCTTTTCTCCCCCGGGACTGTCTGCTTTCTCCCCGGTGTCTGTCTCTTTTCACCCCTGGGTCTGTCTCTTCTCTATGCCGAGTAGATCTCTTTTCTTCCCATGTCTGACTCATTTCTCTCCGGAGTCTGTCTCTTTTCTCTCCCCGAGTCTGTCTCTATTCTCCCCCGGGTCTGTCTCTTTTTCCCCCGTGTCTGTCTCTTATCTCTCCTCCAGGTCTGTCTCCTTACTACCCCAGAACTGTCTGATTTCTCCCCTGGGTCTGTCTCCTTACTACTCCAGGACTGCCTGTTTTCTCCCCCGGGTCTGTCTCCTTACTACTCCAGGACTGTCTGTTTTCTCCCCTGTGGCTGCATCCTTATTTGCCCTCGACTGACTCTTTTCTCCCCGCGGTCTGCCTCTTTTCTCACACGGTTCAGTCTTGTTTCTCCCACAGGACAGTCTATTTTCTATCCCCGGGTCTGTCTCTTTTCTCCCCTGCGTCTGTCCCTTTTCTCTCCGGCGTCTGTCTCTTTTCTCCCCCGTGTCTGACTCATTTCTCCCCCTGGTCTGTCTCTTTTCTCGCCCGGGTCTGTCGCTTTACTCCCCCTGGTCTGTCTCTTTGCTACTCTGGGTCTGTCTCTTTTCTCTCACCCCATTTCTGTCTCTTTTCACCCCCGGGCCTGTCTCTTTTCTCCCCTGGTTCTGTCTCTTTTCTCCCATTGGACTGTCTCTTTTCTCCCTCCGGGTCTGTCTCTTTTCTGCCCCAGGTCTGTCACTAATCTCCTCTTGGTCTGTCTCCTTGCTACCCCAGGACTGTCTGTTTTCTCCCCTCGGTCTGTCTCCTAACTACCCCAGGACTGTCTGTTTTCTCCCCCGGGTCTGTCTCCTTACTACCCCAGGTCTGTCTCTTTTCTCCCCCGGTTCTGTCTCCTTCTGACCCCAGGACTGTCTCTTTTCTCCCCCGGTTCTGTCTCCGTACTACTCCAGGACTGTCTCTTTTCTCCCCCGGATCTGTCTCCTTACGACCTCGGGAATATCTGTTTTCCCCCCCACCCTTGGTCTGTCTCTTTTCTTCCCCAGATCTGTCTCTTTTCTCTCCTGCGTCTGCCTGTTTTCTACAGCGGGTCTGTCTATTTTCTCCCCGGTCTCTGTCTCTTTTCTCTCCCCCGGGACTGTCTCCTTCTCCCCACAGTCTGTCTCTTTTCTCCCCGGGACTGTCTGCTTTCTCCCCCGTGTCTGTCTCTTTCCTCCCCTGGGTCTGTCTCTACGCCAAGTATGTCTCTTTCATCCCCGTGTCTGACTCTTTTCTCTCCCCATGTCTGTCTCTTTTCTCTCCCCGAGTCAGTCTCTTTTCTCCCCCAGGTCTGTCTGTTTTCTCCCCCGGGTCGCTCTCCTTACTACCCCAGGACTGTCTGTTTTCACCCCTGTGTCTGTCTCCTTACTACCCCAGGACTGTCTGTTTTCTCCCCCGCGGTCTGTCTCCTTACTACCCCAGGACTGTCTGTTTTCTCCCCCGGGTCTGTCTCCTAACTACCCCAGGACTGCCTCTTTTCTCCCCTGGGTCTGTGTCCTTACTACCCCAGGACTGTCACTTTTCTCCCCCGGGTCTGTCTCCTTACGACCCCAGGACTGTCTGTTTTCTCCCCTGGATCTGTCTCCTTACGACCCCAGGACTGTCTGTTTTCTCCCCTGGATCTGTCTCCTTACTACCCCAGGACTGTCTCTTTTCTCCCCCGGGTCTGCGTCCTTACTACCCCAGGACTGTCTGTTTTCTCACCCGGGTCTGTCTCCTAACTACCCCAGGACTGTCTGTTTCCTCCCCCGGGTCGCTCTCCTTACTACCCCAGGACTGTCTCTTTTCTCCCCCGGGTCTGTGTCCTTACTACCCCAGGACTGTCTGTTTTCTCCCCCGGGTCTGTCTCCTTACTACCCCAGGTCTGTCTCTTTTCTCCCCCGGTTCTGTCTCCTTCCTACCCCAGGACTGTCTCTTTTCTCCCCCGGGTCTGTGTCCTTACTACGCCAGGACTGTCTCTTTTCTCCCCCGGATCTGTCTCCTTACGACCCCGGGAATATCTGTTTTCCCCCCCACCCTTGGTCTGTCTCTCTTCTTCCCCGGATCTGTCTCTTTTCTCTCCCGCGTCTGCCTGTTTTCTACAACGGGTCTATCTATTTTCTCCCCGGCCTCTGTATCTTTTCTCTCCCCCGGGACTGTCTCCTTCTCCCCACAGTCTGTCTCTTTTCTCCCCGGGACTGTCTGCTTTCTCCCCCGTGTCTGTCTCTTTCCTCCACTGGGTCTGTCTCTACGCCAAGTATGTCTCTTTCATCCCCGTGTCTGACTCTTTTCTCTCCCCATGTCAGTCTCTTTTCTCTCCCCGAGTCAGTCTCTTTTCTCCCCCAGGTCTGTCTGTTTTCTCCCCCGGGTCGTTCTCCTTACTACCCCAGGACTGTCTGTTTATCTCCCCCAGGTCTGAATCCTTGCTACCCCAGGACTGTCTTTTTTCTCCCCCGGGTCTGTCTCCTTACGACCCCAGGACTGTCTGTTTTCTCCCCTGGATCTGTCTCCTTACTACCCCAGGACTGTCTCTTTTCTCCCCCGGGTCTGTGTCCTTACTACCCCACGACTGTCTGTTTCCTCCCCCGGGTCTGTCTCCTTACTACCCCAGGGCTGTCTGTTTTCTCCCCTGGATCTGTCTCCTTACTACCCCAGGACTGTCTGTTTCCTCCCCTGGATCTGTGTCCTTACTACCCCAGGACTGTCTCTTTTCTCCCCCGGGTCTGCCTCCTTACTACCCCTGGACTGTCTGTTTTCTCACCCGGGTGTGTCTCCTAACTACCCCAGGACTGTCTCTTTTCTCCCCCGGGTCTGTGTCCTTACTACCCCAGGACTGTCTGTTTTCTCCCCCGGATCTGTCTCCTTTCGACCCCGGGAATATCTGTTTTCCCCCCCACCCTGGGTCTGTCTCTTTTCTTCCCCGGATCTGTCTCTTTTCTCTCCCGTGTCTGCCCCTTTTCTACAACGGGTCTGTCTATTTTCTCCCCCGTCTCTGTCCCTTTTCTCTCCCCCGTGTCTGTCTCTTTCCTCTGTTGGGTCTGTCTCTTCTCTATGCTAAGAATGTCTCTTTCATCCCCGTGTCTGACTCGTTTCTCTCCCGAGTCTGTCTCTTTTCTCTCCCTACGTCTGTCCCTTTTCTCCCAATTTCTGCCTTTTTTCTCTCCCCGAGTCAGTCTCTTTTCTCCCCCAGGTCTGTCTGTTTTCTCCCCCGGGTCTGTCTCCTTCCTACCCCAGGACTGTCTGTTTTCTCCCCCAGGTTTGTCTCATTACTACCCCAGGACTGTCTGTTTTCTACCCCGGGTCGCTCTCCTTACGACCCCAGGACTGCCTTTTTTCGCTCCCGGCTCTGTCTGCTTACTACCCCAGGACCGTCTGTTTTCTCCCCAGGATCGCTCTCCTTACTACCCAAGGTCTGTCTCTTTTCTCCCCCGGGTCTGTCACCATACTACCCCAGAACTGTCTCTTTTCTCCCACGGGTCTGTCTCCTTACTACCCCAGGACTGTCTGTTTTCTCCCCCAGGTCTGTCTCCTTACTACCCCAGGACTGTCTGTTTTCTCCCCCTGGTATGTCTCATTACTACCCCAGGACTGTCTGTTTTCTCCCCCGGATCTGTCACCTTACTACCCCAGAACTGTTTGTTTTCTCCCCCGGGTCTGTCTCCTTACTACCCCAGGACTGTCTGTTTTCTCCCCCGGGTCTGTCTCCTTACTACCCCAGGTCTGTCTCTTTTCTCCCCCGGTTCTGTCTCCTTCCTACCCCAGGACTGTCTCTTTTCTCCCCCGGGTCTGTGTCCTTACTACGCCAGGACTGTCTCTTTTCTCCCCCGGATCTGTCTCCTTACGACCCCGGGAATATCTGTTTTCCCCCCGACCCTTGGTCTGTCTCTCTTCTTCCCCGGATCTGTCTCTTTTCTCTCCCGCGTCTGCCTGTTTTCTACAACGGGTCTATCTATTTTCTCCCCGGTCTCTGTATCTTTTCTCTCCCCCGGGACTGTCTCCTTCTCCCCACAGTCTGTCTCTTTTCTCCCCGGGACTGTCTGCTTTCTCCCCCGTGTCTGTCTCTTTCCTCCCGTGGGTCTGTCTCTACGCCAAGTTTGTCTCTTTCATCCCCGTGTCTGACTCTTTTCTCTCCCCATGTCTGTCTCTTTTCTCTCCCCGAGTCAGTCTCTTTTCTTCCCCAGGTCTGTCTGTTTTCTCCCCCGGGTCGTTCTCCTTACTACCCCAGGACTGTCTGTTTATCTCCCCCAGGTCTGAATCCTTGCTACCCCAGGACTGTCTTTTTTCTCCCCCGGGTCTGTCTCCTTACGACCCCAGGACTGTCTGTTTTCTCCCCTGGATCTGTCTCCTTACTACCCCAGGACTGTCTCTTTCTCCCCCGGGTCTGTGTCCTTACTACCCCAGGACTGTCTGTTTCCTCCACCGGGTCTGTCTCCTTACTACCCCAGGGCTGTCTGTTTTCTCCCCTGGATCTGTCTCCTTACTACCCCAGGACTGTCTGTTTCCTCCCCCGGGTCTGCCTCCTTACTACCCCTGGACTGTCTGTTTTCTCACCCGGGTGTGTCTCCTAACTACCCCAGGACTGTCTCTTTTCTCCCCCGGGTCTGTGTCCTTACTACCCCAGGGCTGTCTGTTTTCTCCCCCGGATCTGTCGCCTTTCGACCCCGGGAATATCTGTTTTCCCCCCCACCCTGGGTCTGTCTCTTTTCTTCCCCGGATCTGTCTCTTTTCTCTCCCGTGTCTGCCCCTTTTCTACAACGGGTCTGTCTATTTTCTCCCCCGTCTCTGTCCCTTTTCTCTCCCCCGTGTCTGTCTCTTTCCTCTGTTGGGTCTGTCTCTTCTCTACGCTAAGAATGTCTCTTTCATCCCCGTGTCTGACTCGTTTCTCTCCCGAGTCTGTCTCTTTTCTCTCCCTACGTCTGTCCCTTTTCTCCCAATTTCTGCCTCTTTTCTCTCCCCGAGTCAGTCTCTTTTCTCCCCCAGGTCTGTCTGTTTTCTCCCCCGGGTCTGTCTCCTTCCTACCTCAGGACTGTCTGTTTTCTCCCCCAGGTTTGTCTCATTACTACCCCAGGACTGTCTGTTTTCTACCCCGGGTCGCTCTCCTTACGACCCCAGGACTGCCTTTTTTCGCTCCCGGCTCTGTCTGCTTACTACCCCAGGACCGTCTGTTTTCTCCCCAGGATCGCTCTCCTTACTACCCAAGGTCTGTCTCTTTTCTCCCCCGGGTCTGTCACCTTACTACCCCAGAACTGTCTCTTTTCTCCCACGGGTCTGTCTCCTTACTACCCCAGGACTGTCTGTTTTCAACCCCAGGTCTGTCTCCTTACTACCCCAGGACTGTCTGTTTTCTCCCCCTGGTATGTCTCCTTACTACCCCAGGACTGTCTGTTTTCTCCCCCGGGTCTGTCACCTTACTAACCCAGAACTGTTTGTTTTCTCCCCCGGGTCTGTCTCCTTACTACCCCAGGACTGTCTGTTTTCTCCCCCGGGTCTGTCTCCTTCCTACCCCAGGACTGTCTGTTTTCTCCCCCGGCTCTGACTCCTTCCTAGCCCAGGACAGTCTGTTTTCTCCCCCGGGTCTGTCTCCTTACTACCCAAGGAATGCTCGTTTTCACACCTGGCTCTGTCTCCTTCCTAGCCCAGGACAGTCTGTTTTCTCCCCCGGGTCTGTCTCCTTACTCCCCCAGGACTGTCTGTTTTCTCCCCTGGGTCTATCTCCTTAAGACCCAAGGACTGTCTGTTTTCTCCCCTGGATCTGTCTCCTTACTACCCCAGGACTGTCTCTTAACTCCCCCGGGTCTGCGTCCTTACTACCCCAGGACTGTCTGTTTTCTCACCCGGGTCTGTCTCCTAACTACCCCAGGACTGTCTGTTTCCTCCCCCGGGTCGCTCTCCTTACTACCCCAGGACTGTCTCTTTTCTCCCCCGGGTCTGTGTCCTTACTACCCCAGGACTGTCAGTTTTCTCCCCCGGGTCTGTCTCCTTACTACCCCTGGACTGTCTGTTTTCTCCCCCGGGTCTGTGTCCTTACTACCCCAGGTCTGTCTCTTTTCTCCCCCGGTTCTGTCTCCTTCCTACCCCAGGACTGTCTCTTTTCTCCCCCGGGTCTGTGTCCTTACTACGCCAGGACTGTCTCTTTTCTCCCCCGGATCTGTCTCCTTACGACCCCGGGAATATCTGTTTTCCCACCCACCCTTGGCCTTTCTCTCTTCTTCCCCGGATCTGTCTCTTTTCTCTCCCGCGTCTGCCTGTTTTCTACAACGGGTCTATCTATTTTCTCCCCGGTCTCTGTCTCTTTTCTCTCCCCCGGGACTGTCTCCTTCTCCCCACAGTCTGTCTCTTTTCTCCCCGGGACTGTCTGCTTTCTCCCCCGTGTCTGTCTCTTTCCTCCCCTGGGTCTGTCTCTACGCCAAGTATGTCTCTTTCATGCCCGTGTCTGACTCTTTTCTCTCCCCATGTCTGTCTCTTTTCTCTCCCCGAGTCAGTCTCTTTTCTCCCCCAGGTCTGTCTGTTTTCTCCGCGGGGTCGCTCTCCTTACTACCCCAGGACTGTCTGTTTTCTCCCCTGTGTCTGTCTCCTTACTACCCCAGGACTGTCTGTTTTTTCCCCGCGGTCTGTCTCCTTACTACCCCAGGACTGTCTGTTTATCTCCCCCAGGTCTGAATCCTTGCTACCCCAGGACTGTCTTTTTTCTCCCCCGGGTCTGTCTCCTTACGACCCCAGGACTGTCTGTTTTCTCCCCTGGATCTGTCTCCTTACTACCCCAGGACTGTCTCTTTTCTCCCCCGGGTCTGTGTCCTTACTACCCCACGACTGTCTGTTTCCTCCCCCGGGTCTGTCTCCTTACTACCCCAGGGCTGTCTGTTTTCTCCCCTGGATCTGTCTCCTTACTACCCCAGGACTGTCTGTTTTCTCCCTTGGATCTGTCTCCTTACTACCCCAGGACTGTCTCTTTTCTACCCCGGGTCTGCCTCCTTACTACCCCTGGACTGTCTGTTTTCTCACCCGGGTCTGTCTCCTAACTACCCCAGGACTGTCTCTTTTCTCCCCCGGGTCTGTGTCCTTACTACCCCAGGACTGTCTGTTTTCTCCCCCGGATCTGTTTCCTTTTGACCCCGGGACTATCTGTTTTCCCCCCCACCCTGGGTCTGTCTCTTTTCTTCCCCGGATCTGTCTCTTTTCTCTCCCGTGTCTGCCCCTTTTCTACAACGGGTCTGTCTATTTTCTCCCCCGTCTCTGTCCCTTTTCTCTCCCCCGTGTCTGTCTCTTTCCTCTGTTGGGTCTGTCTCTTCTCTACGCTAAGTATGTCTCTTCAATCCCCGTGTCTGACTCGTTTCTCTCCCGAGTCTGTCTCTTTTCTCTCCCTACGTCTGTCCCTTTTCTCCCAATTAATGCCTCTTTTCTCTCACCGAGTCAGTCACTTTTCTCCCCCAGGTCTGTCTGTTTTCTCCCCCGGGTCTGTCTCCTTCCTACCCCAGGACTGTCTGTTTTCTCCCCCAGGTTTGTCTCATTACTACCCCAGGACTGTCTGTTTTCTACACCGGGTCGCTCTCCTTACGACCCCAGGACTGCCTTTTTTCGCTCCCGGCTCTGTCTGCTTACTACCCCAGGACCGTCTGTTTTCTCCCCAGGATCGCTCTCCTTACTACCCAAGGTCTGTCTCTTTTCTCCCCCGGGTCTGTCACCTTACTACCCCAGAACTGTCTCTTTTCTCCCCCGGGTCTGTCTCCTTACTACCCCAGGACTGTCTGTTTTCTCCCCCTGGTATGTCTCCTTACTACCCCAGGACTGTCTGTTTTCTCCCCCGGGTCTGTCACCTTACTACCCCAGAACTCTCTGTTTTCTCCCCCGGGTCTGTCTCCTTACTACCCCAGGACTGTCTGTTTTCTCCCCCGGGTCTGTCTCCTTACTACCCCAGGACTGTCTGTTTTCTCCCCCGGCTCTGTCTCCTTCCTAGCCCAGGACAGTCTGTTTTCTCCCCCGGGTCTGTCTCCTTACTACCCAAGGAATGCTCGTTTTCACACCCGGCTCTGTCTCCTTCCTAGCCCAGGACAGTCTGTTTTCTCCCCCGGGTCTGTCTCCTTACTACCCCAGGACTGTCTGTTTTCTCCCCTGGGTCTATCTCCTTACGACCCCAGGACTGTCTGTTTTCTCCCCTGGATCTGTCTCCTTACTACCCCAGGACTGTCTCTTTTCTCCCCCGGGTCTGCGTCCTTACTACCCCAGGACTGTCTGTTTTCTCACCCGGGTCTGCCTCCTAACTACCCCAGGACTGTCTGTTTCCTCAACCGGGTCGCCCTCCTTACTACCCCAGGACTGTCTCTTTTCTCCCCCGGGTCTGTGTGCTTACTACCCCAGGACTGTCTGTTTTCTCCCCCGGGTCTGTCTCCTTACTTCCCCAGGACTGTCTGTTTTCACCCCCGGGTCTGTCTCCTTACTACCCCAGGTCTGTCTCTTTTCTCCCCCGGTTCTGTCTCCTTCCTACCCCAGGACTGTCTCTTTTCTCCCCCGGGTCTGTGTCCTTACTACGCCAGGACTGTCTCTTTTCTCCCCCGGATCTATCTCCTTACGACCCCGGGAATATCTGTTTTCCCCCCGACCCTTGGTCTGTCTCTCTTCTTCCCCGGATCTGTCTCTTTTCTCTCCCGCGTCTGCCTGTTTTCTACAACGGGTCTATCTATTTTCTCCCCGGTCTCTGTCTCTTTTCTCTCCCCCGGGACTGTCTCCTTCTCCCCACAGTCTGTCTCTTTTCTCCCCGGGACTGTCTGCTTTCTCCCCCGTGTCTGTCTCTTTCCTCCCCTGGGTCTGTCTCTACGCCAAGTATGTCTCTTTCATCCCCGTGTCTGACTCTTTTCTCTCCCCATGTCTGTCTCTTTTCTCTCCCCGAGTCAGTCTCTTTTCTCCCCCAGGTCTGTCTGTTTTCTCCCCCGGGTCGCTCTCCTTACTACCCCAGGACTGTCTGTTTTCTCCCCTGTGTCTGTCTCCTTACTACCCCAGGACTGTCTGTTTTCTCCCCCGCGGTCTGTCTCCTTACTACCCCAGGACTGTCTGTTTATCTCCCCCAGGTCTGAATCCTTGCTACCCCAGGACTGTCTTTTTTCTCCCCCGGGTCTGTCTCCTTACGACCCCAGGACTGTCTGTTTTCTCCCCTGGATCTGTCTCCTTACTACCCCAGGACTGTCTCTTTTCTCCCCCGGGTCTGTGTCCTTACTACCCCACGACTGTCTGTTTCCTCCCCCGGGTCTGTCTCCTTACAACCCCAGGGCTGTCTGTTTTCTCCCCTGGATCTGTCTCCTTACTACCCCAGGAATGTCTGTTTTCTCCCCTGGATCTGTCTCCTTACTACCCCAGGACTGTCTCTTTTCTCCCCCGGGTCTGCCTCCTTACTACCCCTGGACTGTCTGTTTTCTCACCCGGGTCTGTCTCCTAACTACCCCAGGACTGTCTCTTTTCTCCCCCGGGTCTGTGTCCTTACTACCCCAGGACTGTCTGTTTTCTCCCCCGGATCTGTTTCCTTTCGACCCCCGGACTATCTGTTTTCCCCCCCACCCTGGGTCTGTCTCTTTTCTTCCCCGGATCTGTCTCTTTTCTCTCCCGTGTCTGCCCCTTTTCTACAACGGGTCTGTCTATTTTCTCCCCCGTCTCTGTCCCTTTTCTCTCCCCCGTGTCTGTCTCTTTCCTCTGTTGGGTCTGTCTCTTCTCTACGCTAAGTATGTCTCTTTCATCCCCGTGTCTGACTCGTTTCTCTCCCGAGTCTGTCTCTTTTCTCTCCTTACGTCTGTCCCTTTTCTCCCAATTAATGCCTCTTTTCTCTCCCCGAGTCAGTCTCTTTTCTCCCCCAGGTCTGTCTGTTTTCTCCCCCGGGTCGTTCTCCTTCCTACCTCAGGACTGTCTGTTTTCTCCCCCAGGTTTGTCTCATTACTACCCCAGGACTGTCTGTTTTCTACCCCGGGTCGCTCTCCTTACGACCCCAGGACTGCCTTTTTTCGCTCCCGGCTCTGTCTGCTTACTACCCCAGGACCGTCTGTTTTCTCCCCAGGATCGCTCTCCTTACTACCCAAGGTCTGTCTCTTTTCTCCCCCGGGTCTGTCACCTTACTACCCCAGAACTATCTGTTTTCTCCCACGGGTCTGTCTCCTTACTACCCCAGGACTGTCTGTTTTCTCCCCCAGGTCTGTCTCCTTACTACCCCAGGACTGTCTGTTTTCTCCCCCTGGTATGTCTCCTTACTACCCCCGGACTGTCTGTTTTCTCCCCCGGGTCTGTCACCTTACTACCACAGAACTGTTTGTTTTCTCCCCCGGGTCTGTCTCCTTACTACCCCAGGACTGTCTGTTTTCTCCCCCGGGTCTGTCTCCTTCCTACCCCAGGACTGTCTGTTTTCTCCCCCGGCTCTGACTCCTTCCTAGCCCAGGACAGTCTGTTTTCTCCCCCGGGTCTGTCTCCTTACTACCCAAGGAATGCTCGTTTTCACACCCGGCTCTGTCTCCTTCCTAGCCCAGGACAGTCTGTTTTCTCCCCCGGGTCTGTCTCCTTACTACCCCAGGACTGTCTGTTTTCTCCCCTGGGTCTATCTCCTTAAGACCCAAGGACTGTCTGTTTTCTCCCCTGGATCTGTCTCCTTACTACCCCAGGACTGTCTCTTAACTCCCCCGGGTCTGCGTCCTTACTACCCCAGGACTGTCTGTTTTCTCACCCGGGTCTGTCTCCTAACTACCCCAGGACTGTCTGTTTCCTCCCCCGGGTCGCTCTCCTTACTACCCCAGGACTGTCTCTTTTCTCCCCCGGGTCTGTGTCCTTACTACCCCAGGACTGTCAGTTTTCTCCCCCGGGTCTGTCTCCTTACTACCCCTGGACTGTTTGTTTTCTCCCCCGGGTCTGTGTCATTACTACCCCAGGTCTGTCTCTTTTCTCCCCCGGTTCTGTCTCCTTCCTACCACAGGACTGTCTCTTTTCTCCCCCGGGTCTGTGTCCTTACTACGCCAGGACTGTCTCTTTTCTCCCCCGGATCTGTCTCCTTACGACCCCGGGAATATCTGTTTTCCCCCCGACCCTTGGTCTGTCTCTCTTCTTCCCCGGATCTGTCTCTTTTCTCTCCCGCGTCTGCCTGTTTTCTACAACGGGTCTATCTATTTTCTCCCCGGTCTCTGTCTCTTTTCTCTCCCCCGGGACTGTCTCCTTCTCCCCACAGTCTGTCTCTTTTCTCCCCGGGACTGTCTGCTTTCTCCCCCGTGTCTGTCTCTTTCCTCCCCTGGGTCTGTCTCTACGCCAAGTATGTCTCTTTCATGCCCGTGTCTGACTCTTTTCTCTCCCCATGTCTGTCTCTTTTCTCTCCCCGAGTCAGTCTCTTTTCTCCCCCAGGTCTGTCTGTTTTCTCCCCCGGGTCGCTCTCCTTACTACCCCAGGACTGTCTGTTTTCTCCCCTGTGTCTGTCTCCTTACTACCCCAGGACTGTCTGTTTTTTCCCCGCGGTCTGTCTCCTTACTACCCCAGGACTGTCTGTTTATCTCCCCCAGGTCTGAATCCTTGCTACCCCAGGACTGTCTGTTTCCTCCCCCGCGTCTGTCTCCTTACTACCCCAGGGCTGTCTGTTTTCACCCCTGGATCTGTCTCCTTACTACCCCAGGACTGTCTGTTTTCTCCCTTGGATCTGTCTCCTTACTACCCCAGGACTGTCTCTTTTCTCCCCCGGGTCTGCCTCCTTACTACCCCTGGACTGTCTGTTTTCTCACCCGGGTCTGTCTCCTAACTACCCCAGGACTGTCTCTTTTCTCCCCCGGGTCTGTGTCCTTACTACCCCAGGACTGTCTGTTTTCTCCCCCGGATCTGTTTCCTTTCGACCCCGGGACTATCTGTTTTCCCCCCCACCCTGGGTCTGTCTCTTTTCTTCCCCGGATCTGTCTCTTTTCACTCCCGTGTCTGCCCCTTTTCTACAACGGGTCTGTCTATTTTCTCCCCCGTCTCTGTCCCTTTTCTCTCCCCCGTGTCTGTCTCTTTCCTCTGTTGGGTCTGTCTCTTATCTACGCTAAGTATGTCTCTTTCATCCCCGTGTCTGACTCGTTTCTCTCCCGAGTCTGTCTCTTTTCTCTCCCTACGTCTGTCCCTTTTCTCCCAATTAATGCCTCTTTTCTCTCCCCGAGTCAGTCATTTTTCTGCCCCAGGTCTGTCTGTTTTCTCCCCCGGGTCTGTCTCCTTCCTACCCCAGGACTGTCTGTTTTCTCCCCCAGGTTTGTCTCATTACTACCCCAGGACTGTCTGTTTTCTACACCGGGTCGCTCTCCTTACGACCCCAGGACTGCCTTTTTTCGCTCCCGGCTCTGTCTGCTTACTACCCCAGGACCGTCTGTTTTCTCCCCAGGATCGCTCTCCTTACTACCCAAGGTCTGTCTCTTTTCTCCCCCGGGTCTGTCACCTTACTACCCCAGAACTGTCTCTTTTCTCCCCCGGGTCTGTCTCCTTACTACCCCAGGACTGTCTGTTTTCTCCCCCAGGTCTGTCTCCTTACTACCCCAGGACTGTCTGTTTTCTCCCCCTGGTATGTCTCCTTACTACCCCAGGACTGTCTGTTTTCTCCCCCGGGTCTGTCACCTTACTACCCCAGAACTGTCTGTTTTCTCCCCCGGGTCTGTCTCCTTACTACCCCAGGACTGTCTGTTTTCTCCCCCGGGTCTGTCTCCTTACTACCCCAGGACTGTCTGTTTTCTCCCCCGGCTCTGTCTCCTTCCTAGCCCAGGACAGTCTGTTTTCTCCCCCGGGTTTGTCTCCTTACTACCCAAGGAATGCTCGTTTTCACACCCGGCTCTGTCTCCTTCCTAGCCCAGGACAGTCTGTTTTCTCCCCCGGGTCTGTCTCCTTACTACCCCAGGACTGTCTGTTTTCTCCCCTGGGTCTATCTCCTTACGACCCCAGAACTGTCTGTTTTCTCCCCTGGATCTGTCTCCTTACTACCCCAGGACTGTCTCTTTTCTCCCCCGGGTCTGCGTCCTTACTACCCCAGGACTGTCTGTTTTCTCACCCGGGTCTGTCTCCTAACTACCCCAGGACTGTCTGTTTCCTACCCCGGGTCGCCCTCCTTACTACCCCAGGACTGTCTCTTTTCTCCCCCGGGTCTGTGTGCTTACTACCCCAGGACTGTCTGTTTTCTCCCCCGGGTCTGTCTCCTTACTTCCCCAGGACTGTCTGTTTTCACCCCCGGGTCTGTCTCCTTACTACCCCAGGTCTGTCTCTTTTCTCCCCCGGTTCTGTCTCCTTCCTACCCCAGGACTGTCTCTTTTCTCCCCCGGGTCTGTGTCCTTACTACGCCAGGACTGTCTCTTTTCTCCCCCGGATCTATCTCCTTACGACCCCGGGAATATCTGTTTTGACCCGACCCTTGGTCTGTCTCTCTTCTTCCCCGGATCTGTCTCTTTTCTCTCCCGCGTCTGCCTGTTTTCTACAACGGGTCTATCTATTTTCTCCCCGGTCTCTGTCTCTTTTCTCTCCCCCGGGACTGTCTCCTTCTCCCCACAGTCTGTCTGTTTTCTCCCCGGGACTGTCTGCTTTCTCCCCCGTGTCTGTCTGTTTCCTCCCCTGGGTCTGTCTCTACGCCAAGTATGTCTCTTTCATCCCCGTGTCTGACTCTTTTCTCTCCCCATGTCTGTCTCTTTTCTCTCCCCGAGTCAGTCTCTTTTCTCCCCCAGGTCTGTCTGTTTTCTCCCCCGGGTCGATCTCCTTACTACCCCAGGACTGTCTGTTTTCTCCCCTGTGTCTGTCTCCTTACTACCCCAGGACTGTCTGTTTTCTCCCCCGCGGTCTGTCTCCTTACTACCCCAGGACTGTCTGTTTATCTCCCCCAGGTCTGAATCCTTGCTACCCCAGGACTGTCTTTTTTCTCCCCCGGGTCTGTCTCCTTACGACCCCAGGACTGTCTCTTTTCTCCCCCGGGTCTGTGTCCTTACTACCCCACGACTGTCTGTTTCCTCCCCCGGGTCTGTCTCCTTACTACCCCAGGGCTGTCTGTTTTCTCCCCTGGATCTGTCTCCTTACTACCCCAGGACTGTCTGTTTTCTCCCCTGGATCTGTCTCCTTACTACCCCAGGACTGTCTCTTTTCTCCCCCGGGTCTGCCTCCTTACTACCCCTGGACTGTCTGTTTTCTCACCCGGGTCTGTCTCCTTTCGACCCCGGGACTATCTGTTTTCCCCCCCACCCTGGGTCTGTCTCTTTTCTTCCCCGGATCTGTCTCTTTTCTCTCCCGTGTCTGCCCCTTTTCTACAACGGGTCTGTCTATTTTCTCCCCCGTCTCTGTCCCTTTTCTCTCCCCCGTGTCTGTCTCTTTCCTCTGTTGGGTCTGTCTCTTCTCTACGCTAAGTATGTCTCTTTCATCCCCGTGTCTGACTCGTTTCTCTCCCGAGTCTGTCTCTTTTCTCTCCCTACGTCTGTCCCTTTTCTCCCAATTAATGCCTCTTTTCTCTCCCCGAGTCAGTCTCTTTTCTCCCCCAGGTCTGTCTGTTTTCTCCCCCGGGTCTGTCTCCTTCCTACCCCAGGACTGTCTGTTTTCTCCCCCAGGTTTGTCTCATTACTACCCCAGGACTGTCTGTTTTCTACACCGGGTCGCTCTCCTTACGACCCCAGGACTGCCTTTTTTCGCTCCCGGCTCTGTCTGCTTACTACCCCAGGACCGTCTGTTTTCTCCCCAGGATCGCTCTCCTTACTACCCAAGGTCAGTCTCTTTTCTCCCCCGGGTCTGTCACCTTACTACCCCAGAACCGTCTCTTTTCTCCCCCGGGTCTGTCTCCTTACTACCCCAGGACTGTCTGTGTTCTCCCCCAGGTCTGTCTCCTTACTACCCCAGGACTGTCAGTTTTCTCCCCCTGGTATGTCTCCTTACTACCCCAGGACTGTCTGTTTTCTCCCCCGGGTCTGTCACCTTACTACCCCAGAACTGTCTGTTTTCTCCCCCGGGTCTGTCTCCTTACTACCCCAGGACTGTCTGTTTTCTCCCCTGGGTCTGTCTCCTTACTACCCCAGGACTGTCTGTTTTCTCCCCCGGCTCTGTCTCCTTCCTAGCCCAGGACAGTCTGTTTTCTCCCCCGGGTCTGTCTCCTTACTACCCAAGGAATGCTCGTTTTCACACCCGGCTCTGTCTCCTTCCTAGCCCAGGACAGTCTGTTTTCTCCCCCGGGTCTGTCTCCTTACTACCCCAGGTCTGTCTCTTTTCTCCCCCGGTTCTGTCTCCTTCCTACCCCAGGACTGTCTCTTTTCTCCCCCGGTTCTGTCTCCGTACTACTCCAGGACTGTCTCTTTTCTCCCCCGGATCTGTCTCCTTACGACCCCGGGAATATCTGTTCTCCCCCCCACCCTTGGTCTGTCTCTTTTCTTCCCCAGATCTGTCTCTTTTCTCTCCCGCGTCTGCCTGTTTTCTACAGCGGGTCTGTCTATTTTCTCCCCGGTCTCTGTCTCTTTTCTCTCCCCCGGGACTGTCTCCTTCTCCCCACAGTCTGCCTCTTTTCTCCCCGGGACTGTCTGCTTTCTCCCCCGTGTCTGTCTCTTTCCTCCCGTGGGTCTGTCTCTACGCCAAGTATGTCTCTTTCATCCCCGTGTCTGACTCTTTTCTCTCCCCATGTCTGTCTCTTTTCTCTCCCCGAGTCAGTCTCTTTTCTCCCCCAGGTCTGTCTGTTTTCTCCCCCGGGTCGCTCTCCTTACTACCCCAGGACTGTCTGTTTTCTCCCCTGTGTCTGTCTCCTTACTACCCCAGGACTGTCTGTTTTCTCCCCCGCGGTCTGTCTCCTTACTACCCCAGGACTGTCTGTTTATCTCCCCCAGGTCTGAATCCTTGCTACCCCAGGACTGTCTTTTTTCTCCCCCGGGTCTGTCTCCTTACGACCCCAGGACTGTCTGTTTTCTCCCCTGGATCTGTCTCCTTACTACCCCAGGACTGTCTCTTTTTTCCCCCGGGTCTGTGTCCTTACTACCCCACGACTGTCTGTTTCCTCCCCCGGGTCTGTCTCCTTACTACCCCAGGGCTGTCTGTTTTCTCCCCTGGATCTGTCTCCTTACTACCCCAGGACTGTCTGTTTTCTACCCTGGATCTGTCTCCTTACTACCCCAGGACTGTCTCTTTTCTCCCCCGGGTCTGCCTCCTTACTACCCCTGGACTGTCTGTTTTCTCACCCGGGTCTGTCTCCTAACTACCCCAGGACTGTCTCTTTTCTCCCCCGGGTCTGTGTCCTTACTACCCCAGGACTGTCTGTTTTCTCCCCCGGATCTGTTTCCTTTCGACCCCGGGACTATCTGTTTTCCCCCCCACCCTGGGTCTGTCTCTTTTCTTCCCCGGATCTGTCTCTTTTCTCTCCCGTGTCTGCCCCTTTTCTACAACGGGTCTGTCTTTTTTCTCCCCCGTCTCTGTCCCTTTTCTCTCCCCCGTGTCTGTCTCTTTCCTCTGTTGGGTCTGTCTCTTCTCTACGCTAAGTATGTCTCTTTCATCCCCGTTGCTGACTCGTTTCTCTCCCGAGTCTGTCTCTTTTCTCTCCCTACGTCTGTCCCTTTTCTCCCAATTAATGCCTCTTTTCTCTCCCCGAGTCAGTCTCTTTTCTCCCCCAGGTCTGTCTGTTTTCTACCCCAGGACTGTCTGTTTTCTCCCCCAGGTTTGTCTCATTACTACCCCAGGACTGTCTGTTTTCTACACCGGGTCGCTCTCCTTACGACCCCAGGACTGCCTTTTTTCGCTCCCGGCTCTGTCTGCTTACTACCCCAGGACCGTCTGTTTTCTCCCCAGGATCGCTCTCCTTACTACCCAAGGTCTGTCTCTTTTCTCCCCCGGGTCTGTCACCTTACTACCCCAGAACTGTCTCTTTTCTCCCCCGGGTCTGTCTCCTTACTACCCCAGGACTGTCTGTTTTCTCCCCCAGGTCTGTCTCCTTACTACCCCAGGACTGTCAGTTTTCTCCCCCTGGTATGTCTCCTTACTACCCCAGGACTGTCTGTTTTCTCCCCCGGGTCTGTCACCTTACTACCCCAGAACTGTCTGTTTTCTCCCCCGGGTCTGTCTCCTTCCTCCCCCAGGACTGTCTGTTTTCTCCCCTGGGTCTGTCTCCTTACTACCCCAGGACTGTCTGTTTTCTCCCCCGGCTCTGTCTCCTTCCTAGCCCAGGACAGTCTGTTTTCTCCCCCGGGTCTGTCTCCTTACTCCCCAAGGAATGCTCGTTTTCACACCCGGCTCTGTCTCCTTCCTAGCCCAGGACAGTCTGTTTTCTCCCCCGGGTCTGTCTCCTTACTACCCCAGGACTGTCTGTTTTCTCCCCTGGGTCTATCTCCTTTCTACCCCAGGACTGTCTGTTTTCTCCCCCTGGTATGTCTCCTTACTACCCCAGGACAGTCTGTTTTCTCCCCCGGGTCTGTCTCCTTACTACCCCAGGACTGTCTGTTTTCTCCCCCGGGTCTGAATCCTTGCTAGGCCAGGACTGTCTGTTTTCACCGCTGGGTCTGTCTCCTTATTACCCCTGGAATGTCTGTTTTCACTTCAGGGTCTGTCTCCTTCCTAGCCCAGGACAGTCTGTTTTCTCCCCCGGGTCTGTCTCCTTACTACCCCAGGACTGTCTGTTTTCTCCCCTGGGTCTATCTCCTTACGACCCCAGGACTGTCTGTTTTCTCCCCTGGATCTGTCTCCTTACTACCCCAGGACTGTCTCTTTTCTCCCCCGGGTCTGCGTCCTTACTACCCCAGGACTGTCTGATTTCTCACCCGGGTCTGTCTCCTAACTACCCCAGGACTGTCTGTTTCCTCCCCCGGGTCGCTCTCCTTACTACCCCAGGACTGTCTCTTTTCTCCCCCGGGTCTGTGTCCTTACTACCCCAGGACTGTCAGTTTTCTCCCCCGGGTCTGTCTCCTTACTACCCCTGGACTGTCTGTTTTCTCCCCCGGGTCTGTCTCCTTACTACCCCAGGTCTGTCTCTTTTCTCCCCCGGTTCTGTCTCCTTCCTACCCCAGGACTGTCTCTTTTCTCCCCCGGGTCTGTGTCCTTACTACGCCAGGACTGTCTCTTTTCTCCCCCGGATCTGTCTCCTAACGACCCCGGGAATATCTGTTTTCCCCCCCACCCTTGGTCTGTCTCTCTTCTTCCCCGGATCTGTCTCTTTTCTCTCCCGCGTCTGCCTGTTTTCTACAACGGGTCTATCTATTTTCTCCCCGGTCTCTGTCTCTTTTCTCTCCCCCGGGACTGTCTCCTTCTCCCCACAGTCTGTCTCTTTTCTCCCCGGGACTGTCTGCTTTCTCCCCCGTGTCTGTCTCTTTCCTCCCGTGGGTCTGTCTCTACGCCAAGTATGTCTCTTTCATCCCCGTGTCTGACTCTTTTCTCTCCCCATGTCTGTCTCTTTTCTCTCCCCGAGTCAGTCTCTTTTCTCCCCCAGGTCTGTCTGTTTTCTCCCCCGGGTCGCTCTCCTTACTACCCCAGGACTGTCTGTTTTCTCCCCTGTGTCTGTCTCCTTACTAACCCAGGACTGTCTGTTTTCTCCCCCGGGGTCTGTCTCCTTACTACCCCAGGACTGTCTGTTTATCTCCCCCAGGTCTGAATCCTTGCTACCCCAGGACTGTCTTTTTTCTCCCCCGGGTCTGTCTCCTTACGACCCCAGGACTGTCAGTTTTCTCCCCTGGATATGTCTCCTTACTACCCCAGGACTGTCTCTTTTCTCCCCCGGGTCTGCGTCCTTACTACCCCAGGACTGTCTGTTTCCTCCCCCGGGTCTGTCTCCTTACTACCCCAGGGCTGTCTGTTTTCTCCCCTGGATCTGTCTCCTTCCTACCCCAGGACTGTCTGTTTTCTCCCCTGGATCTGTCTCCTTACTACCCCAGGACTGTCTCTTTTCTCCCCCGGGTCTGCCTCCTTACTACCCCTGGACTGTCTGTTTTCTCACCCGGGTCTGTCTCCTAACTACCCCAGGACTGTCTCTTTTCTCCCCCGGGTCTGTGTCCTTACTACGCCAGGACTGTCTCTTTTCTCCCCCGGATCTGTCTCCTTACGACCCCGGGTATATCTGTTTTCCCCCCCACCCTGGGTCTGTCTCTTTTCTTCCCCGGACCTGTCTCTTTTCTCTCCCGTGTCTGCCCCTTTTCTACAACGGGTCTGTTTATTTTCTCCCCCGTCTCTGTCCGTTTTCTCTCCCCCGTGTCCTTCTCTTTCCTCTGTTGGGTCTGTCTCTTCTCTACGCTAAGTATGTCTCTTTCATCCCCGTGTCTGACTCGTTTCTCTCCCGAGTCTGTCTCTTTTCTCTCCCTACGTCTGTCCCTTTTCTCCCAATTTCTGCCTCTTTTCTCTCCCCGAGTCAGTCTCTTTTCTCCCCCAGGTCTGTCTGTTTTCACCCCCGGGTCTGTCTCCTTACTACCCCAGGACTGTCTCTTTTCTCCCCCGGGTCTGTGTCCTTACTACCCCAGGACTGTCTGTTTCCTCCCCTGGGTCTGTCTCCTTACTACCCCAGGGCTGTCTGTTTTCTCCCCTGGATCTGTCTCCTTACTACCCCAGGACTGTCTGTTTTCTCCCCTGGGTCTGTCTCCTTACTACCCCAGGGCTGTCTGTTTTCTCCCCTGGATCTGTCTCCTTACTACCCCAGGACTGTCTCTTTTCTCCCCTGGATCTGTCTCCTTACTACCCCAGGACTGTCTCTTTTCTCCCCCGGGTCTGCCTCCTTACTACCCCTGGACTGTCTCTTTTCTCCCCCGGGTCTGTGTCCTTACTACCCCAGGACTGTCTGTTTTCTCCCCCGGATCTGTCTCCTTTCGACCACGGGAATATCTGTTTTCCCCCCCACCCTGGGTCTGTCTCTTTTCTTCCCCGGATCTGTCTCTTTTCTCTCCCGTGTCTGCCCCTTTTCTACAATGGGTCTGTCTATTTTCTCCCCCGTCTGTGTCCCTTTTCTCTCCCCCGTGCCTGTCTCTTTCCTCTGTTGGGTCTGTCTCTTCTCTACGCTAAGTATGTCTCTTTCATCCCCGTGTCTGACTCGTTTCTCTCCCGAGTCTGTCTCTTTTCTCTCCCTACGTCTGTCCCTTTTCTCCCAATTTCTGCCTCTTTTCTCTCCCCGAGTCAGTCTCTTTTCTCCCCCAGGTCTGTCTGTTTTCTCCCCCGGGTCTGTCTCGTTCCTACCCCAGGACTGTCTGTTTTCTCCCCCAGGTTTGTCTCATTACTACCCCAGGACTGTCTGTTTTCTACCCCGGGTCGCTCTCCTTACGACCCCAGGCCTGCCTTTTTTCGCTCCCGGCTCTGTCTGCTTACTACCCCAGGACCGTCTGTTTTCTCCCCAGGATCGCTCTCCTTACTACCCAAGGTCTGTTTCTTTTCTCCCCCGGGTCTGTCACCTTACTACCCCAGAACTGTCTCTTTTCTCCCCCGGGTCTGTCTCCTTACTACCCCACGACTGTCTGTTTTCTCCCCCAGGTCTGTCTCCTTACTACCCCAGGACTGTCTGTTTTCTCCCCCTGGTATGTCTCCTTACTACCCCAGGACTGTCTGTTTTCTCCCCCGGGTCTGTCACCTTACTACCCCAGAACTGTCTGTTTTCTCCCCCGGGTCTGTCTCCTTACTACCCCAGGACTGTCTGTTTTCTCCCCCGGGTCTGTCTCCTTACTACCCCAGGACTGTCTGTTTTCTCCCCCGGCTCTGTCTCCTTCCTAGCCCAGGACAGTCTGTTTTCTCCCCCGGGTCTGTCTCCTTACTACCCAAGGAATGCCCGTTTTCACACCCGGCTCTGTCTCCTTCCTAGCCAAGGACAGTCTGTTTTCTCCCCCGGGTCTGTCTCCTTACTACCCCAAGACTGTCTGTTTTCTCCCCTGGGTCTATCTCCTTTCTACCCCAGGACTGTCTGTTTTCTCCCCCTGGTATGTCTCCTTACTACCCCAGGACAGTCTGTTTTCTCCCCCGGGTCTGTCTCCTTACTACCCCAGGACTGTCTGTTTTCTCCCCCGGGTCTGAATCCTTGCTAGGCCAGGACTGTCTGTTTTCACCTCTGGGTCTGTCTCCTTATTACCCCTGGAATGTCTGTTTTCACCTCAGGGCCTGTCTCCTTCCTAGCCCAGGACAGTCTGTTTTCTCCCCCGGGTCTGTCTCCTTACTACCCAAGGAATGCTCGTTTTCACACCCGGCTCTGTCTCCTTCCTAGCCCAGGACAGTCTGTTTTCTCCCCCGGGTCTGTCTCCTTACTACCCCAGGACTGTCTGTTTTCTCCCCTGGGTCTATCTCCTTACGACCCCAGGACTGTCTGTTTTCTCCCCTGGATCTGTCTCCTTACTACCCCAGGACTGTCTCTTTTCTCCCCCGGGTCTGCGTCCTTACTACCCCAGGACTGTCTGATTTCTCACCCGGGTCTGTCTCCTAACTACCCCAGGACTGTCTGTTTCCTCCCCCGGGTCGCTCTCCTTACTACCCCAGGACTGTCTCTTTTCTCCCCCGGGTCTGTGTCCTTACTACCCCAGGACTGTCAGTTTTCTCCCCCGGGTCTGTCTCCTTACTACCCCTGGACTGTCTGTTTTCTCCCCCGGGTCTGTCTCCTTACTACCCCAGGTCTGTCTCTTTTCTCCCCCGGTTCTGTCTCCTTCCTACCCCAGGACTGTCTCTTTTCTCCCCCGGGTCTGTGTCCTTACTACGCCAGGACTGTCTCTTTTCTCCCCCGGATCTGTCTCCTAACGACCCCGGGAATATCTGTTTTCCCCCCCACCCTTGGTCTGTCTCTCTTCTTCCCCGGATCTGTCTCTTTTCTCTCCCGCGTCTGCCTGTTTTCTACAACGGGTCTATCTATTTTCTCCCCGGTCTCTGTCTCTTTTCTCTCCCCCGGGACTGTCTCCTTCTCCCCACAGTCTGTCTCTTTTCTCCCCGGGACTGTCTGCTTTCTCCCCCGTGTCTGTCTCTTTCCTCCCGTGGGTCTGTCTCTACGCCAAGTATGTCTCTTTCATCCCCGTGTCTGACTCTTTTCTCTCCCCATGTCTGTCTCTTTTCTCTCCCCGAGTCAGTCTCTTTTCTCCCCCAGGTCTGTCTGTTTTCTCCCCCGGGTCGCTCTCCTTACTACCCCAGGACTGTCTGTTTTCTCCCCTGTGTCTGTCTCCTTACTAACCCAGGACTGTCTGTTTTCTCCCCCGGGGTCTGTCTCCTTACTACCCCAGGACTGTCTGTTTATCTCCCCCAGGTCTGAATCCTTGCTACCCCAGGACTGTCTTTTTTCTCCCCCGGGTCTGTCTCCTTACGACCCCAGGACTGTCAGTTTTCTCCCCTGGATATGTCTCCTTACTACCCCAGGACTGTCTCTTTTCTCCCCCGGGTCTGCGTCCTTACTACCCCAGGACTGTCTGTTTCCTCCCCCGGGTCTGTCTCCTTACTACCCCAGGGCTGTCTGTTTTCTCCCCTGGATCTGTCTCCTTCCTACCCCAGGACTGTCTGTTTTCTCCCCTGGATCTGTCTCCTTACTACCCCAGGACTGTCTCTTTTCTCCCCCGGGTCTGCCTCCTTACTACCCCTGGACTGTCTGTTTTCTCACCCGGGTCTGTCTCCTAACTACCCCAGGACTGTCTCTTTTCTCCCCCGGGTCTGTGTCCTTACTACGCCAGGACTGTCTCTTTTCTCCCCCGGATCTGTCTCCTTACGACCCCGGGTATATCTGTTTTCCCCCCCACCCTGGGTCTGTCTCTTTTCTTCCCCGGACCTGTCTCTTTTCTCTCCCGTGTCTGCCCCTTTTCTACAACGGGTCTGTTTATTTTCTCCCCCGTCTCTGTCCGTTTTCTCTCCCCCGTGTCCTTCTCTTTCCTCTGTTGGGTCTGTCTCTTCTCTACGCTAAGTATGTCTCTTTCATCCCCGTGTCTGACTCGTTTCTCTCCCGAGTCTGTCTCTTTTCTCTCCCTACGTCTGTCCCTTTTCTCCCAATTTCTGCCTCTTTTCTCTCCCCGAGTCAGTCTCTTTTCTCCCCCAGGTCTGTCTGTTTTCACCCCCGGGTCTGTCTCCTTACTACCCCAGGACTGTCTCTTTTCTCCCCCGGGTCTGTGTCCTTACTACCCCAGGACTGTCTGTTTCCTCCCCTGGGTCTGTCTCCTTACTACCCCAGGGCTGTCTGTTTTCTCCCCTGGATCTGTCTCCTTACTACCCCAGGACTGTCTGTTTTCTCCCCTGGGTCTGTCTCCTTACTACCCCAGGGCTGTCTGTTTTCTCCCCTGGATCTGTCTCCTTACTACCCCAGGACTGTCTCTTTTCTCCCCTGGATCTGTCTCCTTACTACCCCAGGACTGTCTCTTTTCTCCCCCGGGTCTGCCTCCTTACTACCCCTGGACTGTCTCTTTTCTCCCCCGGGTCTGTGTCCTTACTACCCCAGGACTGTCTGTTTTCTCCCCCGGATCTGTCTCCTTTCGACCACGGGAATATCTGTTTTCCCCCCCACCCTGGGTCTGTCTCTTTTCTTCCCCGGATCTGTCTCTTTTCTCTCCCGTGTCTGCCCCTTTTCTACAATGGGTCTGTCTATTTTCTCCCCCGTCTGTGTCCCTTTTCTCTCCCCCGTGCCTGTCTCTTTCCTCTGTTGGGTCTGTCTCTTCTCTACGCTAAGTATGTCTCTTTCATCCCCGTGTCTGACTCGTTTCTCTCCCGAGTCTGTCTCTTTTCTCTCCCTACGTCTGTCCCTTTTCTCCCAATTTCTGCCTCTTTTCTCTCCCCGAGTCAGTCTCTTTTCTCCCCCAGGTCTGTCTGTTTTCTCCCCCGGGTCTGTCTCGTTCCTACCCCAGGACTGTCTGTTTTCTCCCCCAGGTTTGTCTCATTACTACCCCAGGACTGTCTGTTTTCTACCCCGGGTCGCTCTCCTTACGACCCCAGGCCTGCCTTTTTTCGCTCCCGGCTCTGTCTGCTTACTACCCCAGGACCGTCTGTTTTCTCCCCAGGATCGCTCTCCTTACTACCCAAGGTCTGTTTCTTTTCTCCCCCGGGTCTGTCACCTTACTACCCCAGAACTGTCTCTTTTCTCCCCCGGGTCTGTCTCCTTACTACCCCACGACTGTCTGTTTTCTCCCCCAGGTCTGTCTCCTTACTACCCCAGGACTGTCTGTTTTCTCCCCCTGGTATGTCTCCTTACTACCCCAGGACTGTCTGTTTTCTCCCCCGGGTCTGTCACCTTACTACCCCAGAACTGTCTGTTTTCTCCCCCGGGTCTGTCTCCTTACTACCCCAGGACTGTCTGTTTTCTCCCCCGGGTCTGTCTCCTTACTACCCCAGGACTGTCTGTTTTCTCCCCCGGCTCTGTCTCCTTCCTAGCCCAGGACAGTCTGTTTTCTCCCCCGGGTCTGTCTCCTTACTACCCAAGGAATGCCCGTTTTCACACCCGGCTCTGTCTCCTTCCTAGCCAAGGACAGTCTGTTTTCTCCCCCGGGTCTGTCTCCTTACTACCCCAAGACTGTCTGTTTTCTCCCCTGGGTCTATCTCCTTTCTACCCCAGGACTGTCTGTTTTCTCCCCCTGGTATGTCTCCTTACTACCCCAGGACAGTCTGTTTTCTCCCCCGGGTCTGTCTCCTTACTACCCCAGGACTGTCTGTTTTCTCCCCCGGGTCTGAATCCTTGCTAGGCCAGGACTGTCTGTTTTCACCTCTGGGTCTGTCTCCTTATTACCCCTGGAATGTCTGTTTTCACCTCAGGGCCTGTCTCCTTCCTAGCCCAGGACAGTCTGTTTTCTCCCCCGGGTCTGTCTCCTTACTACCCAAGGAATGCTCGTTTTCACACCCGGCTCTGTCTCCTTCCTAGCCCAGGACAGTCTGTTTTCTCCCCCGGGTCTGTCTCCTTACTACCCCAGGACTGTCTGTTTTCTCCCCTGGGTCTATCTCCTTACGACCCCAGGACTGTCTGTTTTCTCCCCTGGATCTGTCTCCTTACTACCCCAGGACTGTCTCTTTTCTCCCCCGGGTCTGTGTCCTTACTACCCCAGGACTGTCTGTTTTCTCACCCGGGTCTGTCTCCTAACTACCCCAGGACTGTCTGTTTCCTCCCCCGGGTCGCTCTCCTTACTACCCCAGGACTGTCTCTTTTCTCCCCCGGGTCTGTGTCCTTACTACCCCAGGACTGTCAGTTTTCTCCCCCGGGTCTGTCTCCTTACTACCCCTGGACTGTCTGTTTTCTCCCCCAGGTCTGTCTCCTTACTACCCCAGGTCTGTCTCTTTTCTCCCCCGGTTCTGTCTCCTTCCTACCCCAGGACTGTCTCTTTTCTCCCCCGGGTCTGTGTCCTTACTACGCCAGGACTGTCTCTTTTCTCCCCCGGATCTGTCTCCTTACGACCCCGGGAATATTGGTTTTCCCCCCCACCCTTGGTCTGTCTCTCTTCTTCCCCGGATCTGTCTCTTTTCTCTCCCGCGTCTGCCTGTTTTCTACAACGGGTCTATCTATTTTCTCCCCGGTCTCTGTCTCTTTTCTCTCCCCCGGGACTGTCTCCTTCTCCCCACAGTCTGTCTCTTTTCTCCCCGGGACTGTCTGCTTTCTCCCCCGTGTCTGTCTCTTTCCTCCCGTGGGTCTGTCTCTACGCCAAGTATGTCTCTTTCATCCCCGTGTCTGACTCTTTTCCCTCCCCATGTCTGTCTCTTTTCTCTCCCCGAGTCAGTCTCTTTTCTCCCCCAGGTCTGTCTGTTTTCTCCCCCGGGTCGCTCTCCTTACTACCCCAGGACTGTCTGTTTTCTCCCCTGTGTCTGTCTCCTTACTACCCCAGGACTGTCTGTTTATCTCCCCCAGGTCTGAATCCTTGCTACCCCAGGACTGTCTTTTTTCTCCCCCGGTTCTGTCTCCTTACGACCCCAGGACTGTCAGTTTTCTCCCCTGGATCTGTCTCCTTACTACCCCAGGACTGTCTCTTTTCTCCCCCGGGTCTGTGTCCTTACTGCCCCAGGACTGTCTGTTTCCTCCCCCGGGTCTGTCTCCTTACTACCCCAGGACTGTCTGTTTTCTCCCCTGGATCTGTCTCCTTCCTACCCCAGGACTGTCTGTTTTCTCCCCTGGATCTGTCTCCTTACTACCCCAGGACTGTCTCTTTTCTCCCCCGGGTCTGCCTCCTTACTACCCCTGGACTGTCTGTTTTCTCACCCGGGTCTGTCTCCTAACTACCCCAGGACTGTCTCTTTTCTCCCCCGGGTCTGTGTCCTTACTACGCCAGGACTGTCTCTTTTCTCCCCCGGATCTGTCTCCTTACGACCCCGGGTATATCTGTTTTCCCCCCGACCCTGGGTCTGTCTCTTTTCTTCCCCGGATCTGTCTCTTTTCTCTCCCGTGTCTGCCCTTTTTCTACAACGGGTCTGTTTATTTTCTCCCCCGTCTCTGTCCGTTTTCTCTCCCCCGTGTCTGTCTCTTTCCTCTGTTGGGTCTGTCTCTTCTCTACGCTAAGTATGTCTCTTTCATCCCCGTGTCTGACTCGTTTCTCTCCCGAGTCTGTCTCTTTTCTCTCCCTACGTCTGTCCCTTTTCTCCAAATTTCTGCCTCTTTTCTCTCCCCGAGTCAGTCTCTTTTCTCCCCCAGGTCTGTCTGTTTTCTCCCCCGGGTCTGTCTCCTTCCTACCCCAGGACTGTCTGTTTTCTCCCCCAGGTTTGTCTCATTACTACCCCAGGACTGTCTGTTTTCTACCCCGGGTCGCTCTCCTTACGACCCCAGGACTGCCTTTTTTCGCTCCCGGCTCTGTCTGCTTACTACCCCAGGACCGTCTGTTTTCTCCCCAGGATCGCTCTCCTTACTACCCAAGGTCTGTTTCTTTTCTCCCCCGGGTCTGTCACCTTACTACCCCAGAACTGTCTCTTTTCTCCCCCGGGTCTGTCTCCTTACTACCCCAGGACTGTCTGTTTTCTCCCCCAGGTCTGTCTCCTTACTACCCCAGGACTGTCTGTTTTCTCCCCCTGGTATGTCTCCTTACTACCCCAGGACTGTCTGTTTTCTCCCCCGGGTCTGTCACCTTACTACCCCAGAACTGTCTGTTTTCTCCCCCGGGTCTGTCTCCTTACTACCCCAGGACTGTCTGTTTTCTGCCCCGGGTCTGTCTCCTTACTACCCCAGGACTGTCTGTTTTCTCCCCCGGCTCTGTCTCCTTCCTAGCCCAGGACAGTCTGTTTTCTCCCCAGGGTCTGTCTCCGTACTACCCAAGGAATGCCCGTTTTCACACCCGGCTCTGTCTCCTTCCTAGCCCAGGACCGTCTGTTTTCTCCCCCGGGTCTGTCTCCTTACTACCCCAGGACTGTCTGTTTTCTCCCCTGGGTCTATCTCCTTTCTACCCCAGGACTGTCTGTTTTCTCCCCCTGGTATGTCTCCTTACTACCCCAGGACAGTCTGTTTTCTCCCCCGGGTCTGTCTCCTTACTACCCCAGGACTGTCTGTTTTCTCCCCCGGGTCTGAATCCTTGCTAGGCCAGGACTGTTTGTTTTCTCCGCTGGGTCTGTCTCCTTATTACCCCTGGAATGTCTGTTTTCACCTCAGGGTCTGTCTCCTTCCTAGCCCAGGACAGTCTGTTTTCTCCCCCGGGTCTGTCTCCTTACTACCCAAGGAATGCTCGTTTTCACACCCGGCTCTGTCTCCTTCCTAGCCCAGGACAGTCTGTTTTCTCCCCCGGGTCTGTCTCCTTACTACCCCAGGACTGTCTGTTTTCTCCCCTGGGTCTATCTCCTTACGACCCCAGGACTGTCTGTTTTCTCCCCTGGATCTGTCTCCTTACTACCCCAGGACTGTCTCTTTTCTCCCCCGGGTCTGCGTCCTTACTACCCCAGGACTGTCTGTTTTCTCACCCGGGTCTGTCTCCTAACTACCCCAGGACTGTCTGTTTCCTCCCCCGGGTCGCTCTCCTTACTACCCCAGGACTGTCTCTTTTCTCCCCCGGGTTTGTGTCCTTACTACCCCAGGACTGTCAGTTTTCTCCCCCGGGTCTGTCTCCTTACTACCCCTGGACTGTCTGTTTTCTCCCCCGGGTCTGTCTCCTTACTACCCCAGGTCTGTCTCTTTTCTCCCCCGGTTCTGTCTCCTTCCTACCCCAGGACTGTCTCTTTTCTCCCCCGGGTCTGTGTCCTTACTACGCCAGGACTGTCTCTTTTCTCCCCCGGATCTGTCTCCTTACGACCCCGGGAATATCTGTTTTCCCCCCCACCCTTGGTCTGTCTCTCTTCTTCCCCGGATCTGTCTCTTTTCTCTCCCGCGTCTGCCTGTTTTCTACAACGGGTCTATCTATTTTCTCCCCGGTCTCTGTCTCTTTTCTCTCCCCCGGGACTGTCTCCTTCTCCCCACAGTCTGTCTCTTTTCTCCCCGGGACTGTCTGCTTTCTCCCCCGTGTCTGTCTCTTTCCTCCCGTGGGTCTGTCTCTACGCCAAGTATGTCTCTTTCATCCCCGTGTCTGACTCTTTTCTCTCCCCATGTCTGTCTCTTTTCTCTCCCCGAGTCAGTCTCTTTTCTCCCCCAGGTCTGTCTGTTTTCTCCCCCGGGTCGCTCTCCTTACTACCCCAGGACTGTCTGTTTTCTCCCCTGTGTCTGTCTCCTTACTACCCCAGGACTGTCTGTTTTCTCCCCCGGGGTTTGTCTCCTTACTACCCCAGGACTGTCTGTTTATCTCCCCCAGGGCTGAATCCTTGCTACCCCAGGACTGTCTTTTTTCTCCCCCGGGTCTGTCTCCTTACGACCCCAGGACTGTCAGTTTTCTCCCCTGGATCTGTCTCCTTACTACCCCAGGACTGTCTCTTTTCTCCCCCGGGTCTGTGTCCTTACTACCCCAGGACTGTCTGTTTCCTCCCCCGGGTCTGTCTCCTTACTACCCCAGGGCTGTCTGTTTTCTCCCCTGGATCTGTCTCCTTACTACCCCAGGACTGTCTGTTTTCTCCCCTGGATCTGTCTCCTTACTACCCCAGGACTGTCTCTTTTCTCCCCCGGGTCTGCCTCCTTACTACCCCTGGACTGTCTGTTTTCTCACCCGGGTCTGTCTCCTAACTACCCCAGGACTGTCTCTTTTCTCCCCCGGGTCTGTGTCCTTACTACCCCAGGACTGTCTCTTTTCTCCCCCGGATCTGTCTCCTTACGACCCCGGGAATATCTGTTATCCCCCCCACCCTGGGTCTGTCTCTTTTCTTCCCCGGATCTGTCTCTTTTCTCTCCCGTGTCTGCCCCTTTTCTACAACGGGTCTGTCTATTTTCTCCCCCGTCTCTGTCCCTTTTCTCTCCCCCGTGTCTGTCTCTTTCCTCTGTTGGGTCTTTCTCTTCTCTACGCTAAGTATGTCTCTTTCATCCCCGTGTCTGACTCGTTTCTCTCCCGAGTCTGTCTCTTTTCTCTCCCTACGTCTGTCCCTTTTCTCCAAATTTCTGCCTCTTTTCTCTCCCCGAGTCAGTCTCTTTTCTCCCCCAGGTCTGTCTGTTTTCTCCCCCGGGTCTGTCTCCTTCCTATCCCAGGACTGTCTGTTTTCTCCCCCAGGTTTGTCTCATTACTACCCCAGGACTGTCTGTTTTCTACCCCGGGTCGCTCTCCTTACGACCCCAGGCCTGCCTTTTTTCGCTCCCGGCTCTGTCTGCTTACTACCCCAGGACCGTCTGTTTTCTCCCCAGGATCGCTCTCCTTACTACCCAAGGTCTGTTTCTTTTCTCCCCCGGGTCTGTCACCTTACTACCCCAGAACTGTCTCTTTTCTCCCCCGGGTCTGTCTCCTTACTACCCCAGGACTGTCTGTTTTCTCCCCCAGGTCTGTCTCCTTACTACCCCAGGACTGTCTGTTTTCTCCCCCTGGTATGTCTCCTTACTACCCCAGGACTGTCTGTTTTCTCCCCCGGGTCTGTCACCTTACTACCCCAGAACTGTCTGTTTTCTCCCCCGGGTCTGTCTCCTTACTACCCCAGGACTGTCTCTTTTCTCCTCTGGGTCTGTCTCCTTACTACCCCAGGACTGTCTGTTTTCTCCCCCGGCTCTGTCTCCTTCCTAGCCCAGGACAGTCTGTTTTCTCCCCCGGGTCTGTCTCCTTACTACCCAAGGAATGCCCGTTTTCACACCCGGCTCTGTCTCCTTCCTAGCCCAGGACAGTCTGTTTTCTCCCCCGGGTCTGTCTCCTTACTACCCCAGGACTGTCTGTTTTCTCCCCTGGGTCTATCTCCTTTCTACCCCAGGACTGTCTGTTTTCTCCCCCTGGTATGTCTCCTTACTACCCCAGGACAGTCTGTTTTCTCCCCCGGGTCTGTCTCCTTACAACCCCAGGACTGTCTGTTTTCTCCCCCGGGTCTGAATCCTTGCTAGGCCAGGACTGTCTGTTTTCTCCGCTGGGTCTGTCTCCTTATTACCCCTGGAATGTCTGTTTTCACCTCAGGGTCTGTCTCCTTACAACCCCAGGACAGTCTGTTTTCTCCCCCGGTTCTGTCTCCTTTCTACCCCAGGGCTGTCTGATTTCTCCCGTGTCTGTCTCCTTTCTACCCCAGGACTGTCTGTTTTCTCCCCCGGATCTATCTCCTTACTACCACTGGACTGTATGTTCCCCCCCCCCCCCGGGTCTGTCTCATTACTACCCCAGGAGTGTCTGTTTCATCCCCCGGCCACATCTCCCCCGGGGTCTGTCTCTTTCTTCCCCGTGTCAGCCTCTTTTCTTCCCCGGTGCTGTCACTTTTCTACCATGGGTCTGTCTCTTTTCTCCCCCGGGTCTGTCTCCTCACTACCCCAGGACTGTCTGTTTTCTCCCCTGTGTCTGTCTCCTTACTACCCCAGGACTGTCTGTTTTCTCCCCCGGGTCTGTCTCCTTACTACCCCAGGACTGTCTGTTTTCTCCCCTGTGTCTGTCTCCTTATTACCCCTGGAATGTCTGTTTTCACCTCAGGGTCTGTCTCCTTACTACCCCAGGACAGTCTGTTTTCTCCCCCGGGTCTGTCTCCTTACTACCCCAGGACTGTCTCTTTTCTCCCCCGGGTCTGTGTCCTTACTACCCCAGGACTGTCTGTTTCCTCCCCCGGGTCTGTCTCCTTACTACCCCAGGGCTGTCTGTTTTCTCCCCTGGATCTGTCTCCTTACTACCCCAGGACTGTCTGTTTTCTCCCCTGGATCTGTCTCCTTACTACCCCAGGACTGTCTCTTTTCTCCCCCGGGTCTGCCTCCTTACTACCCCTGGACTGTCTGTTTTCTCCCCCGGGTCTGTCACCTTACTACCCCAGAACTGTCTGTTTTCTCCCCCGGGTCTGTCTCCTTACTACCCCAGGACTGTCTCTTTTCTCCTCTGGGTCTGTCTCCTTACTACCCCAGGACTGTCTGTTTTCTCCCCCGGCTCTGTCTCCTTCCTAGCCCAGGACAGTCTGTTTTCTCCCCCGGGTCTGTCTCCTTACTACCCAAGGAATGCCCGTTTTCACACCCGGCTCTGTCTCCTTCCTAGCCCAGGACAGTCTGTTTTCTCCCCCGGGTCTGTCTCCTTACTACCCCAGGACTGTCTGTTTTCTCCCCTGGGTCTATCTCCTTTCTACCCCAGGACTGTCTGTTTTCTCCCCCTGGTATGTCTCCTTACTACCCCAGGACAGTCTGTTTTCTCCCCCGGGTCTGTCTCCTTACAACCCCAGGACTGTCTGTTTTCTCCCCCGGGTCTGAATCCTTGCTAGGCCAGGACTGTCTGTTTTCTCCGCTGGGTCTGTCTCCTTATTACCCCTGGAATGTCTGTTTTCACCTCAGGGTCTGTCTCCTTACAACCCCAGGACAGTCTGTTTTCTCCCCCGGTTCTGTCTCCTTTCTACCCCAGGGCTGTCTGATTTCTCCCGTGTCTGTCTCCTTTCTACCCCAGGACTGTCTGTTTTCTCCCCCGGATCTATCTCCTTACTACCACTGGACTGTATGTTCCCCCCCCCCCCCGGGTCTGTCTCATTACTACCCCAGGAGTGTCTGTTTCATCCCCCGGCCACATCTCCCCCGGGGTCTGTCTCTTTCTTCCCCGTGTCAGCCTCTTTTCTTCCCCGGTGCTGTCACTTTTCTACCATGGGTCTGTCTCTTTTCTCCCCCGGGTCTGTCTCCTCACTACCCCAGGACTGTCTGTTTTCTCCCCTGTGTCTGTCTCCTTACTACCCCAGGACTGTCTGTTTTCTCCCCCGGGTCTGTCTCCTTACTACCCCAGGACTGTCTGTTTTCTCCCCTGTGTCTGTCTCCTTATTACCCCTGGAATGTCTGTTTTCACCTCAGGGTCTGTCTCCTTACTACCCCAGGACAGTCTGTTTTCTCCCCCGGGTCTGTCTCCTTACTACCCAAGGAATGCTCGTTTTCACACCCGGCTCTGTCTCCTTCCTAGCCCAGGACAGTCTGTTTTCTCCCCCGGGTCTGTCTCCTTACTACCCCAGGACTGTCTGTTTTCTCCCCTTGGTCTATCTCCTTACGACCCCAGGACTGTCTGTTTTCTCACCCGGGTCTGTCTCCTAACTACCCCAGGACTGTCTGTTTCCTCCCCCGGGTCGCTCTCCTTACTACCCCAGGACTGTCTCTTTTCTCCCCCGGGTTTGTGTCCTTACTACCCCAGGACTGTCAGTTTTCTCCCCCGGATCTGTCTCCTTACTACCCCTGGACTGTCTGTTTTCTCCCCCGGGTCTGTCTCCTTACTACCCCAGGTCCGTCTCTTTTCTCCCCCGGTTCTGTCTCCTTCCTACCCCAGGACTGTCTCTTTTCTCCCCCGGGTCTGTGTCCTTACTACGCCAGGACTGTCTCTTTTCTCCCCCGGATCTGTCTCCTTACGACCCCGGGAATATCTGTTTTCCCCCCCACCCTTGGTCTGTCTCTCTTCTTCCCCGGATCTGTCTCTTTTCTCTCCCCGCGTCTGGCTGTTTTCTACAACGGGTCTATCTATTTTCTCCCCGGTCTCTGTCTCTTTTCTCTCCCCCGGGACTGTCTCCTTCTCCCCACAGTCTGTCTCTTTTCTCCCCGGGACTGTCTGCTTTCTCCCCCGTGTCTGTCTCTTTCCTCCCGTGGGTCTGTCTCTACGCCAAGTATGTCTCTTTCATCCCCGTGTCTGACTCTTTTCTCTCCCCATGTCTGTCTCTTTTCTCTCCCCGAGTCAGTCTCTTTTCTCCCCCAGGTCTGTCTGTTTTCTCCCCCGGGTCGCTCTCCTTACTACCCCAGGACTGTCTGTTTTCTCCCCTGTGTCTGTCTCCTTACTACCCCAGGACTGTCTGTTTTCTCCCCCGGGGTCTGTCTCCTTACTACCCCAGGACTGTCTGTTTATCTCCCCCAGGTCTGAATCCTTGCTACCCCAGGACTGTCTTTTTTCTCCCCCGGGTCTGTCTCCTTACGACCCCAGGACTGTCAGTTTTCTCCCCTGGATCTGTCTCCTTACTACCCCAGGACTGTCTCTTTTCTCCCCCGGGTCTGTGTCCTTACTACCCCAGGACTGTCTGTTTCCTCCCCCGGGTCTGTCTCCTTACTACCCCAGGGCTGTCTGTTTTCTCCCCTGGATCTGTCTCCTTACTACCCCAGGACTGTCTGTTTTCTCCCCTGGATCTGTCTCCTTACTACCCCAGGACTGTCTCTTTTCTCCCCCGGGTCTGCCTCCTTACTACCCCTGGACTGTCTGTTTTCTCCCCCGGGTCTGTCACCTTACTACCCCAGAACTGTCTGTTTTCTCCCCCGGGTCTGTCTCCTTACTACCCCAGGACTGTCTCTTTTCTCCTCTGGGTCTGTCTCCTTACTACCCCAGGACTGTCTGTTTTCTCCCCCGGCTCTGTCTCCTTCCTAGCCCAGGACAGTCTGTTTTCTCCCCCGGGTCTGTCTCCTTACTAGCCAAGGAATGCACGTTTTCACACCCGGCTCTGTCTCCTTCCTAGCCCAGGACAGTCTGTTTTCTCCCCCGGGTCTGTCTCCTTACTACCCCAGGACTGTCTGTTTTCTCCCCTGGGTCTATCTCCTTTCTACCCCAGGACTGTCTGTTTTCTCCCCCTGGTATGTCTCCTTACTACCCCAGGACAGTCTGTTTTCTCCCCCGGGTCTGTCTCCTTACAACCCCAGGACTGTCTGTTTTCTCCCCCGGGTCTGAATCCTTGCTAGGCCAGGACTGTCTGTTTTCTCCGCTGGGTCTGTCTCCTTATTACCCCTGGAATGTCTGTTTTCACCTCAGGGTCTGTCTCCTTACAACCCCAGGACAGTCTGTTTTCTCCCCCGGTTCTGTCTCCTTTCTACCCCAGGGCTGTCTGATTTCTCCCGTGTCTGTCTCCTTTCTACCCCAGGACTGTCTGTTTTCTCCCCCGGATCTATCTCCTTACTACCACTGGACTGTATGTTCCCCCCCCCCCCCGGGTCTGTCTCATTACTACCCCAGGAGTGTCTGTTTCATCCCCCGGCCACATCTCCCCCGGGGTCTGTCTCTTTCTTCCCCGTGTCAGCCTCTTTTCTTCCCCGGTGCTGTCACTTTTCTACCATGGGTCTGTCTCTTTTCTCCCCCGGGTCTGTCTCCTCACTACCCCAGGACTGTCTGTTTTCTCCCCTGTGTCTGTCTCCTTACTACCCCAGGACTGTCTGTTTTCTCCCCCGGGTCTGTCTCCTTACTACCCCAGGACTGTCTGTTTTCTCCCCTGTGTCTGTCTCCTTATTACCCCTGGAATGTCTGTTTTCACCTCAGGGTCTGTCTCCTTACTACCCCAGGACAGTCTGTTTTCTCCCCCGGGTCTGTCTCCTTACTACCCAAGGAATGCTCGTTTTCACACCCGGCTCTGTCTCCTTCCTAGCCCAGGACAGTCTGTTTTCTCCCCCGGGTCTGTCTCCTTACTACCCCAGGACTGTCTGTTTTCTCCCCTTGGTCTATCTCCTTACGACCCCAGGACTGTCTGTTTTCTCCCCTGGATCTGTCTCCTTACTACCCCAGGACTGTCTCTTTTCTCCCCCGGGTCTGCGTCCTTACTACCCCAGGACTGTCTGTTTTCTCACCTGGGTCTGTCTCCTAACTACCCCAGGACTGTCTGTTTCCTCCCCCGGGTCGCTCTCCTTACTACCCCAGGACTGTCTCTTTTCTCCCCCGGATCTGTCTCCTTACTACCCCTGGACTGTCTGTTTTCTCCCCCGGGTCTGTCTCCTTACTACCCCAGGTCCGTCTCTTTTCTCCCCCGGTTCTGTCTCCTTCCTACCCCAGGACTGTCTCTTTTCTCCCCCGGGTCTGTGTCCTTACTACGCCAGGACTGTCTCTTTTCTCCCCCGGATCTGTCTCCTTACGACCCCGGGAATATCTGTTTTCCCCCCCACCCTTGGTCTGTCTCTCTTCTTCCCCGGATCTGTCTCTTTTCTCTCCCCGCGTCTGGCTGTTTTCTACAACGGGTCTATCTATTTTCTCCCCGGTCTCTGTCTCTTTTCTCTCCCCCGGGACTGTCTCCTTCTCCCCACAGTCTGTCTCTTTTCTCCCCGGGACTGTCTGCTTTCTCCCCCGTGTCTGTCTCTTTCCTCCCGTGGGTCTGTCTCTACGCCAAGTATGTCTCTTTCATCCCCGTGTCTGACTCTTTTCTCTCCCCATGTCTGTCTCTTTTCTCTCCCCGAGTCAGTCTCTTTTCTCCCCCAGGTCTGTCTGTTTTCTCCCCCGGGTCGCTCTCCTTACTACCCCAGGACTGTCTGTTTTCTCCCCTGTGTCTGTCTCCTTACTACCCCAGGACTGTCTGTTTTCTCCCCCGGGGTCTGTCTCCTTACTACCCCAGGACTGTCTGTTTATCTCCCCCAGGTCTGAATCCTTGCTACCCCAGGACTGTCTTTTTTCCCCCCGGGTCTGTCTCCTTACGACCCCAGGACTGTCAGTTTTCTCCCCTGGATCTGTCTCCTTACTACCCCAGGACTGTCTCTTTTCTCCCCCGGGTCTGTGTCCTTACTACCCCAGGACTGTCTGTTTCCTCCCCCGGGTCTGTCTCCTTACTACCCCAGGGCTGTCTGTTTTCTCCCCTGGATCTGTCTCCTTACTACCCCAGGACTGTCTGTTTTCTCCCCTGGATCTGTCTCCTTACTACCCCAGGTCTGTCTCTTTTCTCCCCCGGGTCTGCCTCCTTACTACCCCTGGACTGTCTGTTTTCCCACCCGGGTCTGTCTCCTAACTACCCCAGGACTGTCTCTTTTCTCCCCCGGGTCTGTGTCCTTACTACGCCAGGACTGTCTCTTTTCACCCCCGGATCTGTCTCCTTACGACCCCGGGAATATCTGTTTTCCCCCCCACCCTGGGTCTGTCTCTTTTCTTCCCCGGATCTGTCTCTTTTCTCTCCCGTGTCTGCCCCTTTTCTACAACGGGTCTGTCTATTTTCTCCCCCGTCTCTGTCCCTTTTCTCTCCCCCGTGTCTGTCTCTTTCCTCTGTTGGGTCTGTCTCTTCTCTACGCTAAGTATGTCTCTTTCATCCCCGTGTCTGACTCGTTTCTCTCCCGAGTCTGTCTCTTTTCTCTCCCTACGTCTGTCCCTTTTCTCCAAATTTCTGCCTCTTTTCTCTCCCCGAGTCAGTCTCTTTTCTCCCCCAGGTCTGTCTGTTTTCTCCCCCGGGTCTGTCTCCTTCCTATCCCAGGAATGTCTGTTTTCTCCCCCAGGTTTGTCTCATTACTACCCCAGGACTGTCTGTTTTCTACCCCGGGTCGCTCTCCTTACGACCCCAGGCCTGCCTTTTTTCGCTCCCGGCTCTGTCTGCTTACTACCCCAGGACCGTCTGTTTTCTCCCCAGGATCGCTCTCCTTACTACCCAAGGTCTGTTTCTTTTCTCCCCCGGGTCTGTCACCTTACTACCCCAGAACTGTCTCTTTTCTCCCCCGGGTCTGTCTCCTTACTACCCCAGGACTGTCTGTTTTCTCCCCCAGGTCTGTCTCCTTACTACCCCAGGACTGTCTGTTTTCTCCCCCTGGTATGTCTCCTTACTACCCCAGGACTGTCTGTTTTCTCCCCCGGGTCTGTCACCTTACTACCCCAGAACTGTCTGTTTTCTCCCCCGGGTCTGTCTCCTTACTACCCCAGGACTGTCTGTTTTCTCCCCCGGGTCTGTCTCCTTACTACCCCAGGACTGTCTGTTTTCTCCCCCGGCTCTGTCTCCTTCCTAGCCCAGGACAGTCTGTTTTCTCCCCCGGGTCTGTCTCCTTACTACCCAAGGAATGCCCGTTTTCACACCCGGCTCTGTCTCCTTCCTAGCCCAGGACAGTCTGTTTTCTCCCCCGGGTCTGTCTCCTTACTACCCCAGGACTGTCTGTTTTCTCCCCTGGGTCTATCTCCTTTCTACCCCAGGACTGTCTGTTTTCTCCCCCTGGTATGTCTCCTTACTACCCCAGGACAGTCTGTTTTTTCCCCCGGGTCTGTCTCCTTACTACCCCAGGACTGTCTGTTTTCTCCCCCGGGTCTGAATCCTTGCTAGGCCAGGACTGTCTGTTTTCTCCGCTGGGTCTGTCTCCTTATTACCCCTGGAATGTCTGTTTTCACCTCAGGGTCTGTCTCCTTACAACCCCAGGACAGTCTGTTTTCTCCCCCGGTTCTGTCTCCTTTCTACCCCAGGGCTGTCTGATTTCTCCCGTGTCTGTCTCCTTTCTACCCCAGGATTGTCTGTTTTCTCCCCCGGATCTATCTCCTTACTACCACTGGACTGTATGTTCCCCCCCCCGCCCCCCGGGTCTGTCTCATTACTACCCCAGGAGTGTCTGTTTCATCCCCCGGCCACATCTCCCCCGGGGTCTGTCTCTTTCTTCCCCGTGTCAGCCTCTTTTCTTCCCCGGTGCTGTCACTTTTTTACCATGGGTCTGTCTCTTTTCTCCCCCGGGTCTGTCTCCTCACTACCCCAGGACTGTCTGTTTTCTCCCCTGTGTCTGTCTCCTTACTACCCCAGGACTGTCTGTTTTCTCCCCCGGGTCTGTCTCCTTACTACCCCAGGACTGTCTGTTTTCTCCCCTGTGTCTGTCTCCTTAATAACCCAGGACTGTCTGTTTTCTCCCCCGGGTCTGTCTCCTTACTACCCCAGGTCTGTCTCTTTTCTCCCCCGGTTCTGTCTCCTTCCTACCCCAGGACTGTCTCTTTTCTCCCCCGGGTCTGTGTCCTTACTACCCCAGGACTGTCTCTTTTCTCCCCCGGATCTGTCTCCTTACGACCCCGGGAATATCTGTTTTCCCCCCCACCCTTGGTCTGTCTCTTTTCTTCCCCGGATCTGTCTCTTTTCTCTCCCGCGTCTGCCTGTTTTCTACAACGGGTCTATCTATTTTCTCCCCGGTCTCTGTCTCTTTTCTCTCCCCCGGGACTGTCTCCTTCTCCCCACAGTCTGTCTCTTTTCTCCCCGGGACTGTCTGCTTTCTCCCCCGTGTCTGTCTCTTTCCCCCCTGGGTCTGTCTCTACGCCAAGTATGTCTCTTTCATCCCTGTGTCTGACTCTTTTCTCTCCCCATGTCTGTCTCTTTTCTCTCCCCGAGTCAGTCTCTTTTCTCCCAAGGTCTGTCTGTTTTCTCCCCCGGGTCGCTCTCCTTACTACCCCAGGACTGTCTGTTTTCTCCCCTGTGTCTGTCTCCTTACTACCCCAGGACTGTCTGTTTTCTCCCCCGGGGTCTGTCTCCTTACTACCCCAGGACTGTCTGTTTATCTCCCCCAGGTCTGAATCCTTGCTACCCAAGGACTGTCTTTTTTCTCCCCCGGGTCTGTCTCCTTACGACCCCAGGACTGTCTGTTTTCTCCCCTGGATCTGTCTCCTTACTACCCCAGGACTGTCTCTTTTGTCCCCCGGGTCTGTGTCCTTACTACTCCAGGACTGTCTGTTTCCTCCCCTGGGTCTGTCTCCTTACTACCCCAGGGCTGTCTGTTTTCTCCCCTGGATCGCTCTCCTTACTACCCCAGGACTGTCTGTTTTCTCCCCTGGATCTGTCTCCTTACTACCCCAGGACTGTCTCTTTTCTCCCCCGGGTCTGCCTCCTTACTACCCCTGGACTGTCTGTTTTCTCACCCGGGTCTGTCTCCTAACTACCCCAGGACTGTCTCTTTTCTCCCCCGGGTCTGTGTCCTTACTACCCCAGGACTTTCTGTTTTCTCCCCCGGATCTGTCTCCTTTCGACCCCGGGAATATCTGTTTTCCCCCCCACCCTGGGTCTGTCTCTTTTCTTCCCCGGATCTGTCTCTTTTCTCTCCCGTGTCCGCCCCTTTTCTACAACGGGTCTGTCTATTTTCTCCCCCGTCTCTGTCCCTTTTCTCTCCCCCGTGTATGTCTCTTTCCTCTGTTGGGTCTGTCTCTTCTCTACGCTAAGTATGTCTCTTTCATCCCCGTGTCTGACTCGTTTCTCTCCCGAGTCTGTCTCTTTTCTCTCCCTACGTCTGTCCCTTTTCTCCCAATTTCTGCCTCTTTTCTCTCCCCGAGTCATTCTCTTTTCTCCCCCAGGTCTGTCTGTTTTCTCCCCCGGGTCTGTCTCCTTACTACCCCAGGACTGTCTGTTTTCTCCCCCGGGTCTGTCTCCTTACTACCCCAGGACTGTCTGTTTTCTCCCCTGTGTCTGTCTCCTTATTACCCCTGGAATGTCTGTTTTCACCTCAGGGTCTGTCTCCTTACTACCCCAGGACAGTCTGTTTTCTCCCCCGGGTCTGTCTCCTTACTACCCAAGGAATGCTCGTTTTCACACACGGCTCTGTCTCCTTCCTAGCCCAGGACAGTCTGTTTTCTCCCCCGGGTCTGTCTCCTTACTACCCCAGGACTGTCTGTTTTCTCCCCTGGGTCTATCTCCTTACGACCCCAGGACTGTCTGTTTTCTCCCCTGGATCTGTCTCCTTACTACCCCAGGACTGTCTCTTTTCTCCCCCGGGTCTGCGTCCTTACTACCCCAGGACTGTCTGTTTTCTCACCCGGGTCTGTCTCCTAACTACCCCAGGACTGTCTGTTTCCTCCCCCGGGTCGCTCTCCTTACTACCACAGGACTGTCTCTTTTCTCCCCCGGGTTTGTGTCCTTACTACCCCAGGACTGTCAGTTTTCTCCCCCGGGTCTGTCTCCTTACTACCCCTGGACTGTCTGTTTTCTCCCCCGGGTCTGTCTCCTTACTACCCCAGGTCTGTCTCTTTTCTCCCCCGGTTCTGTCTCCTTCCTACCCCAGGACTGTCTCTTTTCTCCCCCGGGTCTGTGTCCTTACTACGCCAGGACTGTCTCTTTTCTCCCCCGGATCTGTCTCCTTACGACCCCGGGAATATCTGTTTTCCCCCCCACCCTTGGTCTGTCTCTCTTCTTCCCCGGATCTGTCTCTTTTCTCTCCCGCGTCTGCCTGTTTTCTACAACGGGTCTATCTATTTTCTCCCCGGTCTCTGTCTCTTTTCTCTCCCCCGGGACTGTCTCCTTCTCCCCACAGTCTGTCTCTTTTCTCCCCGGGACTGTCTGCTTTCTCCCCCGTGTCTGTCTCTTTCCTCCCCTGGGTCTGTCTCTACGCCAAGTATGTCTCTTTCATCCCCGTGTCTGACTCTTTTCTCTCCCCATGTCTGTCTCTTTTCTCTCCCCGAGTCAGTCTCTTTTCTCCCCCAGGTCTGTCTGTTTTCTCCCCCGGGTCGCTCTCCTTACTACCCCAGGACTGTCTGTTTTCTCCCCTGTGTCTGTCTCCTTACTACCCCAGGACTGTCTGTTTTCTCCCCCGGGGTCTGTCTCCTTACTACCCCAGGACTGTCTGTTTATCTCCCCCAGGTCTGAATCCTTGCTACCCCAGGACTGTCTTTTTTCTCCCCCGGGTCTGTCTCCTTACGACCCCAGGACTGTCAGTTTTCTCCCCTGGATCTGTCTCCTTACTACCCCAGGACTGTCTCTTTTCTCCCCCGGGTCTGTGTCCTTACTACCCCAGGACTGTCTGTTTCCTCCCCCGGGTCTGTCTCCTTACTACCCCAGGGCTGTCTGTTTTCTCCCCTGGATCTGTCTCCTTACTACCCCAGGACTGTCTGTTTTCTCCCCTGGATCTGTCTCCTTACTACCCCAGGACTGTCTCTTTTCTCCCCCGGGTCTGCCTCCTTACTACCCCTGGACTGTCTGTTTTCTCACCCGGGTCTGTCTCCTAACTACCCCAGGACTGTCTCTTTTCTCCCCCGGGTCTGTGTCCTTACTACGCCAGGACTGTCTCTTTTCTCCCCCGGATCTGTCTCCTTACGACCCCGGGAATATCTGTTTTCCCCCCCACCCTGGGTCTGTCTCTTTTCTTCCCCGGATCTGTCTCTTTTCTCTCCCGTGTCTGCCCCTTTTCTACAACGGGTCTGTCTATTTTCTCCCCCGTCTCTGTCCCTTTTCTCTCCCCCGTGTCTGTCTCTTTCCTCTGTTGGGTCTGTCTCTTCTCTACGCTAAGTATGTCTCTTTCATCCCCGTGTCTGACTCGTTTCTCTCCCGAGTCTGTCTCTTTTCTCTCCCTACGTCTGTCCCTTTTCTCCAAATTTCTGCCTCTTTTCTCTCCCCGAGTCAGTCTCTTTTCTCCCCCAGGTCTGTCTGTTTTCTCCCCCGGGTCTGTCTCCTTCCTATCCCAGGACTGTCTGTTTTCTCCCCCAGGTTTGTCTCATTACTACCCCAGGACTGTCTGTTTTCTACCCCGGGTCGCTCTCCTTACGACCCCAGGCCTGCCTTTTTTCGCTCCCGGCTCTGTCTGCTTACTACCCCAGGACCGTCTGTTTTCTCCCCAGGATCGCTCTCCTTACTACCCAAGGTCTGTTTCTTTTCTCCCCCGGGTCTGTCACCTTACTACCCCAGAACTGTCTCTTTTCTCCCCCGGGTCTGTCTCCTTACTACCCCAGGACTGTCTGTTTTCTCCCCCAGGTCTGTCTCCTTACTACCCCAGGACTGTCTGTTTTCTCCCCCTGGTATGTCTCCTTACTAACCCAGGACTGTCTGTTTTCTCCCCCAGGTCTGTCACCTTACTACCCCAGAACTGTCTGTTTTCTCCCCCGGGTCTGTCTCCTTACTACCCCAGGACTGTCTGTTTTCTCCCCCGGGTCTGTCTCCTTACTACCCCAGGACTGTCTGTTTTCTCCCCCGGCTCTGTCTCCTTCCTAGCCCAGGACAGTCTGTTTTCTCCCCCGGGTCTGTCTCCTTACTACCCAAGGAATGCCCGTTTTCACACCCGGCTCTGTCTCCTTCCTAGCCCAGGACAGTCTGTTTTCTCCCCCGGGTCTGTCTCCTTACTACCCCAGGACTGTCTGTTTTCTCCCCTGTGTCTATCTCCTTTCTACCCCTGGACTGTCTGTTTTCTCCCCCTGGTATGTCTCCTTACTACCCCAGGACAGTCTGTTTTCTCCCCCGGGTCTGTCTCCTTACTACCCCAGGACTGTCTGTTTTCTCCCCCGGGTCTGAATCCTTGCTAGGCCAGGACTGTCTGTTTTCTCCGCTGGGTCTGTCTCCTTATTACCCCTGGAATGTCTGTTTTCACCTCAGGGTCTGTCTCCTTACAACCCCAGGACAGTCTGTTTTCTCCCCCGGTTCTGTCTCCTTTCTACCCCAGGGCTGTCTGATTTCTCCCGTGTCTGTCTCCTTTCTACCCCAGGACTGTCTGTTTTCTCCCCCGGATCTATCTCCTTACTACCACTGGACTGTATGTTCCCCCCCCCCCGGGTCTGTCTCATTACAACCCCAGGAGTGTCTGTTTCATCCCCCGGCCACATCTCCCCCGGGGTCTGTCTCTTTCTTCCCCGTGTCAGCCTCTTTTCTTCCCCGGTGCTGTCACTTTTCTACCATGGGTCTGTCTCTTTTCTCCCCCGGGTCTGTCTCCTCACTACCCCAGGACTGTCTGTTTTCTCCCCTGTGTCTGTCTCCTTACTACCCCAGGACTGTCTGTTTTCTCCCCCGGGTCTGTCTCCTTACTACCCCAGGACTGTCTGTTTTCTCCCCTGTGTCTGTCTCCTTACTACCCCAGGACTGTCTGTTTTCTCCCCCGGGTCTGTCTCCTTACTACCCCAGGTCTGTCTCTTTTCTCCCCCGGTTCTGTCTCCTTCCTACCCCAGGACTGTCTCTTTTCTCCCCCGGGTCTGTGTCCTTACTACCCCAGGACTGTCTCTTTTCTCCCCCGGATCTGTCTCCTTACGACCCCGGGAATATCTGTTTTCCCCCCCACCCTTGGTCTGTCTCTTTTCTTCCCCGGATCTGTCTCTTTTCTCTCCCGCGTCTGCCTGTTTTCTACAACGGGTCTATCTATTTTCTCCCCGGTCTCTGTCTCTTTTCTCTCCCCCGGGACTGTCTCCTTCTCCCCACAGTCTGTCTCTTTTCTCCCCGGGACTGTCTGCTTTCTCCCCCGTGTCTGTCTCTTTCCTCCCCTGGGTCTGTCTCTACGCCAAGTATGTCTCTTTCATTACCGTGTCTGACTCTTTTCTCTCCCCATGTCTGTCTCTTTTCTCTCCCCGAGTCAGTCTCTTTTCTCCCCCAGGTCTGTCTGTTTTCTCCCCCGGGTCGCTCTCCTTACTACCCCAGGACTGTCTGTTTTCTCCCCTGTGTCTGTCTCCTTACTACCCCAGGACTGTCTGTTTTCTCCCCCGGGGTCTGTCTCCTTACTACCCCAGGACTGTCTGTTTATCTCCCCCAGGTCTGAATCCTTGCTACCCAAGGACTGTCTTTTTTCTCCCCCGGGTCTGTCTCCTTACGACCCCAGGACTGTCTGTTTTCTCCCCTGGATCTGTCTCCTTACTAACCCAGGACTGTCTCTTTTCTCCACCGGGTCTGTGTCCTTACTACCCCAGGACTGTCTGTTTCCTCCCCTGTGTCTGTCTCCTTACTACCCCAGGGCTGTCTGTTTTCTCCCCTGGATCTGTCTCCTTACTACCCCAGGACTGTCTGTTTTCTCCCCTGGATCTGTCTCCTTACTACCCCAGGACTGTCTCTTTTCTCCCCCGGGTCTGCCTCCTTACTACCCCTGGACTGTCTGTTTTCTCACCCGGGTGTGTCTCCTAACTACCCCAGGACTGTCTCTTTTCTCCCCCGGGTCTGTGTCCTTACTACCCCAGGACTTTCTGTTTTCTCCCCCGGATCTGTCTCCTTTCGACCCCGGGAATATCTGTTTTCCCCCCCACCCTGGGTCTGTCTCTTTTCTTCCCCGGATCTGTCTCTTTTCTCTCCCGTGTCCGCCCCTTTTCTACAACGGGTCTGTCTATTTTCTCCCCCGTCTCTGTCCCTTTTCTCTCCCCCGTGTCTGTCTCTTTCCTCTGTTGGGTCTGTCTCTTCTCTACGCTAAGTATGTCTCTTTCATCCCCGTGTCTGACTCGTTTCTCTCCCGAGTCTGTCTCTTTTCTCTCCCTACGTCTGTCCCTTTTCTCCCAATTTCTGCCTCTTTTCTCTCCCCGAGTCATTCTCTTTTCTCCCCCAGGTCTGTCTGTTTTCTCCCCCGGGTCTGTCTCCTTCCTACCCCAGGACTGTCTGTTTTCTCCCCCAGGTTTGTCTCATTACTACCCCAGGACTGTCTGTTTTCTACCCCGGGTCGCTCTCCTTACGACCCCAGGACTGCCTTTTTTCGCTCCCGGCTCTGTCTGCTTACTACCCCAGGACCGTCTGTTTTCTCCCCAGGATCGCTCTCCTTACTACCCAAGGTCTGTCTCTTTTCTCCCCCCGGGTCTGTCACCTTACTACCCCAGAACTGTCTCTTTTCTCCCCCGGGTCTGTCTCCTTACTACCCCAGGACTGTCTGTTTTCTCCCCCGGGTCTGTCTCCTTACTACCCCAGGACTGTCTGTTTTCTCCCCTGTGTCTGTCTCCTTACTACCCCAGGACTGTCTGTTTTCTCCCCCGGGTCTGTCTCCTTACTACCCCAGAACTGTCTCTTTTCTCCCCCGGTTCTGTCTCCTTCCTACCCCAGGACTGTCTCTTTTCTCCCCCGGGTCTGTGTCCTTACTACCCCAGGACTGTCTCTTTTCTCCCCCGGATCTGTCTCCTTACGACCCCGGGAATATCTGTTTTCCCCCCCACCCTTGGTCTGTCTCTTTTCTTCCCCGGATCTGTCTCTTTTCTCTCCCGCGTCTGCCTGTTTTCTACAACGGGTCTATCTATTTTCTCCCCGGTCTCTGTCTCTTTTCTCTCCCCCGGGACTGTCTCCTTCTCCCCACAGTCTGTCTCTTTTCTCCCCGGGACTGTCTGCTTTCTCCCCCGTGTCTGTCTCTTTCCTCCCCTGGGTCTGTCTCTACGCCAAGTATGTCTCTTTCATCCCCGTGTCTGACTCTTTTCTCTCCCCATGTCTGTCTCTTTTCTCTCCCCGAGTCAGTCTCTTTTCTCCCCCAGGTCTGTCTGTTTTCTCCCCCGGGTCGCTCTCCTTACTACCCCAGGACTGTCTGTTTTCTCCCCTGTGTCTGTCTCCTTACTACCCCAGGACTGTCTGTTTTCTCCCCCGGGGTCTGTCTCCTTACTACCCCAGGACTGTCTGTTTATCTCCCCCAGGTCTGAATCCTTGCTACCCAAGGACTGTCTTTTTTCTCCCCCGGGTCTGTCTCCTTACGACCCCAGGACTGTCTGTTTTCTCCCCTGGATCTGTCTCCTTACTACCCCAGGACTGTCTCTTTTCTCCCCCGGGTCTGTGTCCTTACTACCCCAGGACTGTCTGTTTCCTCCCCTGGGTCTGTCTCCTTACTACCCCAGGGCTGTCTGTTTTCTCCCCTGGATCTGTCTCCTTACTACCCCAGGACTGTCTGTTTTCTCCCCTGGATCTGTCTCCTTACTACCCCAGGACTGTCTCTTTTCTCCCCCGGGTCTGCCTCCTTACTACCCCTGGACTGTCTGTTTTCTCACCCGGGTCTGTCTCCTAACTACCCCAGGACTGTCTCTTTTCTCCCCCGGGTCTGTGTCCTTACTACCCCAGGACTTTCTGTTTTCTCCCCCGGATCTGTCTCCTTTCGACCCCGGGAATATCTGTTTTCCCCCCCACCCTGGGTCTGTCTCTTTTCTTCCCCGGATCTGTCTCTTTTCTCTCCCGTGTCTGCCCCTTTTCTACAACGGGTCTGTCTATTTTCTCCCCCGTCTCTGTCCCTTTTCTCTCCCCCGTGTCTGTCTCTTTCCTCTGTTGGGTCTGTCTCTTCTCTACGCTAAGTATGTCTCTTTCATCCCCGTGTCTGACTCGTTTCTCTCCCGAGTCTGTCTCTTTTCTCTCCCTACGTCTGTCCCTTTTCTCCCAATTTCTGCCTCTTTTCTCTCCCCGAGTCATTCTCTTTTCTCCCCCAGGTCTGTCTGTTTTCTCCCCCGGGTCTGTCTCCTTCCTACCCCAGGACTGTCTGTTTTCTCCCCCAGGTTTGTCTCATTACTACCCCAGGACTGTCTGTTTTCTACCCCGGGTCGCTCTCCTTACGACCCCAGGACTGCCTTTTTTCGCTCCCGGCTCTGTCTGCTTACTACCCCAGGACCGTCTGTTTTCTCCCCAGGATCGCTCTCCTTACTACCCAAGGTCTGTCTCTTTTCTCCCCCGGGCCTGTCACCTTACTACCCCAGAACTGTCTCTTTTCTCCCCCGGGTCTGTCTCCTTACTACCCCAGGACTTTCTGTTTTCTCCCCCAGGTCTGTCTCCTAACTACCCCAGGACTGTCTGTTTTCTCCCCCTGGTATGTCTCCTTACTACCCCAGGTCTGTCTGTTTTCTCCCCCGGGTCTATCACCTTACTACCCCAGAACTGTCTGTTTTCTCCCCCGGGTCTGTCTCCTTACTACCCCAGGACTGTCTGTTTTCTCCCCCGGGTCTGTCTCCTTACTACCCCAGGAATGCCCGTTTTCACACCCGGCTCTGTCTCCTTCCTAGCCCAGGACAGTCTGTTTTCTCCCCCGGGTCAGTCTCCTTACTACCCCAGGACTGTCTGTTTTCTCCCCCGGGTTTGTCTCCTTACTACCCCAGGACTGTCTGTTTTCTCCCCCGGGTCTGAATCCTTGCTACGCCAGGACTGTCTGTTTTCTCCGCTGGGTCTGTCTCCTTATTACCCCTGGAATGTCTGTTTTCACCTCAGGGTCTGTCTCCTAACTACCCCAGGACAGTCTGTTTTCTCCCCCGGGTCTGTCTCCTTACTACTCCAGGACTGTCTGTTTTCTCCCCTGTGGCTGCATCCTTATTTGCCCTCGACTGACTCTTTTCTCCCCGCGGTCTGCCTCTTTTCTCACACGGTTCAGTCTTGTTTCTCCCACAGGACAGTCTATTTTCTATCCCCGGGTCTGTCTCTTTTCTCCCCTGCGTCTGTCCCTTTTCTCTCCGGCGTCTGTCTCTTTTCTCCCCCGTGTCTGACTCATTTCTCCCCCTGGTCTGTCTCTTTTCTCGCCCGGGTCTGTCGCTTTACTCCCCCTGGTCTGTCTCTTTGCTACTCTGGGTCTGTCTCTTTTCTCTCACCCCATTTCTGTCTTTTTTCACCCCCGGGCCTGTCTCTTTTCTCCCCTGGTTCTGTCTCTTTTCTCCCATTGGACTGTCTCTTTTCTCCCTCCGGGTCTGTCTCTTTTCTGCCCCAGGCCTGTTACTAATCTCCTCTTGGTCTGTCTCCTTACTACCCCAGGACTGTCTGTTTTCTCCCCTCGGCCTGTCTCCTAACTACCCCAGGACTGTCTGTTTTCTCCCCCGGGTCTGTCTCCTTACTACCCCAGGTCTGTCTCTTTTCTCCCCCGGTTCTGTCTCCTTCCTACCCCTGGACTGTCTCTTTTCTCCCCCGGTTCTGTCTCCGTACTACTCCAGGACTGTCTCTTTTCTCCCCCGGATCTGTCTCCTTACGACCCCGGGAATATCTGTTTTCCCCCCCACCCTTGGTCTGTCTCTTTTCTTCCCCAGATCTGTCTCTTTTCTCTCCCGCGTCTGCCTGTTTTCTACAGCGGGTCTGTCTATTTTCTCCCCGGTCTCTGTCTCTTTTCTCTCCCCCGGGACTGTCTCCTTCTCCCCACAGTCTGTCTCTTTTCTCCCCGGGACTGTCTGCTTTCTCCCCCGTGTCTGTCTCTTTCCTCCCCTGGGTCTGTCTCTACGCCAAGTATGTCTCTTTCATCCCCGTGTCTGACTCTTTTCTCTCCCCATGTCTGTCTCTTTTCTCTCCCCGAGTCAGTCACTTTTCTCCCCCAGGTCTGTCTGTTTTCTCCCCCGGGGTCTGTCTCCTTACTACCCCAGGACTGTCTGTTTTCTCCCCCGGGGTCTGTCTCCTAACTACCCCAGGACTGCCTCTTTTCTCCCCTGGGTCTGTGTCCTTACTACCCCAGGACTGTCACTTTTCTCCCCCGGGTCTGTCTCCTTACGACCCCAGGACTGTCTGTTTTCTCCCCTGGATCTGTCTCCTTACGACCCCAGGACTGTCTGTTTTCTCCCCTGGATCTGTCTCCTTACTACCCCAGGACTGTCTCTTTTCTCCCCCGAGTCTGCGTCCTTACTACCCCAGGACTGTCTGTTTTCTCACCCGGGTCTGTCTCCTAACTACCCCAGGAATGTGTGTTTCCTCCCCCGGGTCGCTCTCCTTACTACCCCAGGACTGTCTCTTTTCTCCCCCGGGTCTGTGTCCTTACTACCCCAGGACTGTCTGTTTTCTCCCCCGGGTCTGTCTCCTTACTACCCCAGGACTGTCTGTTTTCTCCCCCGGGTCTGTCTCCTTACTACCCCAGGTCTGTCTCTTTTCTCCCCCGGTTCTGTCTCCTTCCTACCCCAGGACTGTCTCTTTTCTCCCCCGGGTCTGTGTCCTTACTACCCGAGGACTGTCTCTTTTCTCCCCCGGATCTGTCTCCTTACGACCCCGGGAATATCTCTTTTCCCCCCCACCCTTGGTCTGTCTCTTTTCTTCCCCGGATCTGTCTCTTTTCTCTCCCGCGTCTGCCTGTTTTCTACAACGGGTCTATCTATTTTCTCCCCGGTCTCTGTCTCTTTTCTCTCCCCCGGGACTGTCTCCTTCTCCCCACAGTCTGTCTCTTTTCTCCCCGGGACTGTCTGCTTTCTGCCCCGTGTCTGTCTCCTTACTACCCCAGGTCTGTCTGTTTTCTCCCCTGGGTCGCTCTCCTTACTACCCCAGGACTGTCTGTTTTCTCCCCTGTGTCTGTCTCCTTACTACCCCAGGACTGTCTGTTTTCTCCCCCGGGTCTGAATCCTTGCTACGCCAGGACTGTCTGTTTTCTCCGCTGGGTCTGTCTCCTTATTACCCCTGGAATGTCTGTTTTCACCTCAGGGTCTGTCTCCTTACTACCCCAGGACAGTCTGTTTTCTCCCCCGGTTCTGTCTCCTTTCTACCCCAGGGCTGTCTGATTTCTCCCGTGTCTGTCTCCTTTCTACCCCAGGACTGTCTGTTTTCTCCCCCGGATCTATCTCCTTACTACCACTGGACTGTATGATCCCCCCCGCCGGGTCTGTCTCATTACTACCCCAGGAGTGTCTGTTTCATCCCCCGGCCACATCTCCCCCGGGGTCTGTCTCTTTCTTCCCCGTGTCAGCCTCTTTTCTTCCCCGGTGCTGTCACTTTTCTACCATGGGTCTGTCTCTTTTCTCCCCCGGGTCTGTCTCCTCACTACCCCAGGACTGTCTGTTTTCTCCCCTGTTTCTGTCTCCTAACTGCCCCAGGACAGTCTGTTTTCTCCCCCGGGTCTGAATCCTTACTACCCCAGGACTGTCTGTTTTATCCCCCACCCAGGTCTGTCTCTTTTCTTCCCCATGTCTCTCTTTTCTCCCCCGAGTCTGTCTCTTTTCTGCCCCGGGTCGGTCTCTTTTCTCCCCCGATTCTGTCGCTTTTCTCCCACGGGTCTGTCTCTTTTTTCCACCGGGACTGTCACTTTTCTCCCCGGGGTCTGCCTCTTTTCTCCCACGGTTCTGTCTTGTTTCTCCCACAGGACAGCCTATTTTCTATCCACGGGTCTGACCCTTTTCTCCCCTGCGTCTCTCTCTTTTCTCGCCCGGGTCTGTCGCTTTACTCCCCCTGGTCTGTCTCTTTTCTCTCACCCCGGTTCTGTCTCTTTTCTCCCCCGGGACTGTCTCTTTTCTTGCCGGGGCCTGTCTCTTTTCTCCCCCGGGTCTGTCTCCTTACTACCCCAGGACTGTCTGTTTTCTCCACCGGAGCTTTCTCCTTACTACCCCAGTGTCTGTCTCTTTTCTCCCCCGGGTCTGTCTCCTTCCTACCCCAGGACTGTCTGTTTTCTCCCCCGGGTCTGAATCCTTGCTACGCGAGGACTGTCTGTTTTCACCTAAGGGTCTGTCTCCTTACTACCCCAGGACAGTCTGTTTTCTCCCCCGGTTCTGTCTCCTTTCTACCCCAGGGCTGTCTGATTTCTCCCGTGTCTGTCTCCTTTCTACCCCAGGACTGTCTGTTTTCTCCCCCGGATCTATCTCCTTACTACCACTGGACTGTATGTTCCCCCCCCCAGGTCTGTCTCATTACTACCCCAGGAGTGTCTGTTTCATCCCCCGGCCACATCTCCCCCGGGGTCAGTCTCTTTCTTCCCCGTGTCTGTCTCTTTTCTTCCCCGGTTCTGTCACTTTTCTACCATGGGTCTGTCTCTTTTCTCCCCCGGGTCTGTCTCCTCACTACCCCAGGACTGTCTGTTTTCTCCCCTGTGTCTGTCTCCTAACTGCCCCAGGACAGACTGTTTTCTCCCCCGGGTCTGTCTCCTTACTACCCCAGGGCTGTCTGTTTCCTCCCCCGGGGTCTGTCTCCTTACTACCCCAGGAGTGTCTGTTTTCTCCCCCCGGGTCTGTCTCCTTACTACCCCAGGACTGTCTGTTTCCTCCCCCGGGTCGCTCTCCTTTCTACCCCAGGACTGTCTGTTTTCTCCCCCAGGTCTGTCTCCTTACTACCCCAGGACTGTCTGTTTTCTCCCCCGGGTCTGTCTCCTTACTACTCCAGGACTGTCCGTTTTCTCCCCTGTGGCTGCATCCTTATTTGCCCTCGACTGACTCTTTTCTCCCCGCGGTCTGCCTCTTTTCTCACACGGTTCAGTCTTGTTTCTCCCACAGGACAGTCTATTTTCTATCCCCGGGTCTGTCTCTTTTCTCCCCTGCGTCTGTCCCTTTTCTCTCCGGCGTCTGTCTCTTTTCTCCCCCGTGTCTGACTCATTTCTCCCCCTGGTCTGTCTCTTTTCTCGCCCGGGTCTGTCGCTTTACTCCCCCTGGTCTGTCTCTTTGCTACTCTGGGTCTGTCTCTTTTCTCTCACCCCATTTCTGTCTTTTTTCACCCCCGGGCCTGTCTCTTTTCTCCCCTGGTTCTGTCTCTTTTCTCCCATTGGACTGTCTCTTTTCTCCCTCCGGGTCTGTCTCTTTTCTGCCCCAGGTCTGTCACTAATCTCCTCTTGGTCTGTCTCCTTACTACCCCAGGACTGTCTGTTTTCTCCCCTCGGCCTGTCTCCTAACTACCCCAGGACTGTCTGTTTTCTCCCCCGGGTCTGTCTCCTTACTACCCCAGGTCTGTCTCTTTTCTCCCCCGGTTCTGTCTCCTTCCTACCCCAGGACTGTCTCTTTTCTCCCCCGGTTCTGTCTCCGTACTACTCCAGGACTGTCTCTTTTCTCCCCCGGATCTGTCTCCTTACGACCCCGGGAATATCTGTTCTCCCCCCCACCCTTGGTCTGTCTCTTTTCTTCCCCAGATCTGTCTCTTTTCTCTCCCGCGTCTGCCTGTTTTCTACAGCGGGTCTGTCTATTTTCTCCCCGGTCTCTGTCTCTTTTCTCTCCCCCGGGACTGTCTCCTTCTCCCCACAGTCTGTCTCTTTTCTCCCCGGGACTGTCTGCTTTCTCCCCCGTGTCTGTCTCTTTCCTCCCCTGGGTCTGTCTCTACGCCAAGTATGTCTCTTTCATCCCCGTGTCTGACTCTTTTCTCTCCCCATGTCTGTCTCTTTTCTCTCCCCGAGTCAGTCTCTTTTCTCCCCCAGGTCTGTCTGTTTTCTCCCCCAGGTCGCTCTCCTTACTACCCCAGGACTGTCTGTTTTCTCCCCCGTGGTCTGTCTCCTTACTACCCCAGGACTGTCTGTTTTCTCCCCCGGGGTCTGTCTCCTAACTACCCCAGGACTGCCTCTTTTCTCCCCTGGGTCTGTGTCCTTACTACCCCAGGACTGTCACTTTTCTCCCCCGGGTCTGTCTCATTACGACCCCAGGACTGTCTGTTTTCTCCCCTGGATCTGTCTCCTTACGACCCCAGGACTGTCTGTTTTCTCCCCTGGATCTGTCTCCTTACTACCCCAGGACTGTCTCTTTTCTCCCCCGGGTCTGCGTCCTTACTACCCCAGGACTGTCTGTTTTCTCACCCGGGTCTGTCTCCTAACTACCCCAGGACTGTCTGTTTCCTCCCGCGGGTCGCTCTCCTTACTACCCCAGGACTGTCTCTTTTCTCCCCCGGGTCTGTGTCCTTACTACCCCAGGACTGTCTCTTTTCTCCCCCGGGTCTGTCTCCTTACTACCCCAGGACTGTCTGTTTTCTCCCCCGGGTCTGTCTCCTTACTACCCCAGGACAGTCTGTTTTCTCCCCCGGTTCTGTCTCCTTTCTACCCCAGGGCTGTCTGATTTCGCCCGTGTCTGTCTCCTTTCTACCCCAGGACTGTCTGTTTTCTCCCCCGGATCTATCTCCTTACTACCACTGGACTGTATGTTCCCCCCCCCCCCGGGTCTGTCTCATTACTACCCCAGGAGTGTCTGTTTCATCCCCCGGCCACATCTCCCCCGGGGTCTGTCTCTTTCTTCCCCGTGTCTGTCTCTTTTCTTCCCCGGTGCTGTCACTTTTCTACCATGGGTCTGTCTCTTTTCTCCCCCGGGTCTGTCTCCTCACTACCCCAGGACTGTCTGTTTTCTCCCCTGTTTCTGTCTCCTAACTGCCCCAGGACAGTCTGTTTTCTCCCCCGGGTCTGAATCCTTACTACCCCAGGACTGTCTGTTTTTTCACCGGCCTCTGTCTCTTTACTACCCCAGGACTGTCTGTTTTATCCCCCACCCAGGTCTGTCTCTTTTCTTCCCCATGTCTCTCTTTTCTCCCCCGAGTCTGTCTCTTTTCTGCCCCGGGTCGGTCTCTTTTCTCCCCCGATTCTGTCGCTTTTCTCCCACGGGTCTGTCTCTTTTTTCCACCGGGACTGTCACTTTTCTCCCCGGGGTCTGCCTCTTTTCTCCCACGGTTCTGTCTTGTTTCTCCCACAGGACAGTCTATTTTATATCCACGGGTCTGTCCCTTTTCTCCCCTGCGTCTCTCTCTTTTCTCGCCCGGGTCTGTCGCTTTACTCCCCCTGGTCTGTCTCTTTTCTCTCACCCCGGTTCTGTCTCTTTTCTCCCCCGGGACTGTCTCTTTTCTTGCCGGGGCCTGTCTCTTTTCTCCCCCGGGTCTGTCTCCTTACTACCCGAGGACTGTCTGTTTTCTCCACCGGAGCTTTCTCCTTACTACCCCAGTGTCTGTCTCTTTTCTCCCCCGGGTCTGTCTCCTTCCTACCCCAGGACTGTCTGTTTTCTCCCCCGGGTCTGAATCCTTGCTACGCCAGGACTGTCTGTTTTCACCTCAGGGTCTGTCTCCTTACTACCCCAGGACAGTCTGTTTTCTCCCCCGGTTCTGTCTCCTTTCTACCCCAGGGCTGTCTGATTTCTCCCGTGTCTGTCTCCTTTCTACCCCAGGACTGTCTGTTTTCTCCCCCGGATCTATCTCCTTACTACCACTGGACTGTATGTTCCCCCCCCCAGGTCTGTCTCATTACTACCCCAGGAGTGTCTGTTTCATCCCCCGGCCACATCTCCCCCGGGGTCAGTCTCTTTCTTCCCCGTGTCTGTCTCTTTTCTTCCCCGGTTCTGTCACTTTTCTACCATGGGTCTGTCTCTTTTCTCCCCCGGGTCTGTCTCCTCACTACCCCAGGACTGTCTGTTTTCTCCCCTGTGTCTGTCTCCTAACTGCCCCAGGACAGACTGTTTTCTCCCCCGGGTCTGTCTCCTTACTACCCCAGGGCTGTCTGTTTCCTCCCCCGGGGTCTGTCTCCTTACTACCCCAGGACTGACTGTTTTCTCCCCCGGGTCTGTCTCCTTACTACCCCAGGACTGTCTGTTTCCTCCCCCGGGTCGCTCTCCTTTCTACCCCAGGCCTGTCTGTTTTCTCCCCCAGGTCTGTCTCCTTACTACCCCAGGACTGTCTGTTTTCTCCCCCGGGTCTGTCTCCTTACTACTCCAGGACTGTCCGTTTTCTCCCCTGTGGCTGCATCCTTATTTGCCCTCGACTGACTCTTTTCTCCCCGCGGTCTGCCTCTTTTCTCACACGGTTCAGTCTTGTTTCTCCCACAGGACAGTCTATTTTCTATCCCTGGGTATGTCTCTTTTCTCCCCTGCGTCTGTCCCTTTTCTCTCCGGCGTCTGTCTCTTTTCTCCCCCGTGTCTGACTCATTTCTCCCCCTGGTCTGTCTCTTTTCTCGCCCGGGTCTGTCGCTTTACTCCCCCTGGTCTGTCTCTTTGCTACTCTGGGTCTGTCTCTTTTCTCTCACCCCATTTCTGTCTTTTTTCACCCCCGGGCCTGTCTCTTTTCTCCCCTGGTTCTGTCTCTTTTCTCCCATTGGACTGTCTCTTTTCTCCCTCCGGGTCTGTCTCTTTTCTGCCCCAGGTCTGTCACTAATCTCCTCTTGGTCTGTCTCCTTACTACCCCAGGACTGTCTGTTTTCTCCCCTCGGCCTGTCTCCTAACTACCCCAGGACTGTCTGTTTTCTCCCCCGGGTCTGTCTCCTTACTACCCCAGGTCTGTCTCTTTTCTCCCCCGGTTCTGTCTCCTTCCTACCCCAGGACTGTCTCTTTTCTCCCCCGGTTCTGTCTCCGTACTACTCCAGGACTGTCTCTTTTCTCCCCCGGATCTGTCTCCTTACGACCCCGGGAATATCTGTTCTCCCCCCCACCCTTGGTCTGTCTCTTTTCTTCCCCAGATCTGTCTCTTTTCTCTCCCGCGTCTGCCTGTTTTCTACAGCGGGTCTGTCTATTTTCTCCCCGGTCTCTGTCTCTTTTCTCTCCCCCGGGACTGTCTCCTTCTCCCCACAGTCTGTCTCTTTTCTCCCCGGGACTGTCTGCTTTCTCCCCCGTGTCTGTCTCTTTCCTCCCCTGGGTCTGTCTCTACGCCAAGTATGTCTCTTTCATCCCCGTGTCTGACTCTTTTCTCTCCCCATGTCTGTCTCTTTTCTCTCCCCGAGTCAGTCTCTTTTCTCCCCCAGGTCTGTCTGTTTTCTCCCCCGGGTCGCTCTCCTTACTACCCCAGGACTGTCTGTTTTCTCACCCGGGGTCTGTCTCCTAACTACCCCAGGACTGTCTGTTTTCTCCCCCGGGTCTGTCTCCTTACTACCCCAGGTCTGTCTCTTTTCTCCCCCGGTTCTGTCTCCTTCCTACCCCAGGACTGTCTCTTTTCTCCCCCGGTTCTGTCTCCGTACTACTCCAGGACTGTCTCTTTTCTCCCCCGGATCTGTCTCCTTACGACCCCGGGAATATCTGTTCTCCCCCCCACCCTTGGTCTGTCTCTTTTCTTCCCCAGATCTGTCTCTTTTCTCTCCCGCGTCTGCCTGTTTTCTACAGCGGGTCTGTCTATTTTCTCCCCGGCCTCTGTCTCTTTTCTCTCCCCCGGGACTGTCTCCTTCTCCCCACAGTCTGTCTCTTTTCTCCCCGGGACTGTCTGCTTTCTCCCCCGTGTCTGTCTCTTTCCTCCCCTGGGTCTGTCTCTACGCCAAGTATGTCTCTTTCATCCCCGTGTCTGACTCTTTTCTCTCCCCATGTCTGTCTCTTTTCTCTCCCCGAGTCAGTCTCTTTTCTCCCCCAGGTCTGTCTGTTTTCTCCCCCGGGTCGCTCTCCTTACTAACCCAGGACTGTCTGTTTTCTCCCCCGGGGTCTGTCTCCTTACTACCCCAGGACTGTCTGTTTTCTCCCCCGGGGTCTGTCTCCTAACTACCCCAGGACTGCCTCTTTTCTCCCCTGGGTCTGTGTCCTTACTACCCCAGGACTGTCACTTTTCTCCCCCGGGTCTGTCTCCTTACGACCCCAGGACTGTCTGTTTTCTCCCCTGGATCTGTCTCCTTACGACCCCAGGACTGTCTGTTTTCTCCCCTGGATCTGTCTCCTTACTACCCCAGGACTGTCTCTTTTCTCCCCCGGGTCTGCGTCCTTACTACCCCAGGACTGTCTGTTTTCTCACCCGGGTCTGTCTCCTAACTACCCCAGGACTGTCTGTTTCCTCCCCCGGGTCGCTCTCCTTACTACCCCAGGACTGTCTCTTTTCTCCCCCGGGTCTGTGTCCTTACTACCCCAGGACTGTCTCTTTTCTCCCCCGGGTCTGTCTCCTTACTACCCCAGGACTGTCTGTTTTCTCCCCCGGGTCTGTCTCCTTACTACCCCAGGACAGTCTGTTTTCTCCCCCGGTTCTGTCTCCTTTCTACCCCAGGGCTGTCTGATTTCGCCCGTGTCTGTCTCCTTTCTACCCCAGGACTGTCTGTTTTCTCCCCCGGATCTATCTCCTTACTACCACTGGACTGTATGTTCCCCCCCCCCCGGGTCTGTCTCATTACTACCCCAGGAGTGTCTGTTTCATCCCCCGGCCACATCTCCCCCGGGGTCTGTTTCTTTCTTCCCCGTGTCTCTCTCTTTTCTTCCCCGGTTCTGTCACTTTTCTACCATGGGTCTGTCTCTTTTCTCCCCCGGGTCTGTCTCCTCACTACCCCAGGACTGTCTGTTTTCTCCCCTGTGTCTGTCTCCTAACTGCCCCAGGACAGACTGTTTTCTCCCCCGGGTCTGTCTCCTTACTACCCCAGGGCTGTCTGTTTCCTCCCCCGGGGTCTGTCTCCTTACTACCCCAGGACTGACTGTTTTCTCCCCCGGGTCTGTCTCCTTACTACCCCAGGACTGTCTGTTTCCTCCCCCGGGTCGCTCTCCTTTCTACCCCAGGACTGTCTGTTTTCTCCCCCAGGTCTGTCTCCTTACTACCCCAGGACTGTCTGTTTTCTTCCCCGGGTCTGTCTCCTTACTACTCCAGGACTGTCCGTTTTCTCCCCTGTGGCTGCATCCTTATTTGCCCTCGACTGACTCTTTTCTCCCCGCGGTCTGCCTCTTTTCTCACACGGTTCAGTCTTGTTTCTCCCACAGGACAGTCTATTTTCTATCCCCGGGTCTGTCTCTTTTCTCCCCTGCGTCTGTCCCTTTTCTCTCCGGCGTCTGTCTCTTTTCTCCCCCGTGTCTGACTCATTTCTCCCCCTGGTCTGTCTCTTTTCTCGCCCGGGTCTGTCGCTTTACTCCCCCTGGTCTGTCTCTTTGCTACTCTGGGTCTGTCTCTTTTCTCTCACCCCATTTCTGTCTTTTTTCACCCCCGGGCCTGTCTCTTTTCTCCCCTGGTTCTGTCTCTTTTCTCCCATTGGACTGTCTCTTTTCTCCCTCCGGGTCTGTCTCTTTTCTGCCCCAGGTCTGTCACTAATCTCCTCTTGGTCTGTCTCCTTACTACCCCAGGACTGTCTGTTTTCTCCCCTCGGCCTGTCTCCTAACTACCCCAGGACTGTCTGTTTTCTCCCCCGGGTCTGTCTCCTTACTACCCCAGGTCTGTCTCTTTTCTCCCCCGGTTCTGTCTCCTTCCTACCCCAGGACTGTCTCTTTTCTCCCCCGGTTCTGTCTCCGTACTACTCCAGGACTGTCTCTTTTCTCCCCCGGATCTGTCTCCTTACGACCCCGGGAATATCTGTTCTCCCCCCCACCCTTGGTCTGTCTCTTTTCTTCCCCAGATCTGTCTCTTTTCTCTCCCGCGTCTGCCTGTTTTCTACAGCGGGTCTGTCTATTTTCTCCCCGGTCTCTGTCTCTTTTCTCTCCCCCGGGACTGTCTCCTTCTCCCCACAGTCTGTCTCTTTTCTCCCCGGGACTGTCTGCTTTCTCCCCCGTGTCTGTCTCTTTCCTCCCCTGGGTCTGTCTCTACGCCAAGTATGTCTCTTTCATCCCCGTGTCTGACTCTTTTCTCTCCCCATGTCTGTCTCTTTTCTCTCCCCGAGTCAGTCTCTTTTCTCCCCCAGGTCTGTCTGTTTTCTCCCCCGGGTCGCTCTCCTTACTACCCCAGGACTGTCTGTTTTCTCCCCCGGGGTCTGTCTCCTTACTACCCCAGGACTGTCTGTTTTCTCCCCCGGGGTCTGTCTCCTAACTACCCCAGGACTGCCTCTTTTCTCCCCTGGGTCTGTGTCCTTACTACCCCAGGACTGTCACTTTTCTCCCCCGGGTCTGTCTCCTTACGACCCCAGGACTGTCTGTTTTCTCCCCTGGATCTGTCTCCTTACGACCCCAGGACTGTCTGTTTTCTCCCCTGGATCTGTCTCCTTACTACCCCAGGACTGTCTCTTTTCTCCCCCGGGTCTGCGTCCTTACTACCCCAGGACTGTCTGTTTTCTCACCCGGGTCTGTCTCCTAACTACCCCAGGACTGTCTGTTTCCTCCCCCGGGTCGCTCTCCTTACTACCCCAGGACTGTCTCTTTTCTCCCCCGGGTCTGTGTCCTTACTACCCCAGGACTGTCTGTTTTCTCCCCCGGGTCTGTCTCCTTACTACCCCAGGACTGTCTGTTTTCTCCCCCGGGTCTGTCTCCTTACTACCCCAGGCCTGTCTCTTTTCTCCCCCGGTTCTGTCTCCTTCCTACCCCAGGACTGTCTCTTTTCTCCCCCGGGTCTGTGTCCTTACGACCCCGGGAATATCTGTTTTCCCCCGCACCCTTGGTCTGTCTCTTTTCTTCCCCGGATCTGTCTCTTTTCTCTCCCGCGTCTGCCTGTTTTCTACAACGGGTCTATCTATTTTCTCCCCGGTCTCTGTCTCTTTTCTCACCCCCGGGACTGTCTCCTTCTCCCCACAGTCTGTCTCTTTTCTCCCCGGGACTGTCTGCTTTCTCCCCCGTGTCTGTCTCCTTACTACCCCAGGTCTGTCTGTTTTCTCCCCCCGGTCGCTCTCCTTACTACCCCAGGACTGTCTGTTTTCTCCCCTGTGTCTGTCTCCTTACTACCCCAGGACTGTCTGTTTTCTCCCCCGGGTCTGAATCCTTGCTACGCCAGGACTGTCTGTTTTCTCCGCTGGGTCTGTCTCCTTATTACCCCTGGAATGTCTGTTTTCACCTCAGGGTCTGTCTCCTTACTACCCCAGGACAGTCTGTTTTCTCCCCCGGTTCTGTCTCCTTTCTACCCCAGGGCTGTCTGATTTCGCCCGTGTCTGTCTCCTTTCTACCCCAGGACTGTCTGTTTTCTCCCCCGGATCTATCTCCTTACTACCACTGGACTGTATGTTCCCCCGCCCCAGGTCTGTCTCATTACTACCCCAGGAGTGTCTGTTTCATCCCCCGGCCACATCTCTCCCGGGGTCTGTCTCTTTCTTCCCCGTGTCTGTCTCTTTTCTTCCCCGGTGCTGTCACTTTTCTACCATGGGTCTGTCTCTTTTCTCCCCCGGGTCTGTCTCCTCACTACCCCAGGACTGTCTGTTTTCTCCCCTGTTTCTGTCTCCTAACTGCCCCAGGACAGTCTGTTTTCTCCCCCGGGTCTGAATCCTTACTACCCCAGGACTGTCTGTTTTTTCACCGGCCTCTGTCTCTTTACTACCCCAGGACTGTCTGTTTTATCCCCCACCCAGGTCTGTCTCTTTTCTTCCCCATGTCTCTCTTTTCTCCCCCGAGTCTGTCTCTTTTCTGCCCCGTGTCGGTCTCTTTTCTCCCCCGATTCTGTCGCTTTTCTCCCACGGGTCTGTCTCTTTTTTCCACCGGGACTGTCACTTTTCTCCCCGGGGTCTGCCTCTTTTCTCCCACGGTTCTGTCTTGTTTCTCCCACAGGACAGTCTATTTTATATCCACGGGTCTGTCCCTTTTCTCCCCTGCGTCTCTCTCTTTTCTCGCCCGGGTCTGTCGCTTTACTCCCCCTGGTCTGTCTCTTTTCTCTCACCCCGGTTCTGTCTCTTTTCTCCCCCGGGACTGTCTCTTTTCTTGCCGGGGCCTGTCTCTTTTCTCCCCCGGGTCTGTCTCCTTACTACCCGAGGACTGTCTGTTTTCTCCACCGGAGCTTTCTCCTTACTACCCCAGTGTCTGTCTCTTTTCTCCCCCGGGTCTGTCTCCTTCCTACCCCAGGACTGTCTGTTTTCTCCCCCGGGTCTGAATCCTTGCTACGCCAGGACTGTCTGTTTTCACCTCAGGGTCTGTCTCCTTACTACCCCAGGACAGTCTGTTTTCTCCCCCGGTTCTGTCTCCTTTCTACCCCAGGGCTGTCTGATTTCTCCCGTGTCTGTCTCCTTTCTACCCCAGGACTGTCTGTTTTCTCCCCCGGATCTATCTCCTTACTACCACTGGACTGTATGTTCCCCCCGCCAGGTCTGTCTCATTACTACCCCAGGAGTGTCTGTTTCATCCCCCGGCCACATCTCCCCCGGGGTCAGTCTCTTTCTTCCCCGTGTCTGTCTCTTTTCTTCCCCGGTTCTGTCACTTTTCTACCATGGGTCTGTCTCTTTTCTCCCCCGGGTCTGTCTCCTCACTACCCCAGGACTGTCTGTTTTCTCCCCTGTGTCTGTCTCCTAACTGCCCCAGGACAGACTGTTTTCTCCCCCGGGTCTGTCTCCTTACTACCCCAGGGCTGTCTGTTTCCTCCCCCGGGGTCTGTCTCCTTACTACCCCAGGACTGACTGTTTTCTCCCCCGGGTCTGTCTCCTTACTACCCCAGGACTGTCTGTTTCCTCCCCCGGGTCGCTCTCCTTTCTACCCCAGGACTGTCTGTTTTCTCCCCCAGGTCTGTCTCCTTACTACCCCAGGACTGTCTGTTTTCTCCCCCGGGTCTGTCTCCTTACTACTCCAGGACTGTCCGTTTTCTCCCCTGTGGCTGCATCCTTATTTGCCCTCGACTGACTCTTTTCTCCCCGCGGTCTGCCTCTTTTCTCACACGGTTCAGTCTTGTTTCTCCCACAGGACAGTCTATTTTCTATCCCCGGGTCTGTCTCTTTTCTCCCCTGCGTCTGTCCCTTTTCTCTCCGGCGTCTGTCTCTTTTCTCCCCCGTGTCTGACTCATTTCTCCCCCTGGTCTGTCTCTTTTCTCGCCCGGGTCTGTCGCTTTACTCCCCCTGGTCTGTCTCTTTGCTACTCTGGGTCTGTCTCTTTTCTCTCACCCCATTTCTGTCTTTTTTCACCCCCGGGCCTGTCTCTTTTCTCCCCTGGTTCTGTCTCTTTTCTCCCATTGGACTGTCTCTTTTCTCCCTCCGGGTCTGTCTCTTTTCTGCCCCAGGTCTGTCACTAATCTCCTCTTGGTCTGTCTCCTTACTACCCCAGGACTGTCTGTTTTCTCCCCTCGGCCTGTCTCCTAACTACCCCAGGACTGTCTGTTTTCTCCCCCGGGTCTGTCTCCTTACTACCCCAGGTCTGTCTCTTTTCTCCCCCGGTTCTGTCTCCTTCCTACCCCAGGACTGTCTCTTTTCTCCCCCGGTTCTGTCTCCGTACTACTCCAGGACTGTCTCTTTTCTCCCCCGGATCTGTCTCCTTACGACCCCGGGAATATCTGTTCTCCCCCCCACCCTTGGTCTGTCTCTTTTCTTCCCCAGATAGAACATAGAACATAGAACATAGAACAGTACAGCACAGAACAGGCCCTTCAGCCCACAATGTTGTGCCGACCATTGATCCTCATGGATGCACCCTCAAATTTCTGTGACCATATGCATGTCCAGCAGTCTCTTAAATGACCCCAATGACCTTGCTTCCACAACTGCTGCTGGCAACGCATTCCATGCTCTCACAACTCTCTGCGTAAAGAACCTGCCTCTGACATCCCCTCTATACTTTCCACCAACCAGCTTAAAACTATGACCCCTCGTGCTAGCCATTTCTGCCCTGGGAAATAGTCTCTGGCTATCGACTCTATCTATGCCTCTCATTATCTTGTATACCTCAATTAGGTCCCCTCTCCTCCTCCTTTTCTCCAATGAAAAGAGACCGAGCTCAGTCAACCTCTCTTCATAAGATAAGCCCTCCAGTCCAGGCAGCATCCTGGTAAACCTCCTCTGAACCCTCTCCAAAGCATCCACATCTTTCCTATAATAGGGCGCCCAGAACTGGACGCAGTATTCCAAGTGCGGTCTAACCAAAGTTTTATAGAGCTGCAACAAGATCTCACGACTCTTAAACTCAATCCCCCTGTTAATGAAAGCCAAAACACCATATGCTTTCTTAACAACCCTGTCCACTTGGGTGGCCATTTTAAGGGATCTATGTATCTGCACACCAAGATCCCTCTGTTCCTCCACGCTGCCAAGAATCCTATCCTTAATCCTGTACTCAGCTTTCTAATTCGACCTTCCAAAATGCATCACCTCGCATTTATCCAGGTTGAACTCCATCTGCCACCTCTCAGCCCATCTCTGCATCCTTTCAATGTCCCGCTGCAGCCTACAACAGCCCTCTACACTGTCAACGACACCTCCGACCTTTGTGTCGTCTGCAAACTTGCTGACCCATCCTTCAATTCCCTCGTCCAAGTCATTAATAAAAATTACAAACAGTAGAGGCCCAAGGACAGAGCCCTGTGGAACCCCACTCACCACTGACTTCCAGGCAGAATATTTTCCTTCTACTACCACTCGCTGTCTTCTGTTGGCCAGCCAATTCTGTATCCAAGCAGCTAAGTTCCCCTGTATCCCATTCCTCCTGACCTTCTGAATGAGCCTTCCATGGGGAACCTTATCAAATGCCTTACTGAAGTCCATATACACCACATCCACAGCTTGACCCTCATCAACCTTACTAGTCACATCCTCAAAAAACTCGATAAGGTTTGTAAGGCATGACCTACCCCTCACAAAGCCGTGTTGACTGTATTTGATCAAGCCATGCTCTTCCAGATGGTCATAAATCTTATCCCTCAGAATCCTTTCTAACACCTTGCAGACGACAGACGTGAGACTTACCGGTCTATAATTGCCGGGGATTTCCCTATTTCCTTTCTTGAAGAGAGGAATTACATTTGCCTCTCTCCAGTCCTCAGGTACGACTCCAGTGGAGAGCGAGGATGCAAAGATCTTCGCAAGTGGCGAAGCAATTGCATTTCTCGCTTCCCAAAGCAGCCGAGGACAAATCTGATCCGGGCCTGGCGACTTGTCAATCTTAATGTTTGACAAAATTTTCAGTACATCAGCTTCCTCTATCTCTATCCATTCCAGCATGCACACCTGCTCTTCAAAGGTTTCATTCACTACACAGGTCGTTTCTTTCGTAAAGACAGAAGCAAAAAACTCATTTAGGGCTTCCCCTACCTCCTCAGGCTCCACACACAAGTTCCCTATGCTATCCCTGATCGGCCCTACTCTTTCTTTGACCATTCTCTTATTCCTCACGTAAGTGTAAAATGCCTTTGTGTTTTCCCGGATTCCTTCTGCCAAGCCTTTCTCGTGCCCCCTCCTGGCTCTCCTCAGACCATTTTTGAGCTCCTTCCTTGCCTGCATGTAATCCTCTCTAGCTGAACTTGACCCTAGCTTCCTCCACCTTATGTAAGCTACCTTCTTCCTTTTCACTAGAAGCTCCACCGCTCTCGTCATCCAAGGTTCCTTTATCTTACCCCGTCTTGCCTGTCTCAGAGGGACATATTTACTCATCACTCCCAACAACTGTTCCTTAAACAATCTCCACATGTCTATAGTTCCCTTACCATGGAACAACGGCTCCCAGTCCCAGATCTGTCTCTTTTCTCTCCCGCGTCTGCCTGTTTTCTACAGCGGGTCTGTCTATTTTCTCCCCGGTCTCTGTCTCTTTTCTCTCCCCCGGGACTGTCTCCTTCTCCCCACAGTCTGTCTCTTTTCTCCCCGGGACTGTCTGCTTTCTCCCCCGTGTCTGTCTCTTTCCTCCCCTGGGTCTGTCTCTACGCCAAGTATGTCTCTTTCATCCCCGTGTCTGACTCTTTTCTCTCCCCATGTCTGTCTCTTTTCTCTCCCCGAGTCAGTCTCTTTTCTCCCCCAGGTCTGTCTGTTTTCTCCCCCGGGTCGCTCTCCTTACTACCCCAGGACTGTCTGTTTTCTCCCCCGGGGTCTGTCTCCTTACTACCCCAGGACTGTCTGTTTTCTGCCCCGGGGTCTGTCTCCTAACTACCCCAGGACTGCCTCTTTTCTCCCCTGGGTCTGTGTCCTTACTACCCCAGGACTGTCACTTTTCTCCCCCGGGTCTGTCTCCTTACGACCCCAGGACTGTCTGTTTTCTCCCCTGGATCTGTCTCCTTACGACCCCAGGACTGTCTGTTTTCTCCCCTGGATCTGTCTCCTTACTACCCCAGGACTGTCTCTTTTCTCCCCCGGGTCTGCGTCCTTACTACCCCAGGACTGTCTGTTTTCTCACCCGGGTCTGTCTCCTAACTACCCCAGGACTGTCTGTTTCCTCCCCCGGGTCGCTCTCCTTACTACCCCAGGACTGTCTCTTTTCTCCCCCGGGTCTGTGTCCTTACTACCCCAGGACTGTCTCTTTTCTCCCCCGGGTCTGTCTCCTTACTACCCCAGGACAGTCTGTTTTCTCCCCCGGTTCTGTCTCCTTTCTACCCCTGGGCTGTCTGATTTCGCCCGTGTCTGTCTCCTTTCTACCCCAGGACTGTCTGTTTTCTCCCCCGGATCTATCTCCTTACTACCACTGGACTGTATGTTCCCCCCCCCCCGGGTCTGTCTCATTACTACCCCAGGAATGTCTGTTTCATCCCCCGGCCACATCTCCCCCGGGGTCTGTCTCTTTCTTCCCCGTGTCTGTCTCTTTTCTTCCCCGATGCTGTCACTTTTCTACCATGGGTCTGTCTCTTTTCTCCCCCGGGTCTGTCTCCTCACTACCCCAGGACTGTCTGTTTTCTCCCCTGTTTCTGTCTCCTAACTGCCCCAGGACAGTCTGTTTTCTCCCCCGGGTCTGAATCCTTACTACCCCAGGACTGTCTGTTTTTTCACCGGCGTCTGTCTCTTTACTACCCCAGGACTGTCTGTTTTATCCCCCACCCAGGTCTGTCTCTTTTCTTCCCCATGTCTCTCTTTTCTCCCCCGAGTCTGTCTCTTTTCTGCCCCGGGTCGGTCTCTTTTCTCCCCCGATTCTGTCGCTTTTCTCCCACGGGTCTGTCTCTTTTTTCCACCGGGACTGTCACTTTTCTCCCCGGGGTCTGCCTCTTTTCTCCCACGGTTCTGTCTTGTTTCTCCCACAGGACAGTCTATTTTATATCCACGGGTCTGTCCCTTTTCTCCCCTGCGTCTCTCTCTTTTCTCGCCCGGGTCTGTCGCTTTACTCCCCCTGGTCTGTCTCTTTTCTCTCACCCCGGTTCTGTCTCTTTTCTCCCCCGGGACTGTCTCTTTTCTTGCCGGGGCCTGTCTCTTTTCTCCCCCGGGTCTGTCTCCTTACTACCCGAGGACTGTCTGTTTTCTCCACCGGAGCTTTCTCCTTACTACCCCAGTGTCTGTCTCTTTTCTCCCCCGGGTCTGTCTCCTTCCTACCCCAGGACTGTCTGTTTTCTCCCCCGGGTCTGAATCCTTGCTACGCCAGGACTGTCTGTTTTCACCTCAGGGTCTGTCTCCTTACTACCCCAGGACAGTCTGTTTTCTCCCCCGGTTCTGTCTCCTTTCTACCCCAGGGCTGTCTGATTTCTCCCGTGTCTGTCTCCTTTCTACCCCAGGACTGTCTGTTTTCTCCCCCGGATCTATCTCCTTACTACCACTGGACTGTATGTTCCCCCCGCCAGGTCTGTCTCATTACTACCCCAGGAGTGTCTGTTTCATCCCCCGGCCACATCTCCCCCGGGGTCAGTCTCTTTCTTCCCCGTGTCTGTCTCTTTTCTTCCCCGGTTCTGTCACTTTTCTACCATGGGTCTGTCTCTTTTCTCCCCCGGGTCTGTCTCCTCACTACCCCAGGACTGTCTGTTTTCTCCCCTGTGTCTGTCTCCTAACTGCCCCAGGACAGACTGTTTTCTCCCCCGGGTCTGTCTCCTTACTACCCCAGGGCTGTCTGTTTCCTCCCCCGGGGTCTGTCTCCTTACTACCCCAGGACTGACTGTTTTCTCCCCCGGGTCTGTCTCCTTACTACCCCAGGACTGTCTGTTTCCTCCCCCGGGTCGCTCTCCTTTCTACCCCAGGACTGTCTGTTTTCTCCCCCAGGTCTGTCTCCTTACTACCCCAGGACTGTCTGTTTTCTTCCCCGGGTCTGTCTCCTTACTACTCCAGGACTGTCCGTTTTCTCCCCTGTGGCTGCATCCTTATTTGCCCTCGACTGACTCTTTTCTCCCCGCGGTCTGCCTCTTTTCTCACACGGTTCAGTCTTGTTTCTCCCACAGGACAGTCTATTTTCTATCCCCGGGTCTGTCTCTTTTCTCCCCTGCGTCTGTCCCTTTTCTCTCCGGCGTCTGTCTCTTTTCTCCCCCGTGTCTGACTCATTTCTCCCCCTGGTCTGTCTCTTTTCTCGCCCGGGTCTGTCGCTTTACTCCCCCTGGTCTGTCTCTTTGCTACTCTGGGTCTGTCTCTTTTCTCTCACCCCATTTCTGTCTTTTTTCACCCCCGGGCCTGTCTCTTTTCTCCCCTGGTTCTGTCTCTTTTCTCCCATTGGACTGTCTCTTTTCTCCCTCCGGGTCTGTCTCTTTTCTGCCCCAGGTCTGTCACTAATCTCCTCTTGGTCTGTCTCCTTACTACCCCAGGACTGTCTGTTTTCTCCCCTCGGCCTGTCTCCTAACTACCCCAGGACTGTCTGTTTTCTCCCCCGGGTCTGTCTCCTTACTACCCCAGGTCTGTCTCTTTTCTCCCCCGGTTCTGTCTCCTTCCTACCCCAGGACTGTCTCTTTTCTCCCCCGGTTCTGTCTCCGTACTACTCCAGGACTGTCTCTTTTCTCCCCCGGATCTGTCTCCTTACGACCCCGGGAATATCTGTTCTCCCCCCCACCCTTGGTCTGTCTCTTTTCTTCCCCAGATAGAACATAGAACATAGAACATAGAACAGTACAGCACAGAACAGGCCCTTCAGCCCACAATGTTGTGCCGACCATTGATCCTCATGGATGCACCCTCAAATTTCTGTGACCATATGCATGTCCAGCAGTCTCTTAAATGACCCCAATGACCTTGCTTCCACAACTGCTGCTGGCAACGCATTCCATGCTCTCACAACTCTCTGCGTAAAGAACCTGCCTCTGACATCCCCTCTATACTTTCCACCAACCAGCTTAAAACTATGACCCCTCGTGCTAGCCATTTCTGCCCTGGGAAATAGTCTCTGGCTATCGACTCTATCTATGCCTCTCATTATCTTGTATACCTCAATTAGGTCCCCTCTCCTCCTCCTTTTCTCCAATGAAAAGAGACCGAGCTCAGTCAACCTCTCTTCATAAGATAAGCCCTCCAGTCCAGGCAGCATCCTGGTAAACCTCCTCTGAACCCTCTCCAAAGCATCCACATCTTTCCTATAATAGGGCGCCCAGAACTGGACGCAGTATTCCAAGTGCGGTCTAACCAAAGTTTTATAGAGCTGCAACAAGATCTCACGACTCTTAAACTCAATCCCCCTGTTAATGAAAGCCAAAACACCATATGCTTTCTTAACAACCCTGTCCACTTGGGTGGCCATTTTAAGGGATCTATGTATCTGCACACCAAGATCCCTCTGTTCCTCCACGCTGCCAAGAATCCTATCCTTAATCCTGTACTCAGCTTTCTAATTCGACCTTCCAAAATGCATCACCTCGCATTTATCCAGGTTGAACTCCATCTGCCACCTCTCAGCCCATCTCTGCATCCTTTCAATGTCCCGCTGCAGCCTACAACAGCCCTCTACACTGTCAACGACACCTCCGACCTTTGTGTCGTCTGCAAACTTGCTGACCCATCCTTCAATTCCCTCGTCCAAGTCATTAATAAAAATTACAAACAGTAGAGGCCCAAGGACAGAGCCCTGTGGAACCCCACTCACCACTGACTTCCAGGCAGAATATTTTCCTTCTACTACCACTCGCTGTCTTCTGTTGGCCAGCCAATTCTGTATCCAAGCAGCTAAGTTCCCCTGTATCCCATTCCTCCTGACCTTCTGAATGAGCCTTCCATGGGGAACCTTATCAAATGCCTTACTGAAGTCCATATACACCACATCCACAGCTTGACCCTCATCAACCTTACTAGTCACATCCTCAAAAAACTCGATAAGGTTTGTAAGGCATGACCTACCCCTCACAAAGCCGTGTTGACTGTATTTGATCAAGCCATGCTCTTCCAGATGGTCATAAATCTTATCCCTCAGAATCCTTTCTAACACCTTGCAGACGACAGACGTGAGACTTACCGGTCTATAATTGCCGGGGATTTCCCTATTTCCTTTCTTGAAGAGAGGAATTACATTTGCCTCTCTCCAGTCCTCAGGTACGACTCCAGTGGAGAGCGAGGATGCAAAGATCTTCGCAAGTGGCGAAGCAATTGCATTTCTCGCTTCCCAAAGCAGCCGAGGACAAATCTGATCCGGGCCTGGCGACTTGTCAATCTTAATGTTTGACAAAATTTTCAGTACATCAGCTTCCTCTATCTCTATCCATTCCAGCATGCACACCTGCTCTTCAAAGGTTTCATTCACTACACAGGTCGTTTCTTTCGTAAAGACAGAAGCAAAAAACTCATTTAGGGCTTCCCCTACCTCCTCAGGCTCCACACACAAGTTCCCTATGCTATCCCTGATCGGCCCTACTCTTTCTTTGACCATTCTCTTATTCCTCACGTAAGTGTAAAATGCCTTTGTGTTTTCCCGGATTCCTTCTGCCAAGCCTTTCTCGTGCCCCCTCCTGGCTCTCCTCAGACCATTTTTGAGCTCCTTCCTTGCCTGCATGTAATCCTCTCTAGCTGAACTTGACCCTAGCTTCCTCCACCTTATGTAAGCTACCTTCTTCCTTTTCACTAGAAGCTCCACCGCTCTCGTCATCCAAGGTTCCTTTATCTTACCCCGTCTTGCCTGTCTCAGAGGGACATATTTACTCATCACTCCCAACAACTGTTCCTTAAACAATCTCCACATGTCTATAGTTCCCTTACCATGGAACAACGGCTCCCAGTCCCAGATCTGTCTCTTTTCTCTCCCGCGTCTGCCTGTTTTCTACAGCGGGTCTGTCTATTTTCTCCCCGGTCTCTGTCTCTTTTCTCTCCCCCGGGACTGTCTCCTTCTCCCCACAGTCTGTCTCTTTTCTCCCCGGGACTGTCTGCTTTCTCCCCCGTGTCTGTCTCTTTCCTCCCCTGGGTCTGTCTCTACGCCAAGTATGTCTCTTTCATCCCCGTGTCTGACTCTTTTCTCTCCCCATGTCTGTCTCTTTTCTCTCCCCGAGTCAGTCTCTTTTCTCCCCCAGGTCTGTCTGTTTTCTCCCCCGGGTCGCTCTCCTTACTACCCCAGGACTGTCTGTTTTCTCCCCCGGGGTCTGTCTCCTTACTACCCCAGGACTGTCTGTTTTCTGCCCCGGGGTCTGTCTCCTAACTACCCCAGGACTGCCTCTTTTCTCCCCTGGGTCTGTGTCCTTACTACCCCAGGACTGTCACTTTTCTCCCCCGGGTCTGTCTCCTTACGACCCCAGGACTGTCTGTTTTCTCCCCTGGATCTGTCTCCTTACGACCCCAGGACTGTCTGTTTTCTCCCCTGGATCTGTCTCCTTACTACCCCAGGACTGTCTCTTTTCTCCCCCGGGTCTGCGTCCTTACTACCCCAGGACTGTCTGTTTTCTCACCCGGGTCTGTCTCCTAACTACCCCAGGACTGTCTGTTTCCTCCCCCGGGTCGCTCTCCTTACTACCCCAGGACTGTCTCTTTTCTCCCCCGGGTCTGTGTCCTTACTACCCCAGGACTGTCTCTTTTCTCCCCCGGGTCTGTCTCCTTACTACCCCAGGACAGTCTGTTTTCTCCCCCGGTTCTGTCTCCTTTCTACCCCTGGGCTGTCTGATTTCGCCCGTGTCTGTCTCCTTTCTACCCCAGGACTGTCTGTTTTCTCCCCCGGATCTATCTCCTTACTACCACTGGACTGTATGTTCCCCCCCCCCCGGGTCTGTCTCATTACTACCCCAGGAATGTCTGTTTCATCCCCCGGCCACATCTCCCCCGGGGTCTGTCTCTTTCTTCCCCGTGTCTGTCTCTTTTCTTCCCCGATGCTGTCACTTTTCTACCATGGGTCTGTCTCTTTTCTCCCCCGGGTCTGTCTCCTCACTACCCCAGGACTGTCTGTTTTCTCCCCTGTTTCTGTCTCCTAACTGCCCCAGGACAGTCTGTTTTCTCCCCCGGGTCTGAATCCTTACTACCCCAGGACTGTCTGTTTTTTCACCGGCGTCTGTCTCTTTACTACCCCAGGACTGTCTGTTTTATCCCCCACCCAGGTCTGTCTCTTTTCTTCCCCATGTCTCTCTTTTCTCCCCCGAGTCTGTCTCTTTTCTGCCCCGGGTCGGTCTCTTTTCTCCCCCGATTCTGTCGCTTTTCTCCCACGGGTCTGTCTCTTTTTTCCACCGGGACTGTCACTTTTCTCCCCGGGGTCTGCCTCTTTTCTCCCACGGTTCTGTCTTGTTTCTCCCACAGGACAGTCTATTTTATATCCACGGGTCTGTCCCTTTTCTCCCCTGCGTCTCTCTCTTTTCTCGCCCGGGTCTGTCGCTTTACTCCCCCTGGTCTGTCTCTTTTCTCTCACCCCGGTTCTGTCTCTTTTCTCCCCCGGGACTGTCTCTTTTCTTGCCGGGGCCTGTCTCTTTTCTCCCCCGGGTCTGTCTCCTTACTACCCGAGGACTGTCTGTTTTCTCCACCGGAGCTTTCTCCTTACTACCCCAGTGTCTGTCTCTTTTCTCCCCCGGGTCTGTCTCCTTCCTACCCCAGGACTGTCTGTTTTCTCCCCCGGGTCTGAATCCTTGCTACGCCAGGACTGTCTGTTTTCACCTCAGGGTCTGTCTCCTTACTACCCCAGGACAGTCTGTTTTCTCCCCCGGTTCTGTCTCCTTTCTACCCCAGGGCTGTCTGATTTCTCCCGTGTCTGTCTCCTTTCTACCCCAGGACTGTCTGTTTTCTCCCCCGGATCTATCTCCTTACTACCACTGGACTGTATGTTCCCCCCGCCAGGTCTGTCTCATTACTACCCCAGGAGTGTCTGTTTCATCCCCCGGCCACATCTCCCCCGGGGTCAGTCTCTTTCTTCCCCGTGTCTGTCTCTTTTCTTCCCCGGTTCTGTCACTTTTCTACCATGGGTCTGTCTCTTTTCTCCCCCGGGTCTGTCTCCTCACTACCCCAGGACTGTCTGTTTTCTCCCCTGTGTCTGTCTCCTAACTGCCCCAGGACAGACTGTTTTCTCCCCCGGGTCTGTCTCCTTACTACCCCAGGGCTGTCTGTTTCCTCCCCCGGGGTCTGTCTCCTTACTACCCCAGGACTGACTGTTTTCTCCCCCGGGTCTGTCTCCTTACTACCCCAGGACTGTCTGTTTCCTCCCCCGGGTCGCTCTCCTTTCTACCCCAGGACTGTCTGTTTTCTCCCCCAGGTCTGTCTCCTTACTACCCCAGGACTGTCTGTTTTCTTCCCCGGGTCTGTCTCCTTACTACTCCAGGACTGTCCGTTTTCTCCCCTGTGGCTGCATCCTTATTTGCCCTCGACTGACTCTTTTCTCCCCGCGGTCTGCCTCTTTTCTCACACGGTTCAGTCTTGTTTCTCCCACAGGACAGTCTATTTTCTATCCCCGGGTCTGTCTCTTTTCTCCCCTGCGTCTGTCCCTTTTCTCTCCGGCGTCTGTCTCTTTTCTCCCCCGTGTCTGACTCATTTCTCCCCCTGGTCTGTCTCTTTTCTCGCCCGGGTCTGTCGCTTTACTCCCCCTGGTCTGTCTCTTTGCTACTCTGGGTCTGTCTCTTTTCTCTCACCCCATTTCTGTCTTTTTTCACCCCCGGGCCTGTCTCTTTTCTCCCCTGGTTCTGTCTCTTTTCTCCCATTGGACTGTCTCTTTTCTCCCTCCGGGTCTGTCTCTTTTCTGCCCCAGGTCTGTCACTAATCTCCTCTTGGTCTGTCTCCTTACTACCCCAGGACTGTCTGTTTTCTCCCCTCGGCCTGTCTCCTAACTACCCCAGGACTGTCTGTTTTCTCCCCCGGGTCTGTCTCCTTACTACCCCAGGTCTGTCTCTTTTCTCCCCCGGTTCTGTCTCCTTCCTACCCCAGGACTGTCTCTTTTCTCCCCCGGTTCTGTCTCCGTACTACTCCAGGACTGTCTCTTTTCTCCCCCGGATCTGTCTCCTTACGACCCCGGGAATATCTGTTCTCCCCCCCACCCTTGGTCTGTCTCTTTTCTTCCCCAGATCTGTCTCTTTTCTCTCCCGCGTCTGCCTGTTTTCTACAGCGGGTCTGTCTATTTTCTCCCCGGTCTCTGTCTCTTTTCTCTCCCCCGGGACTGTCTCCTTCTCCCCACAGTCTGTCTCTTTTCTCCCCGGGACTGTCTGCTTTCTCCCCCGTGTCTGTCTCTTTCCTCCCCTGGGTCTGTCTCTACGCCAAGTATGTCTCTTTCATCCCCGTGTCTGACTCTTTTCTCTCCCCATGTCTGTCTCTTTTCTCTCCCCGAGTCAGTCTCTTTTCTCCCCCAGGTCTGTCTGTTTTCTCCCCCGGGTCGCTCTCCTTACTACCCCAGGACTGTCTGTTTTCTCCCCCGGGGTCTGTCTCCTTACTACCCCAGGACTGTCTGTTTTCTCCCCCGGGGTCTGTCTCCTAACTACCCCAGGACTGCCTCTTTTCTCCCCTGGGTCTGTGTCCTTACTACCCCAGGACTGTCACTTTTCTCCCCCGGGTCTGTCTCCTTACGACCCCAGGACTGTCTGTTTTCTCCCCTGGATCTGTCTCCTTACGACCCCAGGACTGTCTGTTTTCTCCCCTGGATCTGTCTCCTTACTACCCCAGGACTGTCTCTTTTCTCCCCCGGGTCTGCCTCCTTACTACCCCAGGACTGTCTGTTTTCTCACCCGGGTCTGTCTCCTAACTACCCCAGGACTGTCTGTTTCCTCCCCCGGGTCGCTCTCCTTACTACCCCAGGACTGTCTCTTTTCTCCCCCGGGTCTGTGTCCTTACTACCCCAGGACTGTCTGTTTTCTCCCCCGGGTCTGTCTCCTTACTACCCCAGGACTGTCTGTTTTCTCCCCCGGGTCTGTCTCCTTACTACCCCAGGCCTGTCTCTTTTCTCCCCCGGTTCTGTCTCCTTCCTACCCCAGGACTGTCTCTTTTCTCCCCCGGGTCTGTGTCCTTACGACCCCGGGAATATCTGTTTTCCCCCCCACCCTTGGTCTGTCTCTTTTCTTCCCCGGATCTGTCTCTTTTCTCTCCCGCGTCTGCCTGTTTTCTACAACGGGTCTATCTATTTTCTCCCCGGTCTCTGTCTCTTTTCTCACCCCCGGGACTGTCTCCTTCTCCCCACAGTCTGTCTCTTTTCTCCCCGGGACTGTCTGCTTTCTCCCCCGTGTCTGTCTCCTTACTACCCCAGGTCTGTCTGTTTTCTCCCCCCGGTCGCTCTCCTTACTACCCCAGGACTGTCTGTTTTCTCCCCTGTGTCTGTCTCCTTACTACCCCAGGACTGTCTGTTTTCTCCCCCGGGTCTGAATCCTTGCTACGCCAGGACTGTCTGTTTTCTCCGCTGGGTCTGTCTCCTTATTACCCCTGGAATGTCTGTTTTCACCTCAGGGTCTGTCTCCTTACTACCCCAGGACAGTCTGTTTTCTCCCCCGGTTCTGTCTCCTTTCTACCCCAGGGCTGTCTGATTTCGCCCGTGTCTGTCTCCTTTCTACCCCAGGACTGTCTGTTTTCTCCCCCGGATCTATCTCCTTACTACCACTGGACTGTATGTTCCCCCGCCCCAGGTCTGTCTCATTACTACCCCAGGAGTGTCTGTTTCATCCCCCGGCCACATCTCTCCCGGGGTCTGTCTCTTTCTTCCCCGTGTCTGTCTCTTTTCTTCCCCGGTGCTGTCACTTTTCTACCATGGGTCTGTCTCTTTTCTCCCCCGGGTCTGTCTCCTCACTACCCCAGGACTGTCTGTTTTCTCCCCTGTTTCTGTCTCCTAACTGCCCCAGGACAGTCTGTTTTCTCCCCCGGGTCTGAATCCTTACTACCCCAGGACTGTCTGTTTTTTCACCGGCCTCTGTCTCTTTACTACCCCAGGACTGTCTGTTTTATCCCCCACCCAGGTCTGTCTCTTTTCTTCCCCATGTCTCTCTTTTCTCCCCCGAGTCTGTCTCTTTTCTGCCCCGGGTCGGTCTCTTTTCTCCCCCGATTCTGTCGCTTTTCTCCCACGGGTCTGTCTCTTTTTTCCACCGGGACTGTCACTTTTCTCCCCGGGGTCTGCCTCTTTTCTCCCACGGTTCTGTCTTGTTTCTCCCACAGGACAGTCTATTTTATATCCACGGGTCTGTCCCTTTTCTCCCCTGCGTCTCTCTCTTTTCTCGCCCGGGTCTGTCGCTTTACTCCCCCTGGTCTGTCTCTTTTCTCTCACCCCGGTTCTGTCTCTTTTCTCCCCCGGGACTGTCTCTTTTCTTGCCGGGGCCTGTCTCTTTTCTCCCCCGGGTCTGTCTCCTTACTACCCGAGGACTGTCTGTTTTCTCCACCGGAGCTTTCTCCTTACTACCCCAGTGTCTGTCTCTTTTCTCCCCCGGGTCTGTCTCCTTCCTACCCCAGGACTGTCTGTTTTCTCCCCCGGGTCTGAATCCTTGCTACGCCAGAACTGTCTGTTTTCACCTCAGGGTCTGTCTCCTTACTACCCCAGGACAGTCTGTTTTCTCCCCCGGTTCTGTCTCCTTTCTACCCCAGGGCTGTCTGATTTCTCCCGTGTCTGTCTCCTTTCTACCCCAGGACTGTCTGTTTTCTCCCCCGGATCTATCTCCTTACTACCACTGGACTGTATGTTCCCCCCGCCAGGTCTGTCTCATTACTACCCCAGGAGTGTCTGTTTCATCCCCCGGCCACATCTCCCCCGGGGTCAGTCTCTTTCTTCCCCGTGTCTGTCTCTTTTCTTCCCCGGTTCTGTCACTTTTCTACCATGGGTCTGTCTCTTTTCTCCCCCGGGTCTGTCTCCTCACTACCCCAGGACTGTCTGTTTTCTCCCCTGTGTCTGTCTCCTAACTGCCCCAGGACAGACTGTTTTCTCCCCCGGGTCTGTCTCCTTACTACCCCAGGGCTGTCTGTTTCCTCCCCCGGGGTCTGTCTCCTTACTACCCCAGGACTGACTGTTTTCTCCCCCGGGTCTGTCTCCTTACTACCCCAGGACTGTCTGTTTCCTCCCCCGGGTCGCTCTCCTTTCTACCCCAGGACTGTCTGTTTTCTCCCCCAGGTCTGTCTCCTTACTACCCCAGGACTGTCTGTTTTCTTCCCCGGGTCTGTCTCCTTACTACTCCAGGACTGTCCGTTTTCTCCCCTGTGGCTGCATCCTTATTTGCCCTCGACTGACTCTTTTCTCCCCGCGGTCTGCCTCTTTTCTCACACGGTTCAGTCTTGTTTCTCCCACAGGACAGTCTATTTTCTATCCCCGGGTCTGTCTCTTTTCTCCCCTGCGTCTGTCCCTTTTCTCTCCGGCGTCTGTCTCTTTTCTCCCCCGTGTCTGACTCATTTCTCCCCCTGGTCTGTCTCTTTTCTCGCCCGGGTCTGTCGCTTTACTCCCCCTGGTCTGTCTCTTTGCTACTCTGGGTCTGTCTCTTTTCTCTCACCCCATTTCTGTCTTTTTTCACCCCCGGGCCTGTCTCTTTTCTCCCCTGGTTCTGTCTCTTTTCTCCCATTGGACTGTCTCTTTTCTCCCTCCGGGTCTGTCTCTTTTCTCCCCCAGGTCTGTCACTAATCTCCTCTTGGTCTGTCTCCTTACTACCCCAGGACTGTCTGTTTTCTCCCCTCGGCCTGTCTCCTAACTACCCCAGGACTGTCTGTTTTCTCCCCCGGGTCTGTCTCCTTACTACCCCAGGTCTGTCTCTTTTCTCCCCCGGTTCTGTCTCCTTCCTACCCCAGGACTGTCTCTTTTCTCCCCCGGTTCTGTCTCCGTACTACTCCAGGACTGTCTCTTTTCTCCCCCGGATCTGTCTCCTTACGACCCCGGGAATATCTGTTCTCCCCCCCACCCTTGGTCTGTCTCTTTTCTTCCCCAGATCTGTCTCTTTTCTCTCCCGCGTCTGCCTGTTTTCTACAGCGGGTCTGTCTATTTTCTCCCCGGTCTCTGTCTCTTTTCTCTCCCCCGGGACTGTCTCCTTCTCCCCACAGTCTGTCTCTTTTCTCCCCGGGACTGTCTGCTTTCTCCCCCGTGTCTGTCTCTTTCCTCCCCTGGGTCTGTCTCTACGCCAAGTATGTCTCTTTCATCCCCGTGTCTGACTCTTTTCTCTCCCCATGTCTGTCTCTTTTCTCTCCCCGAGTCAGTCTCTTTTCTCCCCCAGGTCTGTCTGTTTTCTCCCCCGGGTCGCTCTCCTTACTACCCCAGGACTGTCTGATTTCTCCCCCGGGGTCTGTCTCCTTACTACCCCAGGACTGTCTGTTTTCTCCCCCGGGGTCTGTCTCCTAACTACCCCAGGACTGCCTCTTTTCTCCCCTGGGTCTGTGTCCTTACTACCCCAGGACTGTCACTTTTCTCCCCCGGGTCTGTCTCCTTACGACCCCAGGACTGTCTGTTTTCTCCCCTGGATCTGTCTCCTTACGACCCCAGGACTGTCTGTTTTCTCCCCTGGATCTGTCTCCTTACTACCCCAGGACTGTCTCTTTTCTCCCCCGGGTCTGCGTCCTTACTACCCCAGGACTGTCTGTTTTCTCACCCGGGTCTGTCTCCTAACTACCCCAGGACTGTCTGTTTCCTCCCCCGGGTCGCTCTCCTTACTACCCCAGGACTGTCTCTTTTCTCCCCCGGGTCTGTGTCCTTACTACCCCAGGACTGTCTGTTTTCTCCCCCGGGTCTGTCTCCTTACTACCCCAGGACTGTCTGTTTTCTCCCCCGGGTCTGTCTCCTTACTACCCCAGGCCTGTCTCTTTTCTCCCCCGGTTCTGTCTCCTTCCTACCCCAGGACTGTCTCTTTTCTCCCCCGGGTCTGTGTCCTTACGACCCCGGGAATATCTGTTTTCCCCCCCACCCTTGGTCTGTCTCTTTTCTTCCCCGGATCTGTCTCTTTTCTCTCCCGCGTCTGCCTGTTTTCTACAACGGGTCTATCTATTTTCTCCCCGGTCTCTGTCTCTTTTCTCACCCCCGGGACTGTCTCCTTCTCCCCACAGTCTGTCTCTTTTCTCCCCGGGACTGTCTGCTTTCTCCCCCGTGTCTGTCTCCTTACTACCCCAGGTCTGTCTGTTTTCTCCCCCCGGTCGCTCTCCTTACTACCCCAGGACTGTCTGTTTTCTCCCCTGTGTCTGTCTCCTTACTACCCCAGGACTGTCTGTTTTCTCCCCCGGGTCTGAATCCTTGCTACGCCAGGACTGTCTGTTTTCTCCGCTGGGTCTGTCTCCTTATTACCCCTGGAATGTCTGTTTTCACCTCAGGGTCTGTCTCCTTACTACCCCAGGACAGTCTGTTTTCTCCCCCGGTTCTGTCTCCTTTCTACCCCAGGGCTGTCTGATTTCGCCCGTGTCTGTCTCCTTTCTACCCCAGGACTGTCTGTTTTCTCCCCCGGATCTATCTCCTTACTACCACTGGACTGTATGTTCCCCCGCCCCAGGTCTGTCTCATTACTACCCCAGGAGTGTCTGTTTCATCCCCCGGCCACATCTCTCCCGGGGTCTGTCTCTTTCTTCCCCGTGTCTGTCTCTTTTCTTCCCCGGTGCTGTCACTTTTCTACCATGGGTCTGTCTCTTTTCTCCCCCGGGTCTGTCTCCTCACTACCCCAGGACTGTCTGTTTTCTCCCCTGTTTCTGTCTCCTAACTGCCCCAGGACAGTCTGTTTTCTCCCCCGGGTCTGAATCCTTACTACCCCAGGACTGTCTGTTTTTTCACCGGCCTCTGTCTCTTTACTACCCCAGGACTGTCTGTTTTATCCCCCACCCAGGTCTGTCTCTTTTCTTCCCCATGTCTCTCTTTTCTCCCCCGAGTCTGTCTCTTTTCTGCCCCGGGTCGGTCTCTTTTCTCCCCCGATTCTGTCGCTTTTCTCCCACGGGTCTGTCTCTTTTTTCCACCGGGACTGTCACTTTTCTCCCCGGGGTCTGCCTCTTTTCTCCCACGGTTCTGTCTTGTTTCTCCCACAGGACAGTCTATTTTATATCCACGGGTCTGTCCCTTTTCTCCCCTGCGTCTCTCTCTTTTCTCGCCCGGGTCTGTCGCTTTACTCCCCCTGGTCTGTCTCTTTTCTCTCACCCCGGTTCTGTCTCTTTTCTCCCCCGGGACTGTCTCTTTTCTTGCCGGGGCCTGTCTCTTTTCTCCCCCGGGTCTGTCTCCTTACTACCCGAGGACTGTCTGTTTTCTCCACCGGAGCTTTCTCCTTACTACCCCAGTGTCTGTCTCTTTTCTCCCCCGGGTCTGTCTCCTTCCTACCCCAGGACTGTCTGTTTTCTCCCCCGGGTCTGAATCCTTGCTACGCCAGGACTGTCTGTTTTCACCTCAGGGTCTGTCTCCTTACTACCCCAGGACAGTCTGTTTTCTCCCACGGTTCTGTCTCCTTTCTACCCCAGGGCTGTCTGATTTCTCCCGTGTCTGTCTCCTTTCTACCCCAGGACTGTCTGTTTTCTCCCCCGGATCTATGTCCTTACTACCACTGGACTGTATGTTCCCCCCGCCAGGTCTGTCTCATTACTACCCCAGGAGTGTCTGTTTCATCCCCCGGCCACATCTCCCCCGGGGTCAGTCTCTTTCTTCCCCGTGTCTGTCTCTTTTCTTCCCCGGTTCTGTCACTTTTCTACCATGGGTCTGTCTCTTTTCTCCCCCGGGTCTGTCTCCTCACTACCCCAGGACTGTCTGTTTTCTCCCCTGTGTCTGTCTCCTAACTGCCCCAGGACAGACTGTTTTCTCCCCCGGGTCTGTCTCCTTACTACCCCAGGGCTGTCTGTTTCCTCCCCCGGGGTCTGTCTCCTTACTACCCCAGGACTGACTGTTTTCTCCCCCGGGTCTGTCTCCTTACTACCCCAGGACTGTCTGTTTCCTCCCCCGGGTCGCTCTCCTTTCTACCCCAGGACTGTCTGTTTTCTCCCCCAGGTCTGTCTCCTTACTACCCCAGGACTGTCTGTTTTCTTCCCCGGGTCTGTCTCCTTACTACTCCAGGACTGTCCGTTTTCTCCCCTGTGGCTGCATCCTTATTTGCCCTCGACTGACTCTTTTCTCCCCGCGGTCTGCCTCTTTTCTCACACGGTTCAGTCTTGTTTCTCCCACAGGACAGTCTATTTTCTATCCCCGGGTCTGTCTCTTTTCTCCCCTGCGTCTGTCCCTTTTCTCTCCGGCGTCTGTCTCTTTTCTCCCCCGTGTCTGACTCATTTCTCCCCCTGGTCTGTCTCTTTTCTCGCCCGGGTCTGTCGCTTTACTCCCCCTGGTCTGTCTCTTTGCTACTCTGGGTCTGTCTCTTTTCTCTCACCCCATTTCTGTCTTTTTTCACCCCCGGGCCTGTCTCTTTTCTCCCCTGGTTCTGTCTCTTTTCTCCCATTGGACTGTCTCTTTTCTCCCTCCGGGTCTGTCTCTTTTCTGCCCCAGGTCTGTCACTAATCTCCTCTTGGTCTGTCTCCTTACTACCCCAGGACTGTCTGTTTTCTCCCCTCGGCCTGTCTCCTAACTACCCCAGGACTGTCTGTTTTCTCCCCCGGGTCTGTCTCCTTACTACCCCAGGTCTGTCTCTTTTCTCCCCCGGTTCTGTCTCCTTCCTACCCCAGGACTGTCTCTTTTCTCCCCCGGTTCTGTCTCCGTACTACTCCAGGACTGTCTCTTTTCTCCCCCGGATCTGTCTCCTTACGACCCCGGGAATATCTGTTCTCCCCCCCACCCTTGGTCTGTCTCTTTTCTTCCCCAGATCTGTCTCTTTTCTCTCCCGCGTCTGCCTGTTTTCTACAGCGGGTCTGTCTATTTTCTCCCCGGTCTCTGTCTCTTTTCTCTCCCCCGGGACTGTCTCCTTCTCCCCACAGTCTGTCTCTTTTCTCCCCGGGACTGTCTGCTTTCTCCCCCGTGTCTGTCTCTTTCCTCCCCTGGGTCTGTCTCTACGCCAAGTATGTCTCTTTCATCCCCGTGTCTGACTCTTTTCTCTCCCCATGTCTGTCTCTTTTCTCTCCCCGAGTCAGTCTCTTTTCTCCCCCAGGTCTGTCTGTTTTCTCCCCCGGGTCGCTCTCCTTACTACCCCAGGACTGTCTGTTTTCTCCCCCGGGGTCTGTCTCCTTACTACCCCAGGACTGTCTGTTTTCTCCCCCGGGGTCTGTCTCCTAACTACCCCAGGACTGCCTCTTTTCTCCCCTGGGTCTGTGTCCTTACTACCCCAGGACTGTCACTTTTCTCCCCCGGGTCTGTCTCCTTACGACCCCAGGACTGTCTGTTTTCTCCCCTGGATCTGTCTCCTTACGACCCCAGGACTGTCTGTTTTCTCCCCTGGATCTGTCTCCTTACTACCCCAGGACTGTCTCTTTTCTCCCCCGGGTCTGCGTCCTTACTACCCCAGGACTGTCTGTTTTCTCACCCGGGTCTGTCTCCTAACTACCCCAGGACTGTCTGTTTCCTCCCCCGGGTCGCTCTCCTTACTACCCCAGGACTGTCTCTTTTCTCCCCCGGGTCTGTGTCCTTACTACCCCAGGACTGTCTGTTTTCTCCCCCGGGTCTGTCTCCTTACTACCCCAGGACTGTCTGTTTTCTCCCCCGGGTCTGTCTCCTTACTACCCCAGGCCTGTCTCTTTTCTCCCCCGGTTCTGTCTCCTTCCTACCCCAGGACTGTCTCTTTTCTCCCCCGGGTCTGTGTCCTTACGACCCCGGGAATATCTGTTTTCCCCCGCACCCTTGGTCTGTCTCTTTTCTTCCCCGGATCTGTCTCTTTTCTCTCCCGCGTCTGCCTGTTTTCTACAACGGGTCTATCTATTTTCTCCCCGGTCTCTGTCTCTTTTCTCACCCCCGGGACTGTCTCCTTCTCCCCACAGTCTGTCTCTTTTCTCCCCGGGACTGTCTGCTTTCTCCCCCGTGTCTGTCTCCTTACTACCCCAGGTCTGTCTGTTTTCTCCCCCCGGTCGCTCTCCTTACTACCCCAGGACTGTCTCTTTTCTCTCACCCCGGTTCTGTCTCTTTTCTCCCCCGGGACTGTCTCTTTTCTTGCCGGGGCCTGTCTCTTTTCTCCCCCGGGTCTGTCTCCTTACTACCCGAGGACTGTCTGTTTTCTCCACCGGAGCTTTCTCCTTACTACCCCAGTGTCTGTCTCTTTTCTCCCCCGGGTCTGTCTCCTTCCTACCCCAGGACTGTTTGTTTTCTCCCCCGGGTCTGAATCCTTGCTACGCCAGGACTGTCTGTTTTCACCTCAGGGTCTGTCTCCTTACTACCCCAGGACAGTCTGTTTTCTCCCACGGTTCTGTCTCCTTTCTACCCCAGGGCTGTCTGATTTCTCCCGTGTCTGTCTCCTTTCTACCCCAGGACTGTCTGTTTTCTCACCCGGATCTATCTCCTTACTACCACTGGACTGTATGTTCCCCCCGCCAGGTCTGTCTCATTACTACCCCAGGAGTGTCTGTTTCATCCCCCGGCCACATCTCCCCCGGGGTCAGTCTCTTTCTTCCCCGTGTCTGTCTCTTTTCTTCCCCGGTTCTGTCACTTTTCTACCATGGGTCTGTCTCTTTTCTCCCCCGGGTCTGTCTCCTCACTACCCCAGGACTGTCTGTTTTCTCCCCTGTGTCTGTCTCCTAACTGCCCCAGGACAGACTGTTTTCTCCCCCGGGTCTGTCTCCTTACTACCCCAGGGCTGTCTGTTTCCTCCCCCGGGGTCTGTCTCCTTACTACCCCAGGACTGTCTGTTTTCTCCCCCGGGTCTGTCTCCTTACTACCCCAGGACTGTCTGTTTCCTCCCCCGGGTCGCTCTCCTTTCTACCCCAGGACTGTCTGTTTTCTCCCCCAGGTCTGTCTCCTTACTACCCCAGGACTGTCTGTTTTCTCCCCCGGGTCTGTCTCCTTACTACTCCAGGACTGTCTGTTTTCTCCCCTGTGGCTGCATCCTTATTTGCCCTCGACTGACTCTTTTCTCCCCGCGGTCTGCCTCTTTTCTCACACGGTTCAGTCTTGTTTCTCCCACAGGACAGTCTATTTTCTATCCCCGGGTCTGTCTCTTTTCTCCCCTGTGTCTGTCCCTTTTCTCTCCGGCGTCTGTCTCTTTTCTCCCCCGTGTCTGACTCATTTCTCCCCCTGGTCTGTCTCTTTTCTCGCCCGGGTCTGTCGCTTTACTCCCCCTGGTCTGTCTCTTTGCTACTCTGGGTCTGTCTCTTTTCTCTCACCCCATTTCTGTCTTTTTTCACCCCCGGGCCTGTCTCTTTTCTCCCCTGGTTCTGTCTCTTTTCTCCCATTGGACTGTCTCTTTTCTCCCTCCGGGTCTGTCTCTTTTCTGCCCCAGGTCTGTCACTAATCTCCTCTTGGTCTGTCTCCTTACTACCCCAGGACTGTCTGTTTTCTCCCCTCGGCCTGTCTCCTAACTACCCCAGGACTGTCTGTTTTCTCCCCCGGGTCTGTCTCCTTACTACCCCAGGTCTGTCTCTTTTCTCCCCCGGTTCTGTCTCCTTCCTACCCCAGGACTGTCTGTTTTCTCCCCCCGTTCTGTCTCCGTACTACTCCAGGACTGTCTCTTTTCTCCCCCGGATCTGTCTCCTTACGACCCCGGGAATATCTGTTCTCCCCCCCACCCTTGGTCTGTCTCTTTTCTTCCCCAGATCTGTCTCTTTTCTCTCCCGCGTCTGCCTGTTTTCTACAGCGGGTCTGTCTATTTTCTCCCCGGTCTCTGTCTCTTTTCTCTCCCCCGGGACTGTCTCCTTCTCCCCACAGTCTGTCTCTTTTCTCCCCGGGACTGTCTGCTTTCTCCCCCGTGTCTGTCTCTTTCCTCCCCTGGGTCTGTCTCTACGCCAAGTATGTCTCTTTCATCCCCGTGTCTGACTCTTTTCTCTCCCCATGTCTGTCTCTTTTCTCTCCCCGAGTCAGTCTCTTTTCTCCCCCAGGTCTGTCTGTTTTCTCCCCCGGGTCGCTCTCCTTACTACCCCAGGACTGTCTGTTTTCTCCCCCGGGGTCTGTCTCCTTACTAACCCCGGACTGTCTGTTTTCTCCCCCGGGGTCTGTCTCCTAACTACACCAGGACTGCCTCTTTTCTCCCCTGGGTCTGTGTCCTTACTACCCCAGGACTGTCACTTTTCTCCCCCGGGTCTGTCTCCTTACGACCCCAGGACTGTCTGTTTTCTCCCCTGGATCTGTCTCCTTACGACCCCAGGACTGTCTGTTTTCTCCCCTGGATCTGTCTCCTTACTACCCCAGGACTGTCTCTTTTCTCCCCCGGGTCTGCGTCCTTACTACCCCAGGACTGTCTGTTTTCTCACCCGGGTCTGTCTCCTAACTACCCCAGGACTGTCTGTTTCCTCCCCCGGGTCGCTCTCCTTACTACCCCAGGACTGTCTCTTTTCTCCCCCGGGTCTGTGTCCTTACTACCCCAGGACTGTCTTTTTTCTCCCCCGGGTCTGTCTCCTTACTACCCCAGGACTGTCTGTTTTCTCCCCCGGGTCTGTCTCCTTACTACCCCAGGTCTGTCTCTTTTCTCCCCCGGTTCTGTCTCCTTCCTACCCCAGGACTGTCTCTTTTCTCCCCCGGGTCTGTGTCCTTACTACCCCAGGACTGTCTCTTTTCTCCCCCGGATCTGTCTCCTTACGACCCCGGGAATATCTGTTTTCCCCCCCACCCTTGGTCTGTCTCATTTCTTCCCCGGATCTGTCTCTTTTCTCTCCCGCATCTGCCTGTTTTCTACAACGGGTCTATCTATTTTCTCCCCGGTCTCTGTCTCTTTTCTCTCCCCCGGGACTGTCTCCTTCTCCCCACAGTCTGTCTCTTTTCTCCCCGGGACTGTCTGCTTTCTCCCCCGTGTCTGTCTCTTTCCTCCCCTGGGTCTGTCTCTACGCCAAGTATGTCTCTTTCATCCCCGTGTCTGACTCTTTTCTCTCCCCATGTCTGTCTCTTTTCTCTCCCAGAGTCAGTCTCTTTTCTCCCCCAGGTCTGTCTGTTTTCTCCCCCGGGTCGCTCTCCTTACTACCCCAGGACTGTCTGTTTTCTCCCCTGTGTCTGTCTCCTTACTACCCCAGGACTGTCTGTTTTCTCCCCCGGGGTCTGTCTCCTAACTACCCCAGGACTGTCTGTTTATCTCCCCCAGGTCTGAATCCTTGCTACCCCAGGACTGTCTTTTTTCTCCCCCGGGTCTGTCTCCTTACGACCCCAGGACTGTCTGTTTTCTCCCCTGGATCTGTCTCCTTACTACCCCAGGACTGTCTCTTTTCTCCCCCGGGTCTGTGTCCTTACTACCACAGGACTGTCTGTTTCCTCCCCCGGGTCTGTCTCCTTACTACCCCAGGGCTGTCTGTTTTCTCCCCTGGATCTGTCTCCTTACTACCCCAGGACTGTCTGTTTTCTCCCCTGGATCTGTCTCCTTACTACCCCAGGACTGTCTCTTTTCTCCCCCGGGTCTGCCTCCTTACTACCCCTGGACTGTCTGTTTTCTCACCCGGGTCTGTCTCCTAACTACCCCAGGACTGTCTCTTTTCTCCCCCGGGTCTGTGTCCTTACTATCCCAGGACTGTCTGTTTTCTCCCCCGGATCTGTCTCCTTTCGACCCCGGGAATATCTGTTTTCCCCCCCACCCTGGGTCTGTCTCTTTTCTTCCCCGGATCTGTCTCTTTTCTCTCCCGTGTCTGCCCCTTTTCTACAACGGGTCTGTCTATTTTCTCCCCCGTCTCTGTCCCTTTTCTCTCCCCCGTGTCTGTCTCTTTCCTCTGTTGGGTCTGTCTCTTCTCTACGCTAAGTATGTCTCTTTCATCCCCGTGTCTGACTCGTTTCTCTCCCGAGTCTGTCTCTTTTCTCTCCCTACGTCTGCCCCTTTTCTCCCAATTTCTGCCTCTTTTCTCTCCCCGAGTCAGTCTCTTTTCTCCCCCAGGTCTGTCTGTTTTCTCCCCCGGGTCTGTCTCCTTCCTACCCCAGGACTGTCTGTTTTCTCCCCCAGGTTTGTCTCATTACTACCCCAGGACTGTCTGTTTTCTACCCCGGGTCGCTCTCCTTACGACCCCAGGACTGCCTTTTTTCGCTCCCGGCTCTGTCAGCTTACTACCCCTGGAACGTCTGTTTTCTCCCCAGGATCGCTCTCCTTACTACCCAAGGTCTGTCTCTTTTCTCCCCCGGGTCTGTCACCTTACTACCCCAGAACTGTCTCTTTTCTCCCCCGGGTCTGTCTCCTTACTACCCCAGGGCTGTCTGTTTTCTCCCCCAGGTCTGTCTCCTTACTACCCCAGGACTGTCTGTTTTCTCCCCCGGGTCTGTCACCTTACTACCCCAGAACTGTCTGTTTTCTCCCCCGGGTCTGTCTCCTTACTACCCCAGGGCTGTCTGTTTTCTCCCCCGGGTCTGTCTCCTTACTACCCCAGGACTGTCTGTTTTCTCCCCCGGCTCTGTCTCCTTCCTACCCCAGGACAGTCTGTTTTCTCCCCCGGTTCTGTCTCCTTTCTACCCCAGGGCTGTCTGATTTCTCCCGTGTCTGTCTCCTTTCTACCCCAGGAATGTCTGTTTTCTCACCCGGATCTATCTCCTTACTACCACTGGACTGTATGTTCCCCCCCCCCAGGTCTGTCTAATTACTACCCCAGGAGTGTCTGTTTCATCCCCCGGCCACATCTCCCCCGGGGTCTGTCTCTTTCTTCCCCGTGTCTGTCTCTTTTCCTCCCCGGTTCTGTCACTTTTCTACCATGGGTCTGTATCTTTTCTCCCCCGGGTCTGTCTCCTCACTACCCCAGGACTGTCTGTTTTCTCCCCTGTGTCTGTCTCCGAACTGCCCCAGGACAGTCTGTTTTCTCCCCCGGGTCTGTCTCCTTACTACCCCAGGGCTGTCTGTTTCCTCCCCCGATTTCTGTCTCCTTACTACCCCAGGACTGTCTGTTTTCTCCCCTGTGGCTGCATCCTTATTTGCCCTCGACTGACTCTTTTCTCCCCGCGGTCTGCCTCTTTTCTCACACGGTTCAGTCTTGTTTCTCCCACAGGACAGTCTATTTTCTATCCCCGGGTCTGTCTCTTTTCTCCCCTGCGTCTGTCCCTTTTCTCTCCGGCGTCTGTCTCTTTTCTCCCCCGTGTCTGACTCATTTCTCCCCCTGGTCTGTCTCTTTTCTCGCCCGGGTCTGTCGCTTTACTCCCCCTGGTCTGTCTCTTTGCTACTCTGGGTCTGTCTCTTTTCTCTCACCCCATTTCTGTCTTTTTTCACCCCCGGGCCTGTCTCTTTTCTCCCCTGGTTCTGTCTCTTTTCTCCCATTGGACTGTCTCTTTTCTCCCTCCGGGTCTGTCTCTTTTCTGCCCCAGGTCTGTCACTAATCTCCTCTTGGTCTGTCTCCTTACTACCCCAGGACTGTCTGTTTTCTCCCCTCGGCCTGTCTCCTAACTACCCCAGGACTGTCTGTTTTCTCCCCCGGGTCTGTCTCCTTACTACCCCAGGTCTGTCTCTTTTCTCCCCCGGTTCTGTCTCCTTCCTACCCCAGGACTGTCTCTTTTCTCCCCCGGTTCTGTCTCCGTACTACGCCAGGACTGTCTCTTTTCTCCCCCGGATCTGTCTCCTTACGACCCCGGGAATATCTGTTTTCCCCCCCACCCTTGGTCTGTCTCTTTTCTTCCCCAGATCTGTCTCTTTTCTCTCCCGCGTCTGCCTGTTTTCTACAGCGGGTCTGTCTATTTTCTCCCCGGTCTCTGTCTCTTTTCTCTCCCCCGGGACTGTCTCCTTCTCCCCACAGTCTGTCTCTTTTCTCCCCGGGACTGCCTGCTTTCTCCCCCGTGTCTGTCTCTTTCCTCCCCTGGGTCTGTCTCTACGCCAAGTATGTCTCTTTCATCCCCGTGTCTGACTCTTTTCTCTCCCCATGTCTGTCTCTTTTCTCTCCCCGAGTCAGTCTCTTTTCTCCCCCAGGTCTGTCTGTTTTCTCCCCCGGGTCGCTCTCCTTACTACCCCAGGACTGTCTGTTTTCTCCCCCGGGTCTGTGTCCTTACTACCCCAGGACTGTCTCTTTTCTCCCCCGGATCTGTCTCCTTACGACCCCGGGAATATCTGTTTTCCCCCCCACCCTTGGTCTGTCTCATTTCTTCCCCGGATCTGTCTCTTTTCTCTCCCGCGTCTGCCTGTTTTCTACAACGGGTCTATCTATTTTCTCCCCGGTCTCTGTCTCTTTTCTCTCCCCCGGGACTGTCTCCTTCTCCCCACAGTCTGTCTCTTTTCTCCCCGGGACTGTCTGCTTTCTCCCCCGTGTCTGTCTCTTTCCTCCCCTGGGTCTGTCTCTACGCCAAGTATGTCTCTTTCATCCCCGTGTCTGACTCTTTTCTCTCCCCATGTCTGTCTCTTTTCTCTCCCTACGTCTGCCCCTTTTCTCCCAATTTCTGCCTCTTTTCTCTCCCCGAGTCAGTCTCTTTTCTCCCCCAGGTCTGTCTGTTTTCTCCCCCGGGTCTGTCTCCTTCCTACCCCAGGACTGTCTGTTTTCTCCCCCAGGTTTGTCTCATTACTACCCCAGGACTGTCTGTTTTCTACCCCGGGTCGCTCTCCTTACGACCCCAGGACTGCCTTTTTTCGCTCCCGGCTCTGTCAGCTTACTACCCCAGGAACGTCTGTTTTCTCCCCAGGATCGCTCTCCTTACTACCCAAGGTCTGTCTCTTTTCTCCCCCGGGTCTGTCACCTTACTACCCCAGAACTGTCTCTTTTCTCCCCCGGGTCTGTCTCCTTACTACCCCAGGACTGTCTGTTTTCTCCCCCAGGTCTGTCTCCTTACTACCCCAGGACTGTCTGTTTTCTCCCCCGGGTCTGTCACCTTACTACCCCAGAACTGTCTGTTTTCTCCCCCGGGTCTGTCTCCTTACTACCCCAGGGCTGTCTGTTTTCTCCCCCGGGTCTGTCTCCTTACTACCCCAGGACTGTCTGTTTTCTCCCCCGGCTCTGTCTCCTTCCTACCCCAGGACAGTCTGTTTTCTCCCCCGGTTCTGTCTCCTTTCTACCCCAGGGCTGTCTGATTTCTCCCGTGTCTGTCTCCTTTCTACCCCAGGAATGTCTGTTTTCTCCCCCGGATCTATCTCCTTACTACCACTGGACTGTATGTTCCCCCCCCCAGGTCTGTCTAATTACTACCCCAGGAGTGTCTGTTTTATCCCCCGGCCACATCTCCCCCGGGGTCTGTCTCTTTCTTCCCCGTGTCTGTCTCTTTTCCTCCCCGGTTCTGTCACTTTTCTACCATGGGTCTGTCTCTTTTCTCCCCCGGGTCTGTCTCCTCACTACCCCAGGACTGTCTGTTTTCTCCCCTGTGTCTGTCTCCGAACTGCCCCAGGACAGTCTGTTTTCTCCCCCGGGTCTGTCTCCTTACTACCCCAGGGCTGTCTGTTTCCTCCCCCGATTTCTGTCTCCTTACTACCCCAGGACTGTCTGTTTTCTCCCCTGTGGCTGCATCCTTATTTGCCCTCGACTGACTCTTTTCTCCCCGCGGTCTGCCTCTTTTCTCACACGGTTCAGTCTTGTTTCTCCCACAGGACAGTCTATTTTCTATCCCCGGGTCTGTCTCTTTTCTCCCTCCGGGTCTGTCTCTTTTCTGCCCCAGGTCTGTCACTAATCTCCTCTAGGTCTGTCTCCTTACTACCCCAGGACTGTCTGTTTTCTCCCCTCGGCCTGTCTCCTAACTACCCCAGGGCTGTCTGTTTTCTCCCACGGGTCTGTCTCCTTACTACCCCAGGTCTGTCTCTTTTCTCCCCCGGTTCTGTCTCCTTCCTACCCCAGGACTGTCTCTTTTCTCCCCCGGTTCTGTCTCCGTACTACGCCAGGACTGTCTCTTTTCTCCCCCGGATCTGTCTCCTTACGACCCCGGGAATATCTGTTTTCCCCCCCAACCTTGGTCTGTCTCTTTTCTTCCCCAGATCTGTCTCTTTTCTCTCCCGCGTCTGCCTGTTTTCTACAGCGGGTCTGTCTATTTTCTCCCCGGTCTCTGTCTCTTTTCTCTCCCCCGGGACTGTCTCCTTCTCCCCACAGTCTGTCTCTTTTCTCCCCGGGACTGTCTGCTTTCTCCCCCGTGTCTGTCTCTTTCCTCCCCTGGGTCTGTCTCTACGCCAAGTATGTCTCTTTCATCCCCGTGTCTGACTCTTTTCTCTCCCCATGTCTGTCTCTTTTCTCTCCCCGAGTCAGTCTCTTTTCTCCCCCAGGTCTGTCTGTTTTCTCCCCCGGGTCGCTCTCCTTACTACCCCAGGACTGTCTCTTTTCTCCCCCGGGTCTGTGTCCTTACGACCCCAGGACTGTCTCTTTTCTCCCCCGGATCTGTCTCCTTACGACCCCGGGAATATCTGTTTTCCCCCCCACCCTTGGCCTGTCTCATTTCTTCCCCGGATCTGTCTCTTTTCTCTCCCGCGTCTGCCTATTTTCTACAACGGGTCTATCTATTTTCTCCCCGGTCTCTGTCTCTTTTCTCTCCCCCGGGACTGTCTCCTTCTCCCCACAGTCTGTCTCTTTTCTCCCCGGGACTGTCTGCTTTCTCCCCCGTGTCTGTCTCTTTCCTCCCCTGGGTCTGTCTCTACGCCAAGTATGTCTCTTACATCCCCGTGTCTGACTCTTTTCTCTCCCCATGTCTGTCTCTTTTCTCTCCCAGAGTCAGTCTCTTTTCTCCCCCAGGTCTGTCTGTTTTCTCCCCCGGGTCGCTCTCCTTACTACCCCAGGACTGTCTGTTTTCTCCCCTGTGTCTGTCTCCTTACTCACCCAGGACTGTCTGTTTTCTCCCCCGGGGTCTGTCTCCTAACTACCCCAGGACTGTCTGTTTATCTCCCCCAGGTCTGAATCCTTGCTACCCCAGGACTGTCTTTTTTCTCCCCCGGGTCTGTCTCCTTACGACCCCAGGACTGTCTGTTTTCTCCCCTGGATCTGTCTCCTTACTACCCCAGGACTGTCTCTTTTCTCCCCCGGGTCTGTGTCCTTACTACCACAGGACTGTCTGTTTCCTCCCCCGGGTCTGTCTCCTTACTACCCCAGGGCTGTCTGTTTTCTCCCCTGGATCTGTCTCCTTACTACCCCAGGACTGTCTGTTTTCTCCCCTGGATCTGTCTCCTTACTACCCCAGGACTGTCTCTTTTCTCCCCCGGGTCTGCCTCCTTACTACCCCTGGACTGTCTGTTTTCTCAACCGGTTCTGTCTCCTAACTACCCCAGGACTGCCTCTTTTCTCCCCCGGGTCTGTGTCCTTACTACCCCAGGACTGTCTGTTTTCTCCCCCGGATCTGTCTCCTTTCGACCCCGGGAATATCTGTTTTCCCCCCCACCCTGTGTCTGTCTCTTTTCTTCCCCGGATCTGTCTCTTTTCTCTCCCGTGTCTGCCCCTTTTCTACAACGGGTCTGTCTATTTTCTCCCCCGTCTCTGTCCCTTTTCTCTCCCCCGTGTCTGTCTCTTTCCTCTGTTGGGTCTGTCTCTTCTCTACGCTAAGTATGTCTCTTTCATCCCCGTGTCTGACTCGTTTCTCTCCCGAGTCTGTCTCTTTTCTCTCCCTACGTCTGCCCCTTTTCTCCCAATTTCTGCCTCTTTTCTCTCCCCGAGTCAGTCTCTTTTCTCCCCCAGGTCTGTCTGTTTTCTCCCCCGGGTCTGTCTCCTTCCTACCCCAGGACTGTCTGTTTTCTCCCCCAGGTTTGTCTCATTACTACCCCAGGACTGTCTGTTTTCTACCCCGGGTCGCTCTCCTTACGACCCCAGGACTGCCTTTTTTCGCTCCCGGCTCTGTCAGCTTACTGCCCCAGGAACGTCTGTTTTCTCCCCAGGATCGCTCTCCTTACTACCCAAGGTCTGTCTCTTTTCTCCCCCGGGTCTGTCACCTTACTACCCCAGAACTGTCTCTTTTCTCCCCCGGGTCTGTCTCCTTACTACCCCAGGACTGTCTGTTTTCTCCCCCAGGTCTGTCTCCTTACTACCCCAGGACTGTCTGTTTTCTCCCCCTGGTATGTCTCCTTACTACCCCAGGACTGTCTGTTTTCTCCCCCGGGTCTGTCACCTTACTACCCCAGAACTGTCTGTTTTCTCCCCCGGGTCTGTCTCCTTACTACCCCAGGGCTGTCTGTTTTCTCCCCCGGGTCTGTCTCCTTACTACCCCAGGACTGTCTGTTTTCTCCCCCGGCTCTGTCTCCTTCTTACCCCAGGACAGTCTGTTTTCTCCCCCGGTTCTGTCTCCTTTCTACCCCAGGGCTGTCTGATTTCTCCCGTGTCTGTCTCCTTTCTACCCCAGGAATGTCTGTTTTCTCCCCCGGATCTATCTCCTTACTACCACTGGACTGTATGTTCCCCCCCCCCCCAGGTCTGTCTAATTACTACCCCAGGAGTGTCTGTTTCATCCCCCGGCCACATCTCCCCCGGGGTCTGTCTCTTTCTTCCCCGTGTCTGTCTCTTTTCCTCCCCGGTTCTGTCACTTTTCTACCATGGGTCTGTCTCTTTTCTCCCCCGGGTCTGTCTCCTCACTACCCCAGGACTGTCTGTTTTCTCCCCTGTGTCTGTCTCCGAACTGCCCCAGGACAGTCTGTTTTCTCCCCCGGGTCTGTCTCCTTACTACCCCAGGGCTGTCTGTTTCCTCCCCCGATTTCTGTCTCCTTACTACCCCAGGACTGTCTGTTTTCTCCCCTGTGGCTGCATCCTTATTTGCCCTCGACTGACTCTTTTCTCCCCGCGGTCTGCCTCTTTTCTCACACGGTTCAGTCTTGTTTCTCCCACAGGACAGTCTATTTTCTATCCCCGGGTCTGTCTCTTTTCTCCCCTGCGTCTGTCACTTTTCTCTCCGGCGTCTGTCTCTTTTCTCCCCCGTGTCTGACTCATTTCTCCCCCTGGTCTGTCTCTTTTCTCGCCCGGGTCTGTCGCTTTACTCCCCCTGGTCTGTCTCTTTGCTACTCTGGGTCTGTCTCTTTTCTCTCACCCCATTTCTGTCTTTTTTCACCCCCGGGCCTGTCTCTTTTCTCCCCTGGTTCTGTCTCTTTTCTCCCATTGGACTGTCTCTTTTCTCCCTCCGGGTCTGTCTCTTTTCTGCCCCAGGTCTGTCACTAATCTCCTCTTGGTCTGTCTCCTTACTACCCCAGGACTGTCTGTTTTCTCCCCTCGGCCTGTCTCCTAACTACCCCAGGACTGTCTGTTTTCTCCCCCGGGTCTGTCTCCTTACTACCCCAGGTCTGTCTCTTTTCTCCCCCGGTTCTGTCTCCTTCCTACCCCAGGACTGTCTCTTTTCTCCCCCGGTTCTGTCTCCGTACTACTCCAGGACTGTCTCTTTTCTCCCCCGGATCTGTCTCCTTACTACCCCAGGACTGTCTGTTTTCTCACCCGGGTCTGTCTCCTAACTACCCCAGGACTGTCTGTTTCCTCCCCCGGGTCGCTCTCCTTACTACCCCAGGACTGTCTCTTTTCTCCCCCGGGTCTGTGTCCTTACTACCCCAGGACTGTCTGTTTTCTCCCCCGGGTCTGTCTCCTTACTACCCCAGGACTGTCTGTTTTCTCCCCCGGGTCTGTCTCCTTACTACCCCAGGTCTGTCTCTTTTCTCCCCCGGTTCTGTCTCCTTCCTACCCCAGGACTGTCTCTTTTCTCCCCCGGGTCTGTGTCCTTACTACCCCAGGACTGTCTCTTTTCTCCCCCGGATCTGTCTCCTTACGACCCCGGGAATATCTGTTTTCCCCCCCACCCTTGGTCTGTCTCTTTTCTTCCCCGGATCTGTCTCTTTTCTCTCCCGCGTCTGCCTGTTTTCTACAACGGGTCTATCTATTTTCTCCCCGGTCTCTGTCTCTTTTCTCTCCCCCGGGACTGTCTCCTTCTCCCCACAGTCTGTCTCTTTTCTCCCCAGGACTGTCTGCTTTCTCCCCCGTGTCTGTCTCTTTCCCCCCCTGGGTCTGTCTCTACGCCAAGTATGTCTCTTTCATCCCCGTGTCTGACTCTTTTCTCTCCCCATGTCTGTCTCTTTTCTCTCCCCGAGTCAGTCTCTTTTCTCCCCCAGGTCTGTCAGTTTTCTCCCCCGGGTCGCTCTCCTTACTACCCCAGGACTGTCTGTTTTCTCCCCCGGGGTCTGTCTCCTTACTACCCCAGGACTGTCTGTTTTCTACCCCGGGGTCTGTCTCCTAACTACCCCAGGACTGCCTCTTTTCTCCCCTGGGTCTGTGTCCTTACTACCCCAGGACTGTCACTATTCTCCCCCGGGTCTGTCTCCTTACGACCCCAGGGCTGTCTGTTTTCTCCCCTGGATCTGTCTCCTTACGACCCCAGGACTGTCTGTTTTCTCCCCTGGATCTGTCTCCTTACTACCCCAGGACTGTCTCTTTTCTCCCCCGGGTCTGCGTCCTTACTACCCCAGGACTGTCTGTTTTCTCACCCGGGTCTGTCTCCTAACTACCCCAGGACTGTCTGTTTCCTCCCCCGGGTCGCTCTCCTTACTACCCCAGGACTGTCTCTTTTCTCCCCCGGGTCTGTGTCCTTACTACCCCAGGACTGTCTGTTTTCTCCCCCGGGACTGTCTCCTTACTACCCCAGGACTGTCTGTTTTCTCTCCCGGGTCTGTCTCCTTACTACCCCAGGTCTGTCTCTTTTCTCCCCCGGTTCTGTCTCCTTCCTACCCCAGGACTGGCTCTTTTCTCCCCCGGGTCTGTGTCCTTACTACCCCAGGACTGTCTCTTTTCTCCCCCGGGTCGCTCTCCTTACTACCCCAGGACTGTCTGTTTTCTCCCCCGGGGTCTGTCTCCTTACTACCCCAGGACTGTCTGTTTTCTACCCCGGGGTCTGTCTCCTAACTACCCCAGGACTGCCTCTTTTCTCCCCTGGGTCTGTGTCCTTACTACCCCAGGACTGTCACTTTTCTCCCCCGGGTCTGTCTCCTTACGACCCCAGGACTGTCTGTTTTCTCCCCTGGATCTGTCTCCTTACGACCCCAGGACTGTCTGTTTTCTCCCCTGGATCTGTCTCCTTACTACCCCAGGACTGTCTCTTTTCTCCCCCGGGTCTGCGTCCTTACTACCCCAGGACTGTCTGTTTTCTCACCCGGGTCTGTCTCCTAACTACCCCAGGACTGTCTGTTTCCTCCCCCGGGTCGCTCTCCTTACTACCCCAGGACTGTCTCTTTTCTCCCCCGGGTCTGTGTCCTTACTACCCCAGGACTGTCTGTTTTCTCCCCCGGGTCTGTCTCCTTACTACCCCAGGACTGTCTGTTTTCTCCCCCGGGTCTGTCTCCTTACTACCCCAGGTCTGTCTCTTTTCTCCCCCGGTTCTGTCTCCTTCCTACCCCAGGACTGTCTCTTTTCTCCACCGGATCTGTCTCCTTACGACCCCGGGAATATCTGTTTTCCCCCCCACCCTTGGTCGGTCTCTTTTCTTCCCCGGATCTGTCACTTTTCTCTCCCGCGTCTGCCTGTTTTCTACAACGGGTCTATCTATTTTCTCCCCGGTCTCTGTCTCTTTTCTCTCCCCCGGGACTGTCTCCTTCTCCCCACAGTCTGTCTCTTTTCTCCCCGGGACTGTCTGCTTTCTCCCCCGTGTCTGTCTCTTTCCTCCCCTGGGTCTGTCTCTACGCCAAGTATGTCTCTTTCATCCCCGTGTCTGACTCGTTTCTCTCCCGAGTCTGTCTCTTTTCTCTCCCTACGTCTGCCCCTTTTCTCCCAATTTCTGCCTCTTTTCTCTCCCCGAGTCAGTCTCTTTTCTCCCCCAGGTCTGTCTGTTTTCTCCCCCGGGTCTGTCTCCTTCCTACCCCAGGACTGTCTGTTTTCTCCCCCAGGTTTGTCTCATTACTACCCCAGGACTGTCTGTTTTCTACCCCGGGTCGCTCTCCTTACGACCCCAGGACTGCCTTTTTTCGCTCCCGGCTCTGTCTGCTTACGACCCCAGGACCGTTTGTTTTCTCCCCAGGATCGCTCTCCTTACTACCCAAGGTCTGTCTCTTTTCTCCCCCGGGTCTGTCACCTTACTACCCCAGAACTGTCTCTTTTCTCCCCCGGGTCTGTCTCCTTACTACCCCAGGACTGTCTGTTTTCTCCCACAGGTCTGTCTCCTTACTTCCCCAGGGCTGTCTGTTTTCTCCCCCTGGTATGTCTCCTTACTACCCCAGGACTGTCTGTTTTCTCCCCCGGGTCTGTCACCTTACTACCCCAGAACTGTCTGTTTTCTCCCCCGGGGTCTGTCTCCTTACTACCCCAGGACTGTCTGTTTTCTCCCCCGGGTCTGTCTCCTTATTACCCCTGGAATGTCTGTTTTCACCTTAGGGTCTGTCTCCTTACTACGCCAGGACAGTCTGTTTTCTCCCCCAGGTCTGTCTCCTTACTACTCCAGGACTGTCTGTTTCCTCCCCCGCTTCGCTCTCCTTACTACCCCAGGACGGTCTGTTTTCTCCCCCGGGTCTGTCTCCTTACTACCCCAGGACTGTCTGTTTTCTCCCCCGGGTCTGTCTCCTTACTACCCCAGGACTGTCTGTTTTCTCCCCCGGGTCTGTCTCCTTACTACCCCAGGACTGTCTGTTTTCTCCCCCGGGTCTGAATCCTTGCTACGCCAGGACTGTCTGTTTTCTCCGCTGGGTCTGTCTCCTTATTACCCCTGGAATGTCTGTTTTCACCTTAGGGTCTGTCTCCTTACTACCCCAGGACAGTCTGTTTTCTCCCCCGGTTCTGTCTCCTTTCTACCCCAGGGCTGTCTGATTTCTCCCGTGTCTTTCTCCTTTCTACCCCAGGACTGTCTGTTTTCTCCCCCGGATCTATCTCCTTACTACCACTGGACTGTATGTTCCCCCCTCCCCCCCGGGTCTGTCTCATTACTACCCCAGGAGTGTCTGTTTCATCCCCCGGCCACATTTCCCCGGGGTCTGTCTCTTTCTTCCCCGTGTCTGTCTCTTTTCTTCCCCGGTTCTGTCACTTTTCTACCATGGGTCTGTCTCTTTTCTCCCCCGGGTCTGTCTCCTCACTACCCCAGGACTGTCTGTTTTCTCCCCTGTGTCTGTCTCCTAACTGCCCCAGGACAGTCTGTTTTCTCCCCCGGGTCTGAATCCTTACTACCCCAGGACTGTCTGTTTTTTCACCGGCCTCTGTCTCTTTACTACCCCAGGACTGTCTGTTTTATCCCCCACCCAGGTCTGTCTCTTTTCTTCCCCATGTCTCTCTTTTCTCCCCCGAGTCTGTCTCTTTTCTGCCCCGGGTCGGTCTCTTTTCTCCTCCGATTCTGTCGCTTTTCTCCCACGGGTCTGTCTCTTTTTTCCACCGGGACTGTCACTTTTCTCCCCGGGGTCTGCCTCTTTTCTCCCACGGTTCTGTCTTGTTTCTCCCACAGGACAGTCTATTTTATATCCACGGGTCTGTCCCTTTTCTCCCCTGCGTCTCTCTCTTTTCTCGCCCGGGTCTGTCGCTTTACTCCCCCTGGTCTGTCTCTTTTCTCTCACCCCGGTTCTGTCTCTTTTCTCCCCCTGGACTGTCTCTTTTCTTGCCGGGGCCTGTCTCGTTTCTCCCCCGGGTCTGTCTCCTTTCTAACCGAGGACTGTCTGTTTTCTCCACCGGAGCTTTCTCCTTACTACACCAGTGTCTGTCTCTTTTCTCCCCCGGGTCTGTCTCCTTCCTACCCCAGGACTGTCTGTTTTCTCCCCCGAGTCTGAATCCTTGCTACGCCAGGATTGTCTGTTTTCTCCGCCGGGTCTGTCACCTTACTACCCCAGAACTGTCTGTTTTCTCCCCCGGGGTCTGTCTCCTTACTACCCCAGGACTGTCTGTTTTCTCCCCCGGGTCTGTCTCCTTATTACCCCTGGAATGTCTGTTTTCACCTTAGGGTCTGTCTCCTTACTACGCCAGGACAGTCTGTTTTCTCCCCCAGGTCTGTCTCCTTACTACTCCAGGACTGTCTGTTTCCTCCCCCGCTTCGCTCTCCTTACTACCCCAGGACGGTCTGTTTTCTCCCCCGGGTCTGTCTCCTTACTACCCCAGGACTGTCTGTTTTCTCCCCCGGGTCTGTCTCCTTACTACCCCAGGACTGTCTGTTTTCTCCCCCGGGTCTGTCTCCTTACTACCCCAGGACTGTCTGTTTTCTCCCCCGGGTCTGAATCCTTGCTACGCCAGGACTGTCTGTTTTCTCCGCTGGGTCTGTCTCCTTATTACCCCTGGAATGTCTGTTTTCACCTTAGGGTCTGTCTCCTTACTACCCCAGGACAGTCTGTTTTCTCCCCCGGTTCTGTCTCCTTTCTACCCCAGGGCTGTCTGATTTCTCCCGTGTCTTTCTCCTTTCTACCCCAGGACTGTCTGTTTTCTCCCCCGGATCTATCTCCTTACTACCACTGGACTGTATGTTCCCCCCTCCCCCCCGGGTCTGTCTCATTACTACCCCAGGAGTGTCTGTTTCATCCCCCGGCCACATTTCCCCGGGGTCTGTCTCTTTCTTCCCCGTGTCTGTCTCTTTTCTTCCCCGGTTCTGTCACTTTTCTACCATGGGTCTGTCTCTTTTCTCCCCCGGGTCTGTCTCCTCACTACCCCAGGACTGTCTGTTTTCTCCCCTGTGTCTGTCTCCTAACTGCCCCAGGACAGTCTGTTTTCTCCCCCGGGTCTGAATCCTTACTACCCCAGGACTGTCTGTTTTTTCACCGGCCTCTGTCTCTTTACTACCCCAGGACTGTCTGTTTTATCCCCCACCCAGGTCTGTCTCTTTTCTTCCCCATGTCTCTCTTTTCTCCCCCGAGTCTGTCTCTTTTCTGCCCCGGGTCGGTCTCTTTTCTCCTCCGATTCTGTCGCTTTTCTCCCACGGGTCTGTCTCTTTTTTCCACCGGGACTGTCACTTTTCTCCCCGGGGTCTGCCTCTTTTCTCCCACGGTTCTGTCTTGTTTCTCCCACAGGACAGTCTATTTTATATCCACGGGTCTGTCCCTTTTCTCCCCTGCGTCTCTCTCTTTTCTCGCCCGGGTCTGTCGCTTTACTCCCCCTGGTCTGTCTCTTTTCTCTCACCCCGGTTCTGTCTCTTTTCTCCCCCTGGACTGTCTCTTTTCTTGCCGGGGCCTGTCTCGTTTCTCCCCCGGGTCTGTCTCCTTTCTAACCGAGGACTGTCTGTTTTCTCCACCGGAGCTTTCTCCTTACTACACCAGTGTCTGTCTCTTTTCTCCCCCGGGTCTGTCTCCTTCCTACCCCAGGACTGTCTGTTTTCTCCCCCGAGTCTGAATCCTTGCTACGCCAGGATTGTCTGTTTTCTCCGCCGGGTCTGTCTCCTTATTACCCCTGGAATGTCTGTTTTCACCTCAGGGTCTGTCTCCTTGCTTCCCCAGGACAGTCTGTTTTCTCCCCCGGTTCTGTCTCCTTTCTACCCCAGGGCTGTCTGATTTCTCCCGTGTCTGTCTCCTTTCTACCCCAGGACTGTCTGTTTTCTCCCCCGGATCTATCTCCTTACTACCACTGGACTGTATGTTCCCCCTCCCAGGTCTGTCTGATTACTACCCCAGGAGTGTCTGTTTCATCCCCCGGCTTCATATCCCCCGGGGTCAGTCTCTTTCTTCCCCGTGTCTGTCTCTTTTCTTCCCCGGTTCTGTCACTTTTCTACCATGGGTCTGTCTCTTTTCTCCCCCGGGTCTGTCTCCTCACTACCCCAGGACTGTCTGTTTTCTCCCCTGTGTCTGTCTCCTTACTACCCCAGGACTGTCTGTTTCCTCCCCCAGGTCTGTCTCCTTACTACCCCAGGACTGTCTGTTTTCTCCGCCGGGTCTGTCTCCTTACTACTCCAGGACTGTCTGTTTTCTCCCCTGTGGCTGCATCCTTATTTGCCCTCGACTGACTCTTTTCTCCCCGCGGTCTGCCTCTTTTCTCACACGGTTCTGTCTTGTTTCTCCCACAGGACAGTCTATTTTCTATCCCCGGGTCTGTCTCTTTTCTCCCCTGCGTCTGTCCCTTTTCTCTCCGGCATCTGTCTCTTTTCTCCCCCGTGTCTGACTCATTTCTCCCCCTGGACTGTCTCTTTTCTCGCCCTGGTCTGTCGCTTTACTCCCCCTGGTCTGTCTCTTTGCTACTCTGGGTCTGTCTCTTTTCTCTCACCCCATTTCTGTCTTTTTTCACCCCCGGGCCTGTCTCTTTTCTCCCCTGGTTCTGTCTCTTTTCTCCCATTGGACTGTCTCTTTTCTCCCTCCGGGTCTGTCTCTTTTCTGCCCCAGGTCTGTCACTAATCTCCTCTTGGTCTGTCTCCTTACTACCCCAGGACTGTCTGTTTTCTCCCCTCGGCCTGTCTCCTAACTACTCCAGGACTGTCTGTTTTCTCCCCCGGGTCTGTCTCCTTACTACCCCAGGTCTGTCTCTTTTCTCCCCCGGTTCTGTCTCCTTCCTACCCCAGGACTGTCTCTTTTCTCCCCCGGTTCTGTCTCCGTACTACTCCAGGACTGTCTCTTTTCTCCCCCGGATCTGTCTCCTTACGACCCCGGGAATATCTGTTTTCCCCCCCACCCTTGGTCTGTCTCTTTTCTTCCCCAGATCTGTCTCTTTTCTCTCCCGCGTCTGCCTGTTTTCTACAGCGGGTCTGTCTATTTTCTCCCCGGTCTCTGTCTCTTTTCTCTCCCCCGGGACTGTCTCCTTCTCCCCACAGTCTGTCTCTTTTCTCCCCGGGACTGTCTGCTTTCTCCCCCGTGTCTGTCACTTTCCTCCCCTGGGTCTGTCTCTACGCCAAGTATGTCTCTTTCATCCCCGTGTCTGACTCTTTTCTCTCCCCATGTCTGTCTCTTTTCTCTCCCCGAGTCAGTCTCTTTTCTCCCCCAGGTCTGTCAGTTTTCTCCCCCGGGTCGCTCTCCTTACTACCCCAGGACTGTCTGTTTTCTCCCCTGTGTCTGTATTCTTACTACCCCAGGACTGTCTGTTTTCTCCCCCGGGGTCTGTCTCCTAACTACCCCAGGACTGCCTCTTTTCTCCCCTGGGTCTGTGTCCTTACTACCCCAGGACTGTCACTTTTCTCCCCCGGGTCTGTCTCCTTACGACCCCAGGACTGTCTGTTTTCTCCCCTGGATCTGTCTCCTTATGACCCCAGGACTGTCTGTTTTCTCGCCTGGATCTGTCTCCTTACTACCCCAGGACTGTCTGTTTTCTCACCCGGGTCTGTCTCCTAACTACCCCAGGACTGTCTGTTTCCTCCCCCGGGTCGCTCTCCTTACTACCCCAGGACTGTCTCTATTCTCCCCCGGGTCTGTGTCCTTACTACCCCAGGACTGTCTGTTTTCTCCCCCGGGTCTGTCTCCTTACTACCCCAGGACTGTCTGTTTTCTCCCCCGGGTCTGTCTCCTTACTACCCCAGGTCTGTCTCTTTTCTCCCCCGGTTCTGTCTCCTTCCTACCCCAGGACTGGCTCTTTTCTCCCCCGGGTCTGTGTCCTTATTACCCCAGGACTGTCTCTTTTCTCCCCCGGATCTGTCTCCTTACGACCCCGGGAATATCTGTTTTCCCCCCCACCCTTGGTCTGTCTCTTTTCTTCCCCGGATCTGTCTCTTTTCTCTCCCGCGTCTGCCTGTTTTCTACAACGGGTCTATCTATTTTCTCCCCGGTCTCTGTCTCTTTTCTCTCCCCCGGGACTGTCTCCTTCTCCCCACAGTCTGTCTCTTTTCTCCCCAGGACTGTCTGCTTTCTCCCCCGTGTCTGTCTCTTTCCTCCCCTGGGTCTGTCTCTACGCCAAGTATGTCTCTTTCATCCCCGTGTCTGACTCTTTTCTCTCCCCATGTCTGTCTCTTTTCTCTCCCCGAGTCAGTCTCTTTTCTCCCCCAGGTCTGTCTGTTTTCTCCCCCGGGTCGCTCTCCTTACTACCCCAGGACTGTCTGTTTTCTCCCCTGTGTCTGTCTCCTTACTACCCCAGGACTGTCTGTTTTCTCCCCCGGGGTCTGTCTCCTTACTACCCCAGGACTGTCTGTTTATCTCCCCCAGGTCTGAATCCTTGCTACCCCAGGACTGTCTTTTTTCTCCCCCGGGTCTGTCTCCTTACGACCCCAGGACTGTCTGTTTTCTCCCCTGGATCTGTCTCCTTACTACCCCAGGACTGTCTGTTTCCTCCCCCGGGTCTGTCTCCTTACTACCCCAGGGCTGTCTCTTTTCTCCCCTGGATCTGTCTCCTTACTACCCCAGGACTGTCTGTTTTCTCCCCTGGATCTGTCTCCTAACTACCCCAGGACTGTCTCTTTTCTCCCCCGGATCTGTCTCCTTTCGACCCCGGGATTATCTGTTTTCCCCCCCACCCTGGGTCTTTCTCTTTTCTTCCCCGGAACTGTTTCTTTTCTCTCCCGTGTCTGCCCCTTTTCTACAACGGGACTGTCTATTTTCTCCCCCGTCTCTGTCCCTTTTCTCTCCCCCGTGTCTGTCTCTTTCCTCTGTTGGGTCTGTCTCTTCTCTACGCTAAGTATGTCTCTTTCATCCCCGTGTCTGACTCGTTTCTCTCCCGAGTCTGTCTCTTTTCTCTCCCTACGTCTGTCCCTTTTCTCCCAATTTCTGCCTCTTTTCTCTCCCCGAGTCAGTCTCTTTTCTCCCCCAGGTCTGTCTGTTTTCTCCCCCGGGTCTGTCTCCTTCCTACCCCAGGACTGTCTGTTTTCTCCCCCAGGTTTGTCTCATTACTACCCCAGGACTGTCTGTTTTCTACCCCGGGTCGCTCTCCTTACGACCCCAGGACTGCCTTTTTTCGCTCCCGGCTCTGTCTGCTTACTACCCCAGGACCGTCTGTTTTCTCCCCAGGATCGCTCTCCTTACTACCCAAGGTCTGTCTCTTTTCTCCCCCGGGTCTGTCACCTTACTACCCCAGAACTGTCTCTTTTCTCCCCCGGGTCTGTCTCCTTACTACCCCAGGACTGTCTGTTTTCTCCCCCAGGTCTGTCTCCTTACTACCCCAGGACTGTTTGTTTTCTCCCCCTGGTATGTCTCCTTACTACCCCAGGACTGTCTGTTTTCTCCCCCGGGTCTGTCACCTTACTACACCAGAACTGTCTGTTTTCTCCCCCGGGTCTGTCTCCTTACTACCCCAGGACTGTCTGTTTTCTCCCCCGGGTCTGTCTCCTTACTACCCTAGGACTGTCTGTTTTCTCCCCCGGCTCTGTCTCCTTCCTACCCCAGGACAGTCTGTTTTCTCCCCCGGTTCTGTCTCCTTTCTACCCCAGGGCTGTCTGATTTCTCCCGTGTCTGTCTCCTTTCTACCCCAGGAATGTCTGTTTTCTCCCCCGGATCTATCTCCTTACTACCACTGGACTGTATGTTCCCCCCCGCCCCCAGGTCTGTCTCATTACTACCCCAGGAGTGTCTGTTTCATCCCCCGGCCACATCTCCCCCGGGGTCTGTCTCTTTCTTCCCCGTGTCTGTCTCTTTTCTTCCCCGGTTCTGTCACTTTTCTACCATGGGTCTGTCTCTTTTCTCCCCCGGGTCTGTCTCCTCACTACCCCAGGACTGTCTGTTTTCTCCCCTGTGTCTGTCTCCTAACTGCCCCAGGACAGTCTGTTTTCTCCCCCGGGTCTGTCTCCTTACTACCCCAGGGCTGTCTGTTTCCTCCCCCGGGGTCTGTCTCCTTACTACCCCAGGACTGTCTGTTTTCTCCCCCGGGTCTGTCTCCTTACTACCCCAGGACTGTCTGTTTCCTCCCCCGGGTCGCTCTCTTTACTACCCCAGGACTGTCTGTTTTCTCCCCCAGGTCTGTCTCCTTACTACCCCAGGACTGTCTGTTTCCTCCCCCGCTTCGCTCTCCTTACTACCCCAGGACTGTCTGTTTTCTCCCCCGGGTCTGTCTCCTTACTACCCCAGGACTGTCTGTTTTCTCCCCCGGGTCTGTCTCCTTACTACCCCAGGACTGTCTGTTTTCTCCCCCAGCTCTGTCTCCTTCCTAGCCCAGGACAGTCTGTTTTCTCCCCCGGTTCTGTCTCCTTTCTACCCCAGGGCTGCCTGATTTCTCCCGTGTCTTTCTCCTTTCTACCCCAGGACTGTCTGTTTTCTCCCCCGGATCTATCTCCTTACTACCACTGGACTGTATGTTCCCCCCCCCGGGTCTGTCTCATTACTACCCCAGGAGTGTCTGTTTCATCCCCCGGCCACATCTCCCCCGGGGTCTGTCTCTTTCTTCCCCGTGTCTGTGTCTTTTCTTCCCCGGTTCTGTCACTTTTCTACCATGGGTCTGTCTCTTTTCTCCCCCGGGTCTGTCTCCTCACTACCCCAGGACTGTCTGTTTTCTCCCCTGTGTCTGTCTCCTAACTGCCCCAGGACAGTCTGTTTTCTCCCCCGGGTCTGAATCCTTACTACCCCAGGACTGTCTGTTTTTTCACCGGCGTCTGTCTCTTTACTACCCCAGGACTGTCTGTTTTATCCCCCACCCAGGTCTGTCTCTTTTCTTCCCCATGTCTCTCTTTTCTCCCCCAAGTCTGTCTCTTTTCTGCCCCGGGTCGGTCTCTTTTCTCCCCCGATTCTGTCGCTTTTCTCCCAGGGTCTGTCTCTTTTTTCCACCGGGACTGTCACTTTTCTCCCCGGGGTCTGCCTCTTTTCTCCCACGGTTCTGTCTTGTTTCTCCCACAGGACAGTCTATTTTATATCCACGGGTCTGTCCCTTTTCTCCCATGCGTCTCTATCTTTTCTCGCCCGGGTCTGTCGCTTTACTCCCCCTGGTCTGTCTCTTTTCTCTCACCCCGGTTCTGTCTCTTTTCTCCCCCGGGACTGTCTCTTTTCTTGCCGGGGCCTGTCTCGTTTCTCCCCCGGGTCTGTCTCCTTACTAACCGAGGACTGTCTGTTTTCTCCACCGGAGCTTTCTCCTTACTACCCCAGTGTCTGTCTCTTTTCTCCCCCGGGTCTGTCTCCTTCCTACCCCAGGACTGTCTGTTTTCTCCCCCGGGTCTGAATCCTTGCTACGCCAGGACTGTCTGTTTTCTCCGCCGGGTCTGTCTCCTTATTACCCCTGGAATGTCTGTTTTCACCTCAGGGTCTGTCTCCTTACTACCCCAGGACAGTCTGTTTTCTCCCCCGGTTCTGTCTCCTTTCTACCCCAGGGCTGTCTGATTTCTCCCGTGTCTGTCTCCTTTCTACCCCAGGACTGTCTGTTTTCTCCCCCGGATCTATCTCCTTACTACCACTGGACTGTATGTTCCCCGCCCCAGGTCTGCCTCATTACTACCCCAGGAGTGTCTGTTTCATCCCCCGGCCACATCTCCCCCGGGGTCAGTCTCTTTCTTCCCCGTGTCTGTCTCTTTTCTTCCCCGGTTCTGTCACTTTTCTACCATGGGTCTGTCTCTTTTCTCCCCCGGGTCTGTCTCCTCACTACCCCAGGACTGTCTGTTTTCTCCCCTGTGTCTGTCTCCTTACTACCCCAGGACTGTCTGTTTCCTCCCCCGGGTCGCTCTCCTTTCTACCCCAGGACTGTCTGTTTTCTCCCCCAGGTCTGTCTCCTTACTACCCCAGGACAGTCTGTTTTCTCCCCCGGGTCTGTCTCCTTACTACTCCAGGACTGTCTGTTTTCTCCCCTGTGGCTGCATCCTTATTTGCCCTCGACTGACTCTTTTCTCCCCGCGGTCTGCCTCTTTTCTCACACGGTTCAGTCTTGTTTCTCCCACAGGACAGTCTATTTTCTATCCCCGGGTCTGTCTCTTTTCTCCCCTGCGTCTGTCCCTTTTCTCTCCAGCGTCTGTCCCTTTTCTCCCCCGTGTCTGACTCATTTCTCCCCCTGGTCTGTCTCTTTTCTCGCCCGGGTCTGTCGCTTTACTCCCCCTGGTCTGTCTCTTTACTACTCTGGGTCTGTCTCTTTTCTCTCACCCCATTTCTGTCTTTTTTCACCCCCGGGCCTGTCTCTTTTCTCCCCTGGTTCTGTCTCTTTTCTCCCATTGGACTGTCTCTTTTCTCCCTCCGGGTCTGTCTCTTTTCTGCCCCAGGTCTGTCACTAATCTCTTCTTGGTCTGTCTCCTTACTACCCCAGGACTGTCTGATTTCTCCCCTCGGCCTGTCTCCTAACTACCCCAGGACTGTCTGTTTTCTCCCCCGGGTCTGTCTCATTACTACCCCAGGTCTGTCTCTTTTCTCCCCCGGTTCTGTCTCCTTCCTACCCCAGGACTGTCTCTTTTCTCCCCCGGTTCTGTCTCCGTACTACTCCAGGACTGTCTCTTTTCTCCCCCGGATCTGTCTCCTTACGACCCCGGGAATATCTGTTTTCCCCCCCACCCTTGGTCTGTCTCTTTTCTTCCCCAGATCTGTCTCTTTTCTCTCCCGCGTCTGCCTGTTTTCTACAGCGGATCTGTCTATTTTCTCCCCGGTCTCTGTCTCTTTTCTCTCCCCCGGGACTGTCTCCTTCTCCCCACAGTCTGTCTCTTTCCTCCCCTGGGTCTGTCTCTACGCCAAGTATGTCTCTTTCATCCCCGTGTCTGACTCTTTTCTCTCCCCATGTCTGTCTCTTTTCTCTCCCCGAGTCAGTCTCTTTTCTCCCCCAGGTCTGTCTGTTTTCTCCCCCGGGTCGCTCTCCTTACTACCCCAGGACTGTCTCTTTTCTCCCCCGGGGTCTGTCTCCTTACTACCCCAGGACTGTCTGTTTTCTCCCCCGGGTCTGTCTCCTAACTACCCCAGGACTGCCTCTTTTCTCTCCCCGAGTCAGTCTCTTTTCTCCCCCAGGTCTGTCTGTTTTCTCCCCCGGGTCTGTCTCCTTACTACCCCACGACTGTCTGTTTTCTCCCCCAGGTTTGTCTCATTACTACCCCAGGACTGTCTGTTTTCTACCCCGGGTCGCTCTCCTTACGACCCCAGGACTGCCTTTTTTCGCTCCCGGCTCTGTCTGCTTACTACCCCAGGACCGTCTGTTTTCTCCCCAGGATCGCTCTCCTTACTACCCAAGGTCTGTCTCTTTTTTCCCCCGGGTCTGTCACCTTACTATCCCAGAACTGTCTCTTTTCTCCCCCGGGTCTGTCTCCTTACTACCCCAGGACTGTCTGTTTTCTCCCCCAGGCCTGTCTCCTTACTACCCCAGGACTGTCTGTTTTCTCCCCCTGGTATGTCTCCTTACTACCCAAGGTCTGTCTCTTTTCTCCCCCGGGTCTGTCACCTTACTACCCCAGAACTGTCTCTTTTCTCCCCCGGGTCTGTCTCCTTACTACCCCAGGACTGTCTGTTTTCTCCCCCAGGTCTGTCTCCTTACTACCCCAGGACTGTTTGTTTTCTCCCCCTGGTATGTCTCCTTACTACCCCAGGACTGTCTGTTTTCTCCCCCGGGTCTGTCACCTTACTACACCAGAACTGTCTGTTTTCTCCCCCGGGTCTGTCTCCTTACTACCCCAGGACTGTCTGTTTTCTCCCCCGGGTCTGTCTCCTTACTACCCTAGGACTGTCTGTTTTCTCCCCCGGCTCTGTCTCCTTCCTACCCCAGGACAGTCTGTTTTCTCCCCCGGTTCTGTCTCCTTTCTACCCCAGGGCTGTCTGATTTCTCCCGTGTCTGTCTCCTTTCTACCCCAGGAATGTCTGTTTTCTCCCCCGGATCTATCTCCTTACTACCACTGGACTGTATGTTCCCCCCCGCCCCCAGGTCTGTCTCATTACTACCCCAGGAGTGTCTGTTTCATCCCCCGGCCACATCTCCCCCGGGGTCTGTCTCTTTCTTCCCCGTGTCTGTCTCTTTTCTTCCCCGGTTCTGTCACTTTTCTACCATGGGTCTGTCTCTTTTCTCCCCCGGGTCTGTCTCCTCACTACCCCAGGACTGTCTGTTTTCTCCCCTGTGTCTGTCTCCTAACTGCCCCAGGACAGTCTGTTTTCTCCCCCGGGTCTGTCTCCTTACTACCCCAGGGCTGTCTGTTTCCTCCCCCGGGGTCTGTCTCCTTACTACCCCAGGACTGTCTGTTTTCTCCCCCGGGTCTGTCTCCTTACTACCCCAGGACTGTCTGTTTCCTCCCCCGGGTCGCTCTCTTTACTACCCCAGGACTGTCTGTTTTCTGCCCCAGGTCTGTCTCCTTACTACCCCAGGACTGTCTGTTTCCTCCCCCGCTTCGCTCTCCTTACTACCCCAGGACTGTCTGTTTTCTCCCCCGGGTCTGTCTCCTTACTACCCCAGGACTGTCTGTTTTCTCCCCCGGGTCTGTCTCCTTACTACCCCAGGACTGTCTGTTTTCTCCCCCAGCTCTGTCTCCTTCCTAGCCCAGGACAGTCTGTTTTCTCCCCCGGTTCTGTCTCCTTTCTACCACAGGGCTGTCTGATTTCTCCCGTGTCTTTCTCCTTTCTACCCCAGGACTGTCTGTTTTCTCCCCCGGATCTATCTCCTTACTACCACTGGACTGTATGTTCCCCCCCCGGGTCTGTCTCATTACTACCCCAGGAGTGTCTGTTTCATCCCCCGGCCACATCTCCCCCGGGGTCTGTCTCTTTCTTCCCCGTGTCTGTGTCTTTTCTTCCCCGGTTCTGTCACTTTTCTACCATGGGTCTGTCTCTTTTCTCCCCCGGGTCTGTCTCCTCACTACCCCAGGACTGTCTGTTTTCTCCCCTGTGTCTGTCTCCTAACTGCCCCAGGACAGTCTGTTTTCTCCCCCGGGTCTGAATCCTTACTACCCCAGGACTGTCTGTTTTTTCACCGGCGTCTGTCTCTTTACTACCCCAGGACTGTCTGTTTTATCCCCCACCCAGGTCTGTCTCTTTTCTTCCCCATGTCTCTCTTTTCTCCCCCAAGTCTGTCTCTTTTCTGCCCCGGGTCGGTCTCTTTTCTCCCCCGATTCTGTCGCTTTTCTCCCAGGGTCTGTCTCTTTTTTCCACCGGGACTGTCACTTTTCTCCCCGGGGTCTGCCTCTTTTCTCCCACGGTTCTGTCTTGTTTCTCCCACAGGACAGTCTATTTTATATCCACGGGTCTGTCCCTTTTCTCCCATGCGTCTCTATCTTTTCTCGCCCGGGTCTGTCGCTTTACTCCCCCTGGTCTGTCTCTTTTCTCTCACCCCGGTTCTGTCTCTTTTCTCCCCCGGGACTGTCTCTTTTCTTGCCGGGGCCTGTCTCGTTTCTCCCCCGGGTCTGTCCCCTTACTAACCGAGGACTGTCTGTTTTCTCCACCGGAGCTTTCTCCTTACTACCCCAGTGTCTGTCTCTTTTCTCCCCCGGGTCTGTCTCCTTCCTACCCCAGGACTGTCTGTTTTCTCCCCCGGGTCTGAATCCTTGCTACGCCAGGACTGTCTGTTTTCTCCGCCGGGTCTGTCTCCTTATTACCCCTGGACAGTCTGTTTTCTCCCCCGGTTCTGTCTCCTTTCTACCCCAGGGCTGTCTGATTTCTCCCGTGTCTGTCTCCTTTCTACCCCAGGACTGTCTGTTTTCTCCCCCGGATCTATCTCCTTACTACCACTGGACTGTATGTTCCCCGCCCCAGGTCTGCCTCATTACTACCCCAGGAGTGTCTGTTTCATCCCCCGGCCACATCTCCCCCGGGGTCAGTCTCTTTCTTCCCCGTGTCTGTCTCTTTTCTTCCCCGGTTCTGTCACTTTTCTACCATGGGTCTGTCTCTTTTCTCCCCCGGGTCTGTCTCCTCACTACCCCAGGACTGTCTGTTTTCTCCCCTGTGTCTGTCTCCTTACTACCCCAGGACTGTCTGTTTCCTCCCCCGGGTCGCTCTCCTTTCTACCCCAGGACTGTCTGTTTTCTCCCCCAGGTCTGTCTCCTTACTACCCCAGGACAGTCTGTTTTCTCCCCCGGGTCTGTCTCCTTACTACTCCAGGACTGTCTGTTTTCTCCCCTGTGGCTGCATCCTTATTTGCCCTCGACTGACTCTTTTCTCCCCGCGGTCTGCCTCTTTTCTCACACGGTTCAGTCTTGTTTCTCCCACAGGACAGTCTATTTTCTATCCCCGGGTCTGTCTCTTTTCTCCCCTGCGTCTGTCCCTTTTCTCTCCAGCGTCTGTCCCTTTTCTCCCCCGTGTCTGACTCATTTCTCCCCCTGGTCTGTCTCTTTTCTCGCCCGGGTCTGTCGCTTTACTCCCCCTGGTCTGTCTCTTTACTACTCTGGGTCTGTCTCTTTTCTCTCACCCCATTTCTGTCTTTTTTCACCCCCGGGCCTGTCTCTTTTCTCCCCTGGTTCTGTCTCTTTTCTCCCATTGGACTGTCTCTTTTCTCCCTCCGGGTCTGTCTCTTTTCTGCCCCAGGTCTGTCACTAATCTCTTCTTGGTCTGTCTCCTTACTACCCCAGGACTGTCTGTTTTCTCCCCTCGGCCTGTCTCCTAACTACCCCAGGACTGTCTGTTTTCTCCCCCGGGTCTGTCTCCTTACTACCCCAGGTCTGTCTCTTTTCTCCCCCGGTTCTGTCTCCTTCCTACCCCAGGACTGTCTCTTTTCTCCCCCGGTTCTGTCTCCGTACTACTCCAGGACTGTCTCTTTTCTCCCCCGGATCTGTCTCCTTACGACCCCGGGAATATCTGTTTTCCCCCCCACCCTTGGTCTGTCTCTTTTCTTCCCCAGATCTGTCTCTTTTCTCTCCCGCGTCTGCCTGTTTTCTACAGCGGATCTGTCTATTTTCTCCCCGGTCTCTGTCTCTTTTCTCTCCCCCGGGACTGTCTCCTTCTCCCCACAGTCTGTCTCTTTTCTCCCCGGGACTGTCTGCTTTCTCCCCCGTGTCTGTCTCTTTCCTCCCCTGGGTCTGTCTCTACGCCAAGTATGTCTCTTTCATCCCCGTGTCTGACTCTTTTCTCTCCCCATGTCTGTCTCTTTTCTCTCCCCGAGTCAGTCTCTTTTCTCCCCCAGGTCTGTCTGTTTTCTCCCCCGGGTCGCTCTCCTTACTACCCCAGGACTGTCTGTTTTCTCCCCCGGGGTCTGTCTCCTTACTACCCCAGGACTGTCTGTTTTCTCCCCCGGGTCTGTCTCCTAACTACCCCAGGACTGCCTCTTTTCTCTCCCCGAGTCAGTCTCTTTTCTCCCCCAGGTCTGTCTGTTTTCTCCCCCGGGTCTGTCTCCTTCCTACCCCAGGACTGTCTGTTTTCTCCCCCAGGTTTGTCTCATTACTACCCCAGGACTGTCTGTTTTCTACCCCGGGTCGCTCTCCTTACGACCCCAGGACTGCCTTTTTTCGCTCCCGGCTCTGTCTGCTTACTACCCCAGGACCGTCTGTTTTCTCCCCAGGATCGCTCTCCTTACTACCCAAGGTCTGTCTCTTTTCTCCCCCGGGTCTGTCACCTTACTACCCCAGAACTGTCTCTTTTCTCCCCCGGGTCTGTCTCCTTACTACCCCAGGACTGTCTGTTTTCTCCCCCAGGCCTGTCTCCTTACTACCCCAGGACTGTCTGTTTTCTCCCCCTGGTATGTCTCCTTACTACCCCAGGACTGTCTGTTTTCTCCCCCGGGTCTGTCACCTTACTGCCCCAGAACTGTCTGTTTTCTCCCCCGGGTCTGTCTCCTTACTACCCCAGGACTATCTGTTTTCTCCCCCGGGTCTGTCTCCTTACTACCCCAGGACTGTCTGTTTTCTCCCCCAGCTCTGTCTCCTTCCTAGCCCAGGACAGTCTGTTTTCTCCCCCGGTTCTGTCTCCTCTCTACCCCAGGGCTGTCTGATTTCTCCCGTGTCTGTCTCCTTTCTACCCCAGGAATGTCTGTTTTCTCCCCCGGATCTATCTCTTTACTACCACTGGACTGTATGTTCCCCCCCCCCAGGTCTGTCTCATTACTACCCCAGGAGTGTCTGTTTCATCCCCCGGCCACATCTCCCCCGGGGTCTGTCTCTTTCTTCCCCGTGTCTGTCTCTTTTCTTCCCCGGTTCTGTCACTTTTCTACCATGGGTCTGTCTCTTTTCTCCCCCGGGTCTGTCTCCTCACTACCCCAGGACTGTCTGTTTTCTCCCCTGTGTCTGTCTCCTAACTGCCCCAGGACAGTCTGTTTTCTCCCCCGGGTCTGTCTCCTTACTACCCCAGGGCTGTCTGTTTCCTCCCCCGGGGTCTGTCTCCTTACTACCCCAGGACTGTCTGTTTTCTCCCCCGGGTCTGTCTCCTTACTACCCCAGGGCTGTCTGTTTTCTCCCCCAGGTCTGTCTCCTTACTACCCCAGGGCTGTCTGTTTCCTCCCCCGGGGTCTGTCTCCTTACTACCCCAGGACTGTCTGTTTCCTCCCCCGGGTCGCTCTCCTTACTACCCCAGGACTGTCTGTTTTCTCCCCCAGGTCTGTCTCCTTACTACCCCAGGACTGTCTGTTTCCTCCCCCGGGTCGCTCTCCTTACTATCCCAGAACTGTCTGTTTTCTCCCCCAGGTCTGTCTCCTTACTACCCCAGGACTGTCTGTTTTCTCCCCCGGGTCTGTCTCCTTACTACCCCAGGACTGTCTGTTTTCTCCCCCGGGTCTGTCTCCTTACTACCCCAGGACTGTCTGTTTTCTCCCCCGGGTCGCTCTCCCTACTACCCCAGGAATATCTGTTTTCTACTCCCCCAGGTCTGTGTATTTTTTTTCCTGTGTCTGTCTCTTTTCTCCCCCGGGTCTGTCTCTTTTCTCCCCCGAGTCTGTCTCTTTTGTCCCCCTGGTCTGTCTCTTTAATCCCCTGAGTATGTCGCTTTTCTCCCTCGGGTCTGTCTCTTTTCTCTCCCGGATCTGTCTGTTTTCTCCCCCGGGCCTGTCTCATTTCTCCCCCCGGGTCTCTCTCTTTTCTCCTCCGGGTCTCTCTCTTTTCTTCTCCGGTCTGACACTTTTCTTCTCTGGGTCAGTCTCTTTTCTCCCCCCGGGTCAGTCTCTTTTCTCCCCCGGGTCTGTGTCTTTTCACCTCCGGGTCTGTCTCGTTTCTCCCCCCGGGTCTGTCTCTTTTCTCCCCCGTGTCTGCCTCTTTTCTCTCCCCGGGTCGGTCTCTTTCCTTCCGCGAGTCGGTCTCTTTACACACCTGGGTCGGTCACTTTTCTCTCCCCTGGGTCTGTCTCTTTTCTCCCCCCGGGTCTGTCTCTTTTCTCCCCCGGGTCTGTCTCTTTTCTCTCTCCGGATCTGTCTCTTTTCTCTCCCCTGGGTCTGTCTCTTTTCTCCCCCCGGGTCTGTCTCTTTTCTCCCCCGGGTCTCTCTCTTTACTCCCCCGTGTCTGTCTCTTTTCTACCCCGGGTCTGTTTCGTTTCTCCCCCGTGTCTGTCTCTTTTCTCCCCCGGGTCTGTCTCTTTTCTGCCCCGGGCCTGTCTCCTTTCATTCCCCGGGTCTGTCTCTTTTCTCCCCCGGGTCTGTCTCTTTTCTCACCCCTGGGTCTGTCTCTTTTCTCCCCCGGGTCTGTCTCTTTTCTCTCCCCTGGGTCTGTCTCTTTTCTCCCCCGGGTCGGTCTCTTTTCTCCCCTGGGTCTGTCTCTTTACTCCCCCGGGTCTGTCTCTTTTCTCCCCCGGGTCTCTCTCTTTACTCCCCCGTGTCTGTCTCTTTTCTACCCCGGGTCTGTTTCGTTTCTCCCCCGTGTCTGTCTCTTTTCTCCCCCGGGTCTGTCTCTTTTCTCCCCCGGGTCTCTCTCTTTTCTCCCTCCGGGTCTGTCTCATTTCTCTCCCCGGGTCTGTCTCTTTTCTCCCCCGTATATGTCTCTTTTCTCCCGAGGGTCTGTCTCTTTTCTCACCCGTGTCTGTCTCTTTTCTGCCCCGGGCCTGTCTCCTTTCTCTCCCCGGACCTGTCTCTTTTCATTACCCAGGTCTGTCTCTTTCCTTGCGCGAGTCGGTCTATTTTCTCCCCCGGGACAGTCTCTTTACTCCCCAGGTCTGTCTCCTTTCTCCCCCGGAGTGTTTGTTTTCTCTCCCCGGGTCTGTCTCTTTTCTCACCTCTGGGTCTGTCTCTTTTCTCCCCCGGGTCTGTCTCTTTTCTCTCCCCTGGGTCTGTCTCTTTTCTCCCCCGGGTCGGTCTCTTTTCTCCCCTGGGTCTGTCTCTTTACTCCCCCGGGTCTGTCTCTTTTCTCCCCCGGGTCTCTCTCTTTACTCCCCCGTGTCTGTCTCTTTTCTACCCCGGGTCGGTTTCGTTTCTCCCCCGTGTCTGTCTCTTTTCTCCCCCGGGTCTGTCTCTTTTCTCCCCCGGGTCTGTCTCTTTTCTGCCCCGGGCCTGTCTCCTTTCTCTCCCCGGGTCTGTCTCTTTTCTCCCCCGTGTCTGTCTCTTTTCTCCCCCGGGTCTGTCTCTTTTCTCCCACGGGTCTCTCTCTTTTCTCCCTCCGGGTCTGTCTCATTTCTCTCCCCGGGTCTGTCTCTTTTCTCCCCCGTGTATGTCTCTTTTCTCCCTAGGGTCTGTCTCTTTTCTCCCCCGTGTCTGTCTCTTTTCTGCCCCGGGCCTGTCTCCTTTCTCTCCCCGGACCTGTCTCTTTTCATTACCCAGGTCTGTCTCTTTCCTTCCGCGAGTCGGTCTATTTTCTCCCCCGGGACAGTCTCTTTACTCCCCAGGTCTGTCTCCTTTCTCCCCCGGAGTGTTTGTTTTCTCTCCCCGGGTCTGTCTCTTTTCTCCCCTGTGATTTTTTCTTTTCTCCCCCGGGTCTGCCCCTTAGCCCGCCCCCCGCCCCGAGTCTGTCTCTTTTCTCTCCCCGTGGCTGTCTCATTTCACCCCGGGTCTGTCTCCTTTCTCTCCCCGGTTCTGTCTCTTTTCTCTCCCCGGGTCTGTCTCTTTGCTTCTGCGAGTCGGTCTCTTTACACCCCCGGGTCGGTCACTTTTCTCCCCCAGGACTGTCTCTTTTCTCACTCGGGTCTGTCTCTTTTCTCTCCCCGGGTCTGTCTCTTTTCTCACTCGGGTCTGTCTCTTTACTCTCCCGGGTCTGTCTCCTTTCTCCCCTGAGTCTTTCTCTTTTCTCACACGGATCTGTCTGTTTTCTCCCCCGGGCCTGTCTCATTTCTCCCCCTGGGGTCTCTCTCTTTTCTCCTCCGGGTCTGTCTCTTTTCTCGCCCCGGTTCTGTCTCTTTTCTCTACCCGGTTCTGTCTCTTTCCTTCCGCGAGTCGGTCTCTTTACACACCCGGGTCTCTCTCTTTTCTCTCCCCCGTGTCTGTCTCTTTTCTCCCCTGGGTCTCTCTCTTTTCTCTCCCCCGGGTCTGTCTCTTTTCTCCCCCGGGTCTGTCTCTTTTCTCTCACCTGGGTCTGTTTCTTTACTTCCCCGGGTCTGTCTCTTTTCTCCCCCGGGTCTGTCTCTTTTCTCTCACCTGGGTCTGTTTCTTTACTTCCCCGGGTCTGTCTCTTTTCTCCCCCGGGTCTGTCTCTTTTCTCTCACCTGGGTCTGTTTCTTTACTTCCCCGGTTCTGTCTCTTTTCTCCCCCGGATCAGTCTGTTTTCTCCCCCGGTTCTGTCTCATTTCTCCCCCGATTCTGTCTCTTTTCTAATCTGGATCTGTCTCATTTCTCCCCTGATTCTGTCTCTTTTCTCCCCTGCGTCTGTCTCTTTTCTCCCCCCGGGTCTGTCTCTTTTCTCCCCGGTTCTGTCTCTATTCTCCCCCGGGTCTGTCTCTTTTCTCCCCTGCGTCTGTCTCTTTTCTCCCCCCGGGTCGGTCTCTTTTCTCCCCCGTGTCTGTCTCTTTTCTCCACTGGGACTGCCCCTCTCCCCCCCCCGAGTCTGTCTCTTTTTTCCCCCTGTGTCTGTCTCTTTTTTCCCCCCGTGTCTATCTCTTTTCTCCCCAGGGTCTGTCTCATTTCTCCCCCGAGTCTGTCTCTTTTTTCCCCCTGTGTCTGTCTCTTTTTTCCCCCCGTGTCTATCTCTTTTCTCTCCCCGTGCCTGTCTCTTTTCTCCCCCGGGTCTGTCTCTTTTCTCCCCTGTGTCTGTCTCTTTTCTCCCCCCGGGTCTGTCGCTTTTCTCTCCCCGTGTCTGTCTCTTTTCTCCCCCGGGTCTGTCTCTTTTCTCCCCTGCGTCTGTCTCTTTTCTCCCCCCGGGTCTGTCTCTTTTCTCTCCCCGTGTCTGTCTCTTTTCTCCCCCGGGTCTGTCTCTTTTCTCCCCCGTGTCTGTCTCTTTTCTCCCCCGGGTCTGTCTCTTTTCTCTCCCCCGGGTCTGTCTCTTTTCTCCCCCGGGTCTGTCTCTTTTCTCTCACCTGGGTCTGTTTCTTTACTTCCCCGGTTCTGTCTCTTTTCTCCCCCGGATCTGTCTGTTTCCTCCCCTGGTTCTGTCTCATTTCTCCCCCGATTCTGTCTCTTTTCTCATCTGAATCTGTCTCATTTCTCCCCCGAGTCTGTCTCTTTTCTCCCCCCGGTCTGTCTCTTTTCTCCCCCGGGTCTCACTCTTTACTCCCCCGGGTCTGTCTCTTTTCTCCCCCATGTCTGTCTAAATTCTCTCCCCCGAGTCTGTCTCTTTTCTCACCCGGGTTTGTCTCTTTACTCTCCTGGGTCTGTCTGATTTCTCCCCCGGGTCTGTCTCTTTTCTCCCCGGGTCTGTCTCTTTTCTCCCCCGGGTCTCTCTCTTTACTCCCCCGGGTCTGTCTCTTTTCTCCCCCATGTCTGTCTAAATTCTCTCCCCCGGGTCTGTCTCTTTTCTCCCCTGCGTCTGTCTCTTTTCTCCCCCCGGGTCTGTCTCTTTTCTCCCCGGTTCTGTCTCTTTTCTCTCCCGGGTCTGTCTCTTTTCTCCCCTGCGTCTGTCTCTTTTCTCCCCCCGGGTCTGTCTCTTTTCTCTCCCCGGGTCTGTCTCTTTCCTTCTGCGAGTCGGTCTCTTTACACCCCGGGGTCTGTCTCTTTTCTGCCCCGTATCTGTCTCGTTTCTCCCCCGGGTCTGTCTCTTTTCTCCCCCGGGTCTGTCTCTTTTCTCCCCCGTGTCTGTCTAAATTCTCTCCCCAGGTCTGTCTCTTTCCTTCCACGAGTCGGTCTCTTTACACCCCTGGGCCTGTCTCTTTTCTCCCCCATGTCGGTCTCTTTTCTTCCCTGGGTCTGACCCTTTCCCCCCCCGGGTCTGTCCCTTTTCTCTCCCCGGGTCTGTCTCTTTTCTCACCCGGGTCTGACCCTTCTCTCCCCCGGGTCTGTCTCTTTTCTCAACCTGTGCCTGTCTCTTTTTCCCCCTGTGTCTATCTCTTTTCTCCCCAGGGTCTGTCTCATTTCTCCCCCGGGTCTGTCTCTTTTCTCCCCTGGGTCTGTCTCTTTTCTCCCCTGGGTCGGTCTCTTTTCTCCCCCAGGTCTGCCTGTTTTCTCTCCCCCGTGCCTGTCTCTTTTCTCGCCCGGATCTGTCTCGTTTCTACCCCGGGTCTGGCTCGTTGCTCCCCTGTCTGTCTCGTTTCTCTCCCCGGGTCTGTCTCTTTTCTCCCCCGGGTCTGTCTCTTTTCTCCCCTGCATCTGTCTCTTTTCTCCCCCCGGGTCTGTCTCTTTTCTCTCCCCGTGTCTGTCTCATTTCTCCCCCGATTCTGTCTCTTTTCTCATCTGAATCTGTCTCATTTCTCCCCCGAGTCTGTCTCTTTTCTCCCCCGGGTCTGTCTATTTACTCTCCTGGGTCTGTCTCATTTCTCCCCCGGGTCTGTCTCTTTTCTCCCCCGGGTCTCTCTCTTTACTCTCCCGGGTCTGTCTCTTTTCTCCCCCATGTCTGTCTAAATTCTCTCCCCAGGTCTGTCTCTTTTCTCCCCTGCATCTGTCTCTTTTCTCCCGCCCGGGTCTGTCTCTTTTCTCCACGGTTCTGTCTTTTTTCTCTCCCGGGTCTGTCTCTTTTCTCCCCTGCGTCTGTCTCTTTTCTCCCCCCGGGTCTGTCTCTTTTCTCTCCCCGTGCCTGTCTCTTTTCTCCCCCGGGTCTCTCTCTTTTCTCCCTCCGGGTCTGTCTCATTTCTCTCCCCGGGTCTGTCTCTTTTCTCCCCCGTGTCTGTCTCTTTTCTCCCCCCGGGTCTGTCTCTTTTCTCTCCCCGTGTCTGTCTCTTTTCTCCCCCGTGTCTGTCTCTTTTCTGCCCTGCGTCTGTCTCTTTCCTCCCCCCGGGTCTGTCTCTTTTCTCTCCCCGTGTCTGTCTCTTTTCTCCACCGGGTCTGTCTCTTTTATCTCCCCGTGTCTGTCTCTTTTCTCCCCCGTGTCTGTCTCTTTTCTCCCCAACGTCTGTCTCTTTTCTCCCCCCGGGTCTGTCTCTTTTCTCTCCCCGTGTCTGTCTCATTTCTCCCCTGATTCTGTCTCTTTTCTCATCTGAATCTGTCTCATTTCTCCCCCGAGTCTGTCTCTTTTCTCCCCCTGGTCTGTCTCTTTTCTCCCCCGGGTCTGTCTCTTTCACCCGGATCTGTCTGTTTTCTCCCCCGGGCCTGTCTCATTTCTCCCCCCGGGGTCTCTCTCTTTTCTCCTGCGGGTCTGTCTCTTTTCTCCCCCGGGTCTGACACTTTTCTTCTCCGGGTCTGTCTCTTTTCTCCCCCCGGGTCTGCCTCTTTTCTCTCCCCGGTTCTGTCTCTTTTCTCTCCCCGGTTCTGGCTCTTTCCTTCCGCGAGTCTGTCTCTTTACACACCCGGGTCTCTCTCTTTTCTCTCCCCCGTGTCTGTCTCTTTTCTCCCCTGGGCCTCTCACTTTTCTCTCCCCCGGGTCTGTCTCTTTTCTCCCCCGGGTCTCTCTCTTTTCTCTCCCCCGGGTCTGTCTCTTTTCTCCCCCGGGTCTGTCTCTTTTCTCTCACCTGGGTCTGTTTCTTTACTTCCCCGGTTCTGTCTCTTTTCTCCCCCGGATCAGTCTGTTTTCTTCCCCGGTTCTGTCTCATTTCTCCCCCGATTCTGTCTCTTTTCTAATCTGGATCTGTCTCATTTCTCCCCTGATTCTGTGTCTTTTCTCCCCCGGGTCTGTCACTTTACTCTCCTGGGTCTGTCTCGTTTCTCCCCCGGGTCTGTCTCTTTTCTCCCCCGGCTCTGTCTCATTTCTCTCCCCGGGTCTGTCTCTTTTCTCCCCCGTGTCTGTCTCTTTTTTCCCCCGGATCTGTCTCGTTTCTCCCACGGGTCTCTCTCTTTACTCCCCCGGGTCTGTCTCTTTTCTCCCCCGTGTCTGTCTAAATTCTCTCCCCAGGTCTGTCTCTTTTCTCCCCTGCGTCTGTCTCTTTTTTCCCTCCGGGTCTGTCTCTTTTCTCCCCGGTTCTGTCTCTTTTCTCCCCCGGGTCTGTCTCTTTTCTCCCCTGCGTCTGTCTCTTTTCTCCCCCCCGGGTCTGTCTCTTTTCTCTCCCCTTGTCTGTCTCTTTTCTCCCCCGGGTCTGTCTCTTTTCTCCCCTGCGTCTGTCTCTTTTCTCCCCCCGGGTCTGTCTCTTTTCTCCCCCGGGTCTGTCTCTTTTCTACCCCGGGTCTGTCTCTTTTCTCTACCCGTGTCTGTCTCTTTTCTCCCCCAGATCTGTCTGTTTTCTCCCCCGGTTCTGTCTCATTTCTCCCCCGATTCTGTCTCTTTTCTCAACTGAATCTGTCTCATTTCTCCCCCGTGTCTGTCTCTTTTCTCCCCCGGGTCTGTCTCTTTTCTCCCCTGCGTCTGTCTCTTTTCTCCCCCCGGGTCTGTCTCTTTTCTCTCCCCGTGTCTGTCTCTTTTCTCCCACCGGGTCTGTCTCTTTTCTTTCCCCGTGTCTGTCTCTTTTCTCCCCCGGGTGTGTCTCTTTTCTCCCCTGCCTCTGTCTCTTTTCTCCCCCCGGGTCTGTCTCTTTTCTCTCCCCGTGTCTGTCTCATTTCTCCCCCGATTCTGTCTCTTTTCTCATCTGAATCTGTCTCATTTCTCCCCCGAGTCTGTCTCTTTTCTCCCTCGGGTCTGTCTCTTTACTCTCCTGGGTCTGTCTCATTTCTCCCCCGGGTCTGTCTCTTTTCTCCCCCGGGTCTCTCTCTTTACTCCCCCGGGTCTGTCTCTTTTCTCCCCCATGTCTGCCTAAATTCTCTCCCCAGGTCTGTCTCTTTTCTCCCCTGCGTCTGTCTCTTTCTTCCCCCCGGGTCTGTCTCTTTTCTCCACGGTTCTGTCTCTTTTCTCTCCCGGGTCTGTCTCTTTTCTCCCCTGCGTCGTCTCTTTTCTCCCCCCGGGTCTGTCCCTTTTCTCTCCCCGTGCCTGTCTCTTTCCTCCCCCGGGTCTCTCTCTTTTCTCCCTCCGGGTCTGTCTCATTTCTCTCCCCGGGTCTGTCTCTTTTCTCCCCCGTGTATGTCTCTTTTCTCCCCCGGGTCTGTCTCTTTTCTCACCCGTGTCTGTCTCTTTTCTGCCCCGGGCCTGTCTCCTTTCTCTCCCCGGATCTGTCTCTTTTCACTACCCAGGTCTGTCTCTTTCCTTCCGCGAGTCGGTCTATTTTCTCCCCCGGGACAGTCTCTTTACTCCCAAGGTCTGTCTCCTTTCTCCCCCGGAGTGTTTGTTTTCTCTCCCCGGGTCTGTCTCTTTTCTCCCCCGTGTCTGTCTCTTTTCTCCCCCGGGTCTCTCTCTTTTCTCTCCCCCGGGTCTGTCTCTTTTCTCCCCCGGGTCTGTCTCTTTTCTCTCACCTGGGTCTGTTTCTTTACTTCCCCGGTTCTGTCTCTTTTCTCCCCCGGATCTGTCTGTTTTCTCCCCCGGTTCTGTCTCATTTCTCCCCCGATTCTGTCTCTTTTCTCATCTGAATCTGTCTCATTTCTCCCCCGAGTCTGTCTCTTTTCTCCCCCGGGTTTGTCTCTTTACTCCCCTGGGTCTGTCTCATTTCTCCCCCGGGTCTGTCTCTTTTCTCCCCGGTTCTGTCTCTTTTCTCTCCCGGGTCTGTCTCTTTTCTCCCCTGCGTCTGTCTCTTTTCTCCCCCCGGGTCTGTCTCTTTTCTCTCCCCGGGTCTGTCTCTTTCCTTCTGCGAGTCGGTCTCTTTACACCCCGGGGTCTGTCTCTTTTCTGCCCCGTATCTGTCTCGTTTCTCCCCCGGGTCTGTCTCTTTTCTCCCCCGGGTCTGTCTCTTTTCTCCCCCGGATCTGTCTCTTTTCTCTCCCCAGGTCTGCCTCTTTCCTTCCACGAGTCGGTCTCTTTACCCCCCTGGGCCTGTCTCTTTTCTCGCCCGTGTCGGTCTCTTTTCTCCCCCGGGTCTGACCCTTTTCCCCCCCGGGTCTGTCTCTTTTCTCTCCCCGGGTCTGTCTCTTTTCTCCCCCGGGTCTGACCCTTCTCTCCCCCGGGTCTGTCTCTTTTCTCCCCCGGGTCTCTCTCTTTTCTCCCCTGGGTCGGTCTCTTTTCTCCCCCGTGTCTGTCTAAATTCTCTCCCCAGGTCTGTCTCTTTTCTCCCCTGCGTCTGTCTCTTTTCTCCCCCCGGGTCTGTCTCTTTTCTCCCCGGTTCTGTCTCTTTTCTCCCCCGGGTCTGTCTCTTTTCTCCCCTGCGTCTGTCTCTTTTCTCCCCCCCGGGTCTGTCTCTTTTCTCTCCCCTTGTCTGTCTCTTTTCTCCCCCGGGTCTGTCTCTTTTCTCCCCTGCGTCTGTCTCTTTTCTCCCCCGGGTCTGTCTCTTTTCACTCCCCGTGTCTGTCTCTTTTCTCCCCCGGGTCTGTCTCTTTTCTCCCCCGGGTCTGTCTCTTTTCTCGACCCGTGTCTGTCTCTTTTCTCCCCCGGATCTGTCTGTTTTCTCCCCCGGTTCTGTCTCATTTCTCCCCCGATTCTGTCTCTTTTCTCATCTGAATCTGTCTCATTTCTCCCCCGAGTCTGTCTCTTTTCTCCCCCGGGTCTGTCTATTTACTCTCCTGGGTCTGTCTCATTTCTCCCCCGGGTCTGTCTCTTTTCTCCCCCGGGTCTCTCTCTTTACTCTCCCGGGTCTGTCTCTTTTCTCCCCCATGTCTGTCTAAATTCTCTCCCCAGGTCTGTCTCTTTTCTCCCCTGCGTCTGTCTCTTTTCTCCCGCCCGGGTCTGTCTCTTTTCTCCCCGGTTCTGTCTTTTTTCTCTCCCGGGTCTGTCTCTTTTCTCCCCTGCGTCTGTCTCTTTTCTCCCCCCGGGTCTGTCTCTTTTCTCTCCCCGTGCCTGTCTCTTTTCTCCCCCGGGTCTCTCTCTTTTCTCCCTCCGGGTCTGTCTCATTTCTCTCCCCGGGTCTGTCTCTTTTCTCCCCCGTGTCTGTCTCTTTTCTCCCCCCGGGTCTGTCTCTTTTCTCTCCCCGTGTCTGTCTCTTTTCTCCCCCGTGTCTGTCTCTTTTCTGCCCTGCGTCTGTCTCTTTCCTCCCCCCGGGTCTGTCTCTTTTCTCTCCCCGTGTCTGTCTCTTTTCTCCACCGGGTCTGTCTCTTTTATCTCCCCGTGTCTGTCTCTTTTCTCCCCCGTGTCTGTCTCTTTTCTCCCCAACGTCTGTCTCTTTTCTCCCCCCGGGTCTGTCTCTTTTCTCTCCCCGTGTCTGTCTCATTTCTCCCCTGATTCTGTCTCTTTTCTCATCTGAATCTGTCTCATTTCTCCCCCGGGTCTGTCTCTTTTCTCCCCCGGATCTGTCTCTTTTCTCTCCCCAGGTCTGCCTCTTTCCTTCCACGAGTCGGTCTCTTTACCCCCCTGGGCCTGTCTCTTTTCTCGCCCGTGTCGGTCTCTTTTCTCCCCCGGGTCTGACCCTTTTCCCCCCCGGGTCTGTCTCTTTTCTCTCCCCGGGTCTGTCTCTTTTCTCCCCCGGGTCTGACCCTTCTCTCCCCCGGGTCTGTCTCTTTTCTCCCCCGGGTCTCTCTCTTTTCTCCCCTGGGTCGGTCTCTTTTCTCCCCCGTGTCTGTCTAAATTCTCTCCCCAGGTCTGTCTCTTTTCTCCCCTGCGTCTGTCTCTTTTCTCCCCCCGGGTCTGTCTCTTTTCTCCCCGGTTCTGTCTCTTTTCTCCCCCGGGTCTGTCTCTTTTCTCCCCTGCGTCTGTCTCTTTTCTCCCCCCCGGGTCTGTCTCTTTTCTCTCCCCTTGTCTGTCTCTTTTCTCCCCCGGGTCTGTCTCTTTTCTCCCCTGCGTCTGTCTCTTTTCTCCCCCGGGTCTGTCTCTTTTCACTCCCCGTGTCTGTCTCTTTTCTCCCCCGGGTCTGTCTCTTTTCTCCCCCGGGTCTGTCTCTTTTCTCGACCCGTGTCTGTCTCTTTTCTCCCCCGGATCTGTCTGTTTTCTCCCCCGGTTCTGTCTCATTTCTCCCCCGATTCTGTCTCTTTTCTCATCTGAATCTGTCTCATTTCTCCCCCGAGTCTGTCTCTTTTCTCCCCCGGGTCTGTCTATTTACTCTCCTGGGTCTGTCTCATTTCTCCCCCGGGTCTGTCTCTTTTCTCCCCCGGGTCTCTCTCTTTACTCTCCCGGGTCTGTCTCTTTTCTCCCCCATGTCTGTCTAAATTCTCTCCCCAGGTCTGTCTCTTTTCTCCCCTGCGTCTGTCTCTTTTCTCCCGCCCGGGTCTGTCTCTTTTCTCCCCGGTTCTGTCTTTTTTCTCTCCCGGGTCTGTCTCTTTTCTCCCCTGCGTCTGTCTCTTTTCTCCCCCCGGGTCTGTCTCTTTTCTCTCCCCGTGCCTGTCTCTTTTCTCCCCCGGGTCTCTCTCTTTTCTCCCTCCGGGTCTGTCTCATTTCTCTCCCCGGGTCTGTCTCTTTTCTCCCCCGTGTCTGTCTCTTTTCTCCCCCCGGGTCTGTCTCTTTTCTCTCCCCGTGTCTGTCTCTTTTCTCCCCCGTGTCTGTCTCTTTTCTGCCCTGCGTCTGTCTCTTTCCTCCCCCCGGGTCTGTCTCTTTTCTCTCCCCGTGTCTGTCTCTTTTCTCCACCGGGTCTGTCTCTTTTATCTCCCCGTGTCTGTCTCTTTTCTCCCCCGTGTCTGTCTCTTTTCTCCCCAACGTCTGTCTCTTTTCTCCCCCCGGGTCTGTCTCTTTTCTCTCCCCGTGTCTGTCTCATTTCTCCCCTGATTCTGTCTCTTTTCTCATCTGAATCTGTCTCATTTCTCCCCCGAGTCTGTCTCTTTTCTCCCCCTGGTCTGTCTCTTTTCTCCCCCGGGTCTGTCTCTTTCACCCGGATCTGTCTGTTTTCTCCCCCGGGCCTGTCTCATTTCTCCCCCCGGGGTCTCTCTCTTTTCTCCTGCGGGTCTGTCTCTTTTCTCCCCCGGGTCTGACACTTTTCTTCTCCGGGTCTGTCTCTTTTCTCCCCCCGGTTCTGACTCTTTCCTTCCGCGAGTCTGTCTCTTTACACACCCGGGTCTCTCTCTTTTCTCTCCCCCGTGTCTGTCTCTTTTCTCCCCTGGGCCTCTCACTTTTCTCTCCCCCGGGTCTGTCTCTTTTCTCCCCCGGGTCTCTCTCTTTTCTCTCCCCCGGGTCTGTCTCTTTTCTCCCCCGGGTCTGTCTCTTTTCTCTCACCTGGGTCTGTTTCTTTACTTCCCCGGTTCTGTCTCTTTTCTCCCCCAGATCAGTCTGTTTTCTTCCCCGGTTCTGTCTCATTTCTCCCCCGATTCTGTCTCTTTTCTAATCTGGATCTGTCTCATTTCTCCCCTGATTCTGTGTCTTTTCTCCCCCGGGTCTGTCACTTTACTCTCCTGGGTCTGTCTCGTTTCTCCCCCGGGTCTGTCTCTTTTCTCCCCCGGCTCTGTCTCATTTCTCTCCCCGGGTCTGTCTCTTTTCTCCCCCGTGTCTGTCTCTTTTTTCCCCCGGATCTGTCTCGTTTCTCCCACGGGTCTCTCTCTTTACTCCCCCGGGTCTGTCTCTTTTCTCCCCCGTGTCTGTCTAAATTCTCTCCCCAGGTCTGTCTCTTTTCTCCCCTGCGTCTGTCTCTTTTCTCCCCCGGGTCTGTCTCTTTTCTCCCTGGTTCTGTCTCTTTTCTCCCCCGGGTCTGTCTCTTTTCTCCCCTGCGTCTGTCTCTTTTCACCCCCCCGGGTCTGTCTCTTTTCTCTCCCCTTGTCTGTCTCTTTTCTCCCCCGGGTCTGTCTCTTTTCTCCCCTGCGTCTGTCTCTTTTCTCACCCCGGGTCTGTCTCTTTTCTCTCCCCGTGTCTGTCTCTTTTCTACCCCGGGTCTGTCTCTTTTCTCTACCCGTGTCTGTCTCTTTTCTCCCCCGGATCTGTCTGTTTTCTCCCCCGGTTCTGTCTCATTTCTCCCCCGATTCTGTCTCTTTTCTCAACTGAATCTGTCTCATTTCTCCCCCGTGTCTGTCTCTTTTCTCCCCCGGGTCTGTCTCTTTTCTCCCCTGCGTCTGTCTCTTTTCTCCCCCCGGGTCTGTCTCTTTTCTCTCCCCGTGTCTGTCTCTTTTCTCCCACCGGGTCTGTCTCTTTTCTTTCCCCGTGTCTGTCTCTTTTCTCCCCCGGGTGTGTCTCTTTTCTCCCCTGCCTCTGTCTCTTTTCTCCCCCCGGGTCTGTCTCTTTTCTCTCCCCGTGTCTGTCTCATTTCTCCCCCGATTCTGTCTCTTTTCTCATCTGAATCTGTCTCATTTCTCCCCCGAGTCTGTCTCTTTTCTCCCTCGGGTCTGTCTCTTTACTCTCCTGGGTCTGTCTCATTTCTCCCCCGGGTCTGTCTCTTTTCTCCCCCGGGTCTCTCTCTTTACTCCCCCGGGTCTGTCTCTTTTCTCCCCCATGTCTGCCTAAATTCTCTCCCCAGGTCTGTCTCTTTTCTCCCCTGCGTCTGTCTCTTTCTTCCCCCCGGGTCTGTCTCTTTTCTCCACGGTTCTGTCTCTTTTCTCTCCCGGGTCTGTCTCTTTTCTCCCCTGCGTCGTCTCTTTTCTCCCCCCGGGTCTGTCCCTTTTCTCTCCCCGTGCCTGTCTCTTTCCTCCCCCGGGTCTCTCTCTTTTCTCCCTCCGGGTCTGTCTCATTTCTCTCCCCGGGTCTGTCTCTTTTCTCCCCCGTGTATGTCTCTTTTCTCCCCCGGGTCTGTCTCTTTTCTCACCCGTGTCTGTCTCTTTTCTGCCCCGGGCCTGTCTCCTTTCTCTCCCCGGATCTGTCTCTTTTCACTACCCAGGTCTGTCTCTTTCCTTCCGCGAGTCGGTCTATTTTCTCCCCCGGGACAGTCTCTTTACTCCCAAGGTCTGTCTCCTTTCTCCCCCGGAGTGTTTGTTTTCTCTCCCCGGGTCTGTCTCTTTTCTCCCCCGTGTCTGTCTCTTTTCTCCCCCGGGTCTCTCTCTTTTCTCTCCCCCGGGTCTGTCTCTTTTCTCCCCCGGGTCTGTCTCTTTTCTCTCACCTGGGTCTGTTTCTTTACTTCCCCGGTTCTGTCTCTTTTCTCCCCCGGATCTGTCTGTTTTCTCCCCCGGTTCTGTCTCATTTCTCCCCCGATTCTGTCTCTTTTCTCATCTGAATCTGTCTCATTTCTCCCCCGAGTCTGTCTCTTTTCTCCCCCGGGTTTGTCTCTTTACTCCCCTGGGTCTGTCTCATTTCTCCCCCGGGTCTGTCTCTTTTCTCCCCGGTTCTGTCTCTTTTCTCTCCCGGGTCTGTCTCTTTTCTCCCCTGCGTCTGTCTCTTTTCTCCCCCCGGGTCTGTCTCTTTTCTCTCCCCGGGTCTGTCTCTTTCCTTCTGCGAGTCGGTCTCTTTACACCCCGGGGTCTGTCTCTTTTCTGCCCCGTATCTGTCTCGTTTCTCCCCCGGGTCTGTCTCTTTTCTCCCCCGGGTCTGTCTCTTTTCTCCCCCGGATCTGTCTCTTTTCTCTCCCCAGGTCTGCCTCTTTCCTTCCACGAGTCGGTCTCTTTACCCCCCTGGGCCTGTCTCTTTTCTCGCCCGTGTCGGTCTCTTTTCTCCCCCGGGTCTGACCCTTTTCCCCCCCGGGTCTGTCTCTTTTCTCTCCCCGGGTCTGTCTCTTTTCTCCCCCGGGTCTGACCCTTCTCTCCCCCGGGTCTGTCTCTTTTCTCCCCCGGGTCTCTCTCTTTTCTCCCCTGGGTCGGTCTCTTTTCTCCCCCGTGTCTGTCTAAATTCTCTCCCCAGGTCTGTCTCTTTTCTCCCCTGCGTCTGTCTCTTTTCTCCCCCCGGGTCTGTCTCTTTTCTCCCCGGTTCTGTCTCTTTTCTCCCCCGGGTCTGTCTCTTTTCTCCCCTGCGTCTGTCTCTTTTCTCCCCCCCGGGTCTGTCTCTTTTCTCTCCCCTTGTCTGTCTCTTTTCTCCCCCGGGTCTGTCTCTTTTCTCCCCTGCGTCTGTCTCTTTTCTCCCCCGGGTCTGTCTCTTTTCACTCCCCGTGTCTGTCTCTTTTCTCCCCCGGGTCTGTCTCTTTTCTCCCCCGGGTCTGTCTCTTTTCTCTACCCGTGTCTGTCTCTTTTCTCCCCCGGATCTGTCTGTTTTCTCCCCCGGTTCTGTCTCATTTCTCCCCCGATTCTGTCTCTTTTCTCAACTGAATCTGTCTCATTTCTCCCCCGAGTCTGTCTCTTTTCTCCCCCGGGTCTGTCTCTTTTCTCCCCCGGGTCTGTCTCTTTACTCTCCTGGGTCTGTCTCTTTTCTCCCCCGAGTCTGTCTCTTTTCTCCCCCGGGTCTCTCTCTTTACTCCCCCGGGTCTGTCTCTTTTCTCCCCCATGTCTGCCTAAATTCTCTCCCCAGGTCTGTCTCTTTTCTCCCCCGGGTCTGTCTCTTTACTCTCCTGGGTCTGTCTCTTTTCTCCCCCGGGTCTGTCTCTTTTCTCCCCCGTGTCTGTCTAAATTCTCTCCCCAGGTCTGTCTCTTTTCTCCCCTGCGTCTGTCTCTTTTCTTCCCCCGGGTCTGTCTCTTTTCTGCCCGGTTCTGTCTCTTTTCTCTCGCGGGTCTGTCTCTTTTCTCCCTCCGGGTCTGTCACATTTCTCTCCCCGGGTCTGTCTCTTTTCTCCCCCGTGTCTGCCTCTTTTCTCCCCCGGGTCTGTCTCTTTTCTGCCCCGTGTCTGTCTCTTTTCTCCCCCGGGTCTGTCTCTTTTCTCCCCTGAGTCTGTCTCTTTTCTCCCCCCGGGCCTGTCTCTTTTCTCTCCCCGTGTCTGTCTCTTTTCTCCCACCGGGTCTGTCTCTTTTCTTTCCCCGTGTCTGTCTCTTTTCTCCCCCGGGTCTGTCTCTTTTCTCCCCTGCATCTGTCTCTTTTCTCCCCCCGGGTCTGTCTCTTTTCTCTCCCCGTGTCTGTCTCATTTCTCCCCCAATTCTGTCTCTTTTCTCATCTGAATCTGTCTCATTTCTCCCCTGAGTCTGTCTCTTTTCTCCCCCGGGTCTGTCTCTTTACTCTCCTGGGTCTGTCTCATTTCTCCCCCGGGTCTGTCTCTTTTCTCCCCCGGGTCTCTCTCTTTACTCCCCCGGGTCTGTCTCTTTTCTCCCCCATGTCTGCCTAAATTCTCTCCCCAGGTCTGTCTCTTTTCTCCCCTGCGTCTGTCTCTTTCTTCCACCCGGGTCTGTCTCTTTTCTCCACGGTTCTGTCTCTTTTCTCTCCCGGGTCTGTCTCTTTTCTCACCTGCGTCGTCTCTTTTCTTCCCCCGGGTCTGTCTCTTTTCTCCCCCGTGTCTGTCCCTTTTCTCCCCCGGGTCTGTCTCTTTTCTCACCTGCGTCGTCTCTTTTCTTCCCCCGGGTCTGTCTCTTTTCTCCCCCGAGTCTGTCTCTTTTCTCCCCCGGGTCTCTCTCTTTACTCCCCAGGTCTGTCTCTTTTCTCCCCCGTGTCTGTCTAAATTCTCTCCCCAGGTCTGTCTCTTTTCTCCCCTGCGTCTGTCTCTTTTCTCCCCCCGGGTCTGTCTCTTTTCTGCCCGGTTCTGTTTCTTTTCTCTCCCGGGTCTGTCTCTTTTCTCCCTCCGGGTCTGTCTCATTTCTCTCCCCGGGTCTGTCTCTTTTCTCCCCCGTGTCTGTCGCTTTTCTCCCCTGCGTCTGTCTCTTTTCTCCCCCCCGGGTCTGTCTCTTTTCTCTCCCCTTGTCTGTCTCTTTTCTCCCCCGGGTCTGTCTCTTTTCTCCCCTGCGTCTGTCTCTTTTCTCCCCCCGGGTCTGTCTCTTTTCTCTCCCCGTGTCTGTCTCTTTTCTCCCCCGGGTCTGTCTCTTTTCTCCCCCGGGTCTGTCTCTTTTCTCGACCCGTGTCTGTCTCTTTTCTCCCCCGGATCTGTCTGTTTTCTCCCCCGGTTCTGTCTCATTTCTCCCCCGATTCTGTCTCTTTTCTCAACTGAATCTGTCTCAATTCTCCCCCGAGTCTGTCTCTTTTCTCCCCCGGGTCTGTCTCTTTACTCTCCTGGGTCTGTCTCATTTCTCCCCCGAGTCTGTCTCTTTTCTCCCCCGGGTCTCTCACTTTACTCCCCCGGTCTGTCTCTTTTCTCCCCCGTGTCTGTCTAAATTCTCTCCCCAGGTCTGTCTCTTTTCTCCCCTGCGTCTGTCTCTTTTCTTCCCCCCGGGTCTGTCTCTTTTCTGCCCGGTTCTGTCTCTTTTCTCTCCCGGGTCTGTCTCTTTTCTCCCTCCGGGTCTGTCTCATTTCTCTCCCCGGGTCTGTCTCTTTTCTCCCCCGTGTCTGTCTCTTTTCTCCCCCGGGTCTGTCTCTTTTCTCCCACGTGTCTGTCTCTTTTCTCCCCCGGGTCTGTCTCTTTTCTCCCCTGCGTCTGTCTCTTTTCTCCCCCCGGGTCTGACTCTTTTCTCTCCCCGTGTCTGTCTCTTTTCTCCCACCGGGTCTGTCTCTTTTCTTTCCCCGTGTTTGTCTCTTTTCTCTCCCGGGTCTGTCTCTTTTCTCCCCTGCCTCTGTCTCTTTTCTCCCCCCGGGTCTGTCTCTTTTCTCTCCCCGTGTCTGTCTCATTTCTCCCCCGATTCTGTCTCTTTTCTCATCTGAATCTGACTCATTTCTCCCCCGAGTCTGTCTCTTTTCTCCCCCGGGTCTGTCTCTTTACTCTCCTGGGTCTGTCTCATTTCTCCCCCGGGTCTGTCTCTTTTCTCCCCTGCTTCAGTCTCTTTTCTCCCCCGGGTCTGTCTCTTTTCTCCCCCATGTCTGCCTAAATTCTCTCCCCAGGTCTGTCTCTTTTCTCCCCTGCGTCTGTCTCTTTCTTCCCCCCGGGTCTGTCTCTTTTCTCCACGGTTCTGTCTCTTTTCTCCCCCGGGTCTGTCTCTTTTCACTCCCCGTGTCTGTCTCTTTTCTCCCCCGGGTCTGTCTCTTTTCTCCCCCGGGTCTGTCTCTTTTCTCTACCCGTGTCTGTCTCTTTTCTCCCCCGGATCTGTCTGTTTTCTCCCCCGGTTCTGTCTCATTTCTCCCCCGATTCTGTCTCTTTTCTCAACTGAATCTGTCTCATTTCTCCCCCGTGTCTGTCTCTTTTCTCCCCCAGGTCTGTCTCTTTTCTCCCCTGCGTCTGTCTCTTTTCTCCCCCGGGTCTGTCTCTTTTCTCCCCTGCCTCTGTCTCTTTTCTCCCCCCGGGTCTGTCTCTTTTCTCTCCCCGTGTCTGTCTCATTTCTCCCCCGATTCTGTCTCTTTTCTCATCTGAATCTGTCTCATTTCTCCCCCGAGTCTGTCTCTTTTCTCCCTCGGGTCTGTCTCTTTACTCTCCTGGGTCTGTCTCATTTCTCCCCCGGGTCTGTCTCTTTTCTCCCCCGGGTCTCTCTCTTTACTCCCCCGGGTCTGTCTCTTTTCTCCCCCATGTCTGCCTAAATTCTCTCCCCAGGTCTGTCTCTTTTCTCCCCTGCGTCTGTCTCTTTCTTCCCCCCGGGTCTGTCTCTTTTCTCCACGGTTCTGTCTCTTTTCTCTCCCGGGTCTGTCTCTTTTCTCCCCTGCGTCGTCTCATTTCTCCCCCGTGTCTGTCTCTTTTCTCCCCCGGGTCTGTCTCTTTTCTCCCCTGCGTCTGTCTCTTTTCTCCCCCCGGGTCTGTCTCTTTTCTCTCCCCGTGTCTGTCTCTTTTCTCCCACCGGGTCTGTCTCTTTTCTTTCCCCGTGTCTGTCTCTTTTCTCCCCCGGGTGTGTCTCTTTTCTCCCCTGCCTCTGTCTCTTTTCTCCCCCCGGGTCTGTCTCTTTTCTCTCCCCGTGTCTGTCTCATTTCTCCCCCGATTCTGTCTCTTTTCTCATCTGAATCTGTCTCATTTCTCCCCCGAGTCTGTCTCTTTTCTCCCTCGGGTCTGTCTCTTTACTCTCCTGGGTCTGTCTCATTTCTCCCCCGCGTCTGTCTCTTTTCTCCCCCGGGTCTCTCTCTTTACTCCCCCGGGTCTGTCTCTTTTCTCCCCCATGTCTGCCTAAATTCTCTCCCCAGGTCTGTCTCTTTTCTCCCCTGCGTCTGTCTCTTTCTTCCCCCCGGGTCTGTCTCTTTTCTCCACGGTTCTGTCTCTTTTCTCTCCCGGGTCTGTCTCTTTTCTCCCCTGCGTCGTCTCTTTTCTCCCCCCGGGTCTGTCCCTTTTCTCTCCCCGTGCCTGTCTCTTTCCTCCCCCGGGTCTCTCTCTTTTCTCCCTCCGGGTCTGTCTCATTTCTCTCCCCGGGTCTGTCTCTTTTCTCCCCCGTGTATGTCTCTTTTCTCCCCCGGGTCTGTCTCTTTTCTCACCCGTGTCTGTCTCTTTTCTGCCCCGGGCCTGTCTCCTTTCTCTCCCCGGATCTGTCTCTTTTCACTACCCAGGTCTGTCTCTTTCCTTCCGCGAGTCGGTCTATTTTCTCCCCCGGGACAGTCTCTTTACTCCCAAGGTCTGTCTCCTTTCTCCCCCGGAGTGTTTGTTTTCTCTCCCCGGGTCTGTCTCTTTTCTCCCCCGTGTCTGTCTCTTTTCTCCCCCGGGTCTCTCTCTTTTCTCTCCCCCGGGTCTGTCTCTTTTCTCCCCCGGGTCTGTCTCTTTTCTCTCACCTGGGTCTGTTTCTTTACTTCCCCGGTTCTGTCTCTTTTCTCCCCCGGATCTGTCTGTTTTCTCCTCCGGTTCTGTCTCATTTCTCCCCCGATTCTGTCTCTTTTCTCATCTGAATCTGTCTCATTTCTCCCCCGAGTCTGTCTCTTTTCTCCCCCGGGTTTGTCTCTTTACTCCCCTGGGTCTGTCTCATTTCTCCCCCGGGTCTGTCTCTTTTCTCCCCGGTTCTGTCTCTTTTCTCTCCCGGGTCTGTCTCTTTTCTCCCCTGCGTCTGTCTCTTTTCTCCCCCCGGGTCTGTCTCTTTTCTCTCCCCGGGTCTGTCTCTTTCCTTCTGCGAGTCGGTCTCTTTACACCCCGGGGTCTGTCTCTTTTCTGCCCCGTATCTGTCTCGTTTCTCCCCCGGGTCTGTCTCTTTTCTCCCCCGGGTCTGTCTCTTTTCTCCCCCGGATCTGTCTCTTTTCTCTCCCCAGGTCTGCCTCTTTCCTTCCACGAGTCGGTCTCTTTACCCCCCTGGGCCTGTCTCTTTTCTCGCCCGTGTCGGTCTCTTTTCTCCCCCGGGTCTGACCCTTTTCCCCCCCGGGTCTGTCTCTTTTCTCTCCCCGGGTCTGTCTCTTTTCTCCCCCGGGTCTGACCCTTCTCTCCCCCGGGTCTGTCTCTTTTCTCCCCGGGTCTCTCTCTTTTCTCCCCTGGGTCGGTCTCTTTTCTCCCCCGTGTCTGTCTAAATTCTCTCCCCAGGTCTGTCTCTTTTCTCCCCTGCGTCTGTCTCTTTTCTCCCCCCGGGTCTGTCTCTTTTCTCCCCGGTTCTGTCTCTTTTCTCCCCCGGGTCTGTCTCTTTTCTCCCCTGCGTCTGTCTCTTTTCTCCCCCCCGGGTCTGTCTCTTTTCTCTCCCCTTGTCTGTCTCTTTTCTCCCCCGGGTCTGTCTCTTTTCTCCCCTGCGTCTGTCTCTTTTCTCCCCCGGGTCTGTCTCTTTTCACTCCCCGTGTCTGTCTCTTTTCTCCCCCGGGTCTGTCTCTTTTCTCCCCCGGGTCTGTCTCTTTTCTCTACCCGTGTCTGTCTCTTTTCTCCCCCGGATCTGTCTGTTTTCTCCCCCGGTTCTGTCTCATTTCTCCCCCGATTCTGTCTCTTTTCTCAACTGAATCTGTCTCATTTCTCCCCCGAGTCTGTCTCTTTTCTCCCCCGGGTCTGTCTCTTTTCTCCCCCGGGTCTGTCTCTTTACTCTCCTGGGTCTGTCTCTTTTCTCCCCCGAGTCTGTCTCTTTTCTCCCCCGGGTCTCTCTCTTTACTCCCCCGGGTCTGTCTCTTTTCTCCCCCATGTCTGCCTAAATTCTCTCCCCAGGTCTGTCTCTTTTCTCCCCCGGGTCTGTCTCTTTACTCTCCTGGGTCTGTCTCTTTTCTCCCCCGGGTCTGTCTCTTTTCTCCCCCGTGTCTGTCTAAATTCTCTCCCCAGGTCTGTCTCTTTTCTCCCCTGCGTCTGTCTCTTTTCTTCCCCCGGGTCTGTCTCTTTTCTGCCCGGTTCTGTCTCTTTTCTCTCGCGGGTCTGTCTCTTTTCTCCCTCCGGGTCTGTCACATTTCTCTCCCCGGGTCTGTCTCTTTTCTCCCCCGTGTCTGCCTCTTTTCTCCCCCGGGTCTGTCTCTTTTCTGCCCCGTGTCTGTCTCTTTTCTCCCCCGGGTCTGTCTCTTTTCTCCCCTGAGTCTGTCTCTTTTCTCCCCCCGGGCCTGTCTCTTTTCTCTCCCCGTGTCTGTCTCTTTTCTCCCACCGGGTCTGTCTCTTTTCTTTCCCCGTGTCTGTCTCTTTTCTCCCCCGGGTCTGTCTCTTTTCTCCCCTGCATCTGTCTCTTTTCTCCCCCCGGGTCTGTCTCTTTTCTCTCCCCGTGTCTGTCTCATTTCTCCCCCAATTCTGTCTCATTTCTCATCTGAATCTGTCTCATTTCTCCCCCGAGTCTGTCTCTTTTCTCCCCCGGGTCTGTCTCTTTACTCTCCTGGGTCTGTCTCATTTCTCCCCCGGGTCTGTCTCTTTTCTCCCCCGGGTCTCTCTCTTTACTCCCCCGGGTCTGTCTCTTTTCTCCCCCATGTCTGCCTAAATTCTCTCCCCAGGTCTGTCTCTTTTCTCCCCTGCGTCTGTCTCTTTCTTCCACCCGGGTCTGTCTCTTTTCTCCACGGTTCTGTCTCTTTTCTCTCCCGGGTCTGTCTCTTTTCTCACCTGCGTCGTCTCTTTTCTTCCCCCGGGTCTGTCTCTTTTCTCCCCCGTGTCTGTCCCTTTTCTCCCCCGGGTCTGTCTCTTTTCTCCCCTGCGTCTGTCTCTTTTCTCCCCCGAGTCTGTCTCTTTTCTCCCCCGGGTCTCTCTCTTTACTCCCCAGGTCTGTCTCTTTTCTCCCCCGTGTCTGTCTAAATTCTCTCCCCAGGTCTGTCTCTTTTCTCCCCTGCGTCTGTCTCTTTTCTCCCCCCGGGTCTGTCTCTTTTCTGCCCGGTTCTGTTTCTTTTCTCTCCCGGGTCTGTCTCTTTTCTCCCTCCGGGTCTGTCTCATTTCTCTCCCCGGGTCTGTCTCTTTTCTCCCCCGTGTCTGTCGCTTTTCTCCCCTGCGTCTGTCTCTTTTCTCCCCCCCGGGTCTGTCTCTTTTCTCTCCCCTTGTCTGTCTCTTTTCTCCCCCGGGTCTGTCTCTTTTCTCCCCTGCGTCTGTCTCTTTTCTCCCCCCGGGTCTGTCTCTTTTCTCTCCCCGTGTCTGTCTCTTTTCTCCCCCGGGTCTGTCTCTTTTCTCCCCCGGGTCTGTCTCTTTTCTCGACCCGTGTCTGTCTCTTTTCTCCCCCGGATCTGTCTGTTTTCTCCCCCGGTTCTGTCTCATTTCTCCCCCGATTCTGTCTCTTTTCTCAACTGAATCTGTATCATTTCTCCCCCGAGTCTGTCTCTTTTCTCCCCCGGGTCTGTCTCTTTACTCTCCTGGGTCTGTCTCATTTCTCCCCCGAGTCTGTCTCTTTTCTCCCCCGGGTCTCTCACTTTACTCCCCCGGTCTGTCTCTTTTCTCCCCCGTGTCTGTCTAAATTCTCTCCCCAGGTCTGTCTCTTTTCTCCCCTGCGTCTGTCTCTTTTCTTCCCCCCGGGTCTGTCTCTTTTCTGCCCGGTTCTGTCTCTTTTCTCTCCCGGGTCTGTCTCTTTTCTCCCTCCGGGTCTGTCTCATTTCTCTCCCCGGGTCTGTCTCTTTTCTCCCCCGTGTCTGTCTCTTTTCTCCCCCGGGTCTGTCTCTTTTCTCCCACGTGTCTGTCTCTTTTCTCCCCCGGGTCTGTCTCTTTTCTCCCCTGCGTCTGTCTCTTTTCTCCCCCCGGGTCTGACTCTTTTCTCTCCCCGTGTCTGTCTCTTTTCTCCCACCGGGTCTGTCTCTTTTCTTTCCCCGTGTTTGTCTCTTTTCTCTCCCGGGTCTGTCTCTTTTCTCCCCTGCCTCTGTCTCTTTTCTCCCCCCGGGTCTGTCTCTTTTCTCTCCCCGTGTCTGTCTCATTTCTCCCCCGATTCTGTCTCTTTTCTCATCTGAATCTGACTCATTTCTCCCCCGAGTCTGTCTCTTTTCTCCCCCGGGTCTGTCTCTTTACTCTCCTGGGTCTGTCTCATTTCTCCCCCGGGTCTGTCTCTTTTCTCCCCTGCTTCAGTCTCTTTTCTCCCCCGGGTCTGTCTCTTTTCTCCCCCATGTCTGCCTAAATTCTCTCCCCAGGTCTGTCTCTTTTCTCCCCTGCGTCTGTCTCTTTCTTCCCCCCGGGTCTGTCTCTTTTCTCCACGGTTCTGTCTCTTTTCTCCCCCGGGTCTGTCTCTTTTCACTCCCCGTGTCTGTCTCTTTTCTCCCCCGGGTCTGTCTCTTTTCTCCCGCGGGTCTGTCTCTTTTCTCTACCCGTGTCTGTCTCTTTTCTCCCCCGGATCTGTCTGTTTTCTCCCCCGGTTCTGTCTCATTTCTCCCCCGATTCTGTCTCTTTTCTCAACTGAATCTGTCTCATTTCTCCCCCGTGTCTGTCTCTTTTCTCCCCCAGGTCTGTCTCTTTTCTCCCCTGCGTCTGTCTCTTTTCTCCCCCCGGGTCTGTCTCTTTTCTCTCCCCGTGTCTGTCTCTTTTCTCCCACCGGGTCTGTCTCTTTTCTTTCCCCGTGTCTGTCTCTTTTCTCCCCCGGGTCTGTCTCTTTTCTCCCCTGCCTCTGTCTCTTTTCTCCCCCCGGGTCTGTCTCTTTTCTCTCCCCGTGTCTGTCTCATTTCTCCCCCGATTCTGTCTCTTTTCTCATCTGAATCTGTCTCATTTCTCCCCCGAGTCTGTCTCTTTTCTCCCTCGGGTCTGTCTCTTTACTCTCCTGGGTCTGTCTCATTTCTCCCCCGGGTCTGTCTCTTTTCTCCCCCGGGTCTCTCTCTTTACTCCCCCGGGTCTGTCTCTTTTCTCCCCCATGTCTGCCTAAATTCTCTCCCCAGGTCTGTCTCTTTTCTCCCCTGCGTCTGTCTCTTTCTTCCCCCCGGGTCTGTCTCTTTTCTCCACGGTTCTGTCTCTTTTCTCTCCCGGGTCTGTCTCTTTTCTCCCCTGCGTCGTCTCTTTTCTCCCCCCGGGTCTGTCCCTTTTCTCTCCCCGTGCCTGTCTCTTTTCTCCCCCGGGTCTCTCTCTTTTCTCCCTCCGGGTCTGTCTCATTTCTCTCCCCGGGTCTGTCTCTTTTCTCCCCCGTGTATGTCTCTTTTCTCCCCCGGGTCTGTCTCTTTTCTGCCCCGGGCCTGTCTCCTTTCTCTCCCCGGATCTGTCTCTTTTCACTACCCAGGTCTGTCTCTTTCCTTCCGCGAGTCGGTCTATTTTCTCCCCCGGGGCAGTCTCTTTACTCCCCAGGTCTGTCTCCTTTCTCCCCCGGAGTGTTTGTTTTCTCTCCCCGGGTCTGTCTCTTTTCTCCCCCGTGTCTATCTCTTTTCTCCCCCGGGTCTCTCTCTTTTCTCTCCCCCGGGTCTGTCTCTTTTCTCCCCCGGGTCTGTCTCTTTTCTCTCACCTGGGTCTGTTTCTTTACTTCCCCGGTTCTGTCTCTTTTCTCCCCCGGATCTGTCTGTTTTCTCCCCCGGTTCTGTCTCATTTCTCCCCCGATTCTGTCTCTTTTCTCATCTGAATCTGTCTCATTTCTCCCCCGAGTCTGTCTCTTTTCTCCCCCGGGTTTGTCTCTTTACTCCCCTGGGTCTGTCTCATTTCTCCCCCGGGTCTGTCTCTTTTCTCCCCGGTTCTGTCTCTTTTCTCTCCCGGGTCTGTCTCTTTTCTCCCCTGCGTCTGTCTCTTTTCTCCCCCCGGGTCTGTCTCTTTTCTCTCCCCGGGTCTGTCTCTTTCCTTCTGCGAGTCGGTCTCTTTACACCCCGGGGTCTGTCACTTTTCTGCCCCGTATCTGTCTTGTTTCTCCCCCGGGTCTGTCTCTTTTCTCCCCCGGGTCTGTCTCTTTTCTCCCCCGGATCTGTCTCTTTTCTCTCCCCAGGTCTGCCTCTTTCCTTCCACGAGTCGGTCTCTTTACACCCCTGGGCCTGTCTCTTTTCTCGCCCGTGTCGGTCTCCTTTCTCCCCCGGGTCTGACCCTTTTCCCCCCCGGGTCTGTCTCTTTTCTCTCCCCGGGTCTGTCTCTTTTCTCCCCCGGGTCTGACCCTTCTCTCCCCCGGGTCTGTCTCTTTTCTCCCCCGGGTCTCTCTCTTTTCTCCCCTGGGTCGGTCTCTTTTCTCCCCCGTGTCTGTCTAAATTCTCTCCCCAGGTCTGTCTCTTTTCTCCCCTGCGTCTGTCTCTTTTCTCCCCCCGGGTCTGTCTCTTTTCTCCCCGGTTCTGTCTCTTTTCTCCCCCGGGTCTGTCTCTTTTCTCCCCTGCGTCTGTCTCTTTTCTCGCCCCCGGGTCTGTCTCTTTTCTCTCCCCTTGTCTGTCTCTTTTCTCCCCCGGGTCTGTCTCTTTTCTCCCCTGCGTCTGTCTCTTTTCTCCCCCGGGTCTGTCTCTTTTCACTCCCCGTGTCTGTCTCTTTTCTCCCCCGGGTCTGTCTCTTTTCTCCCCCGGGTCTGTCTCTTTTCTCTACCCGTGTCTGTCTCTTTTCTCCCCCGGATCTGTCTGTTTTCTCCCCCGGTTCTGTCTCATTTCTCCCCCGATTCTGTCTCTTTTCTCAACTGAATCTGTCTCATTTCTCCCCCGAGTCTGTCTCTTTTCTCCCCCGGGTCTGTCTCTTTACTCTCCTGGGTCTGTCTCTTTTCTCCCCCGAGTCTGTCTCTTTTCTCCCCCGGGTCTCTCTCTTTACTCCCGCGGTCTGTCTCTTTTCTCCCCCGTGTCTGTCTAAATTCTCTCCCCAGGTCTGTCTCTTTTCTCCCCTGCGTCTGTCTCTTTTCTTCCCCCGGGTCTGTCTCTTTTCTGCCCGGTTCTGTCTCTTTTCTCTCGCGGGTCTGTCTCTTTTCTCCCTCCGGGTCTGTCTCATTTCTCTCCCCGGGTCTGTCTCTTTTCTCCCCCGTGTCTGCCTCTTTTCTCCCCCGGGTCTGTCTCTTTTCTGCCCCGTGTCTGTCTCTTTTCTCCCCCGGGTCTGTCTCTTTTCTCCCCCGGGTCTGTCTCTTTTCTCCCCTGCGTCTGTCTCTTTTCTCCCCCCGGGCCTGTCTCTTTTCTCTCCCCGTGTCTGTCTCTTTTCTCCCACCGGGTCTGTCTCTTTTCTTTACCCGTGTCTGTCTCTTTTCTCCCCCGGGTCTGTCTCTTTTCTCCCCTGCATCTGTCTCATTTCTCCCCCGATTCTGTCTCTTTTCTCATCTGAATCTGTCTCATTTCTCCCCCGAGTCTGTCTCTATTCTCCCCCGGGTCTGTCTCTTTACTCTCCTGGGTCTGTCTCATTTCTCCCCCGGGTCTGTCTCTTTTCTCCCCCGGGTCTCTCTCTTTACTCCCCCGGGTCTGTCTCTTTTCTCCCCCATGTCTGCCTAAATTCTCTCCCCAGGTCTGTCTCTTTTCTCCCCTGCGTCTGTCTCTTTCTTCCACCCGGGTCTGTCTCTTTTCTCCACGGTTCTGTCTCTTTTCTCTCCCGGGTCTGTCTCTTTTCTCACCTGCGTCGTCTCTTTTCTTCCCCCGGGTCTGTCTCTTTTCTCCCCCGTGTCTGTCCCTTTTCTCCCCCGGGTCTGTCTCTTTTCTCCCCTGCGTCTGTCTCTTTTCTCCCCCGAGTCTGTCTCTTTTCTCCCCCGGGTCTCTCTCTTTACTCCCCAGGTCTGTCTCTTTTCTCCCCCGTGTCTGTCTAAATTCTCTCCCCAGGTCTGTCTCTTTTCTCCCCTGCGTCTGTCTCTTTTCTCCCCCCGGGTCTGTCTCTTTTCTGCCCGGTTCTGTTTCTTTTCTCTCCCGGGTCTGTCTCTTTTCTCCCTCCGGGTCTGTCTCATTTCTCTCCCCGGGTCTGTCTCTTTTCTCCCCCGTGTCTGTCGCTTTTCTCCCCTGCGTCTGTCTCTTTTCTCCCCCCCGGGTCTGTCTCTTTTCTCTCCCCTTGTCTGTCTCTTTTCTCCCCCGGGTCTGTCTCTTTTCTCCCCTGCGTCTGTCTCTTTTCTCCCCCCGGGTCTGTCTCTTTTCTCTCCCCGTGTCTGTCTCTTTTCTCCCCCGGGTCTGTCTCTTTTCTCCCCCGGGTCTGTCTCTTTTCTCTACCCGTGTCTGTCTCTTTTCTCCCCCGGATCTGTCTGTTTTCTCCCCCGGTTCTGTCTCATTTCTCCCCCGATTCTGTCTCTTTTCTCAACTGAATCTGTCTCATTTCTCCCCCGAGTCTGTCTCTTTTCTCCCCCGGGTCTGTCTCTTTACTCTCCTGGGTCTGTCTCATTTCGCCCCCGAGTCTGTCTCTTTTCTCCCCCGGGTCTCTCTCTTTACTCCCCCGGTCTGTCTCTTTTCTCCCCCGTGTCTGTCTAAATTCTCTCCCCAGGTCTGTCTCTTTTCTCCCCTGCGTGTGTCTCTTTTCTTCCCCCCGGGTCTGTCTCTTTTCTGCCCGGTTCTGTCTCTTTTCTCTCCCGGGTCTGTGTCTTTTCTCCCTCCGGGTCTGTCTCATTTCTCTCCCCGGGTCTGTCTCTTTTCTCCCCCGTGTCTGTCTCTTTTCTCCCCCGGGTCTGTCTCTTTTCTCCCACGTGTCTGTCTCTTTTCTCCCCCGGGTCTGTCTCTTTTCTCCCCTGCGTCTGTCTCTTTTCTCCCCCCGGGCCTGTCTCTTTTCTCTCCCCGTGTCTGTCTCTTTTCTCCCACCGGGTCTGTCTCTTTTCTTTCCCCGTGTCTGTCTCTTTTCTCTCCCGGGTCTGTCTCTTTTCTCCCCTGCCTCTGTCTCTTTTCTCCCCCCGGGTCTGTCTCTTTTCTCTCCCCGTGTCTGTCTCATTTCTCCCCCGATTCTGTCTCTTTTCTCATCTGAATCTGACTCATTTCTCCCCCGAGTCTGTCTCTTTTCTTCCCCGGGTCTGTCTCTTTACTCTCCTGGGTCTGTCTCATTTCTCCCCCGGGTCTGTCTCTTTTCTCCCCCGGGTCTCTCTCTTTACTCCCCCGGGTCTGTCTCTTTTCTCCCCCATGTCTGCCTAAATTCTCTCCCCAGGTCTGTCTCTTTTCTCCCCTGCGTCTGTCTCTTTCTTCCCCCCGGGTCTGTCTCTTTTCTCCACGGTTCTGTCTCTTTTCAATCCCGGGTCTGTCTCTTTTCTCCCCTGCGTCGTCTCTTTTCTCCCCCCGGGTCTGTCCCTTTTCTCTCCCCGTGCCTGTCTCTTTTCTCCCCCGGGTCTCTCTCTTTTCTCCCTCCGGGTCTGTCTCATTTCTCTCCCCGGGTCTGTCTCTTTTCTCCCCCGTGTATGTCTCTTTTCTCCCCCGGGTCTGTCTCTTTTCTGCCCCGGGCCTGTCTCCTTTCTCTCCCCGGATCTGTCTCTTTTCACTACCCAGGTCTGTCTCTTTCCTTCCGCGAGTCGGTCTATTTTCTCCCCCGGGACAGTCTCTTTACTCCCCAGGTCTGTCTCCTTTCTCCCCCGGAGTGTTTGTTTTCTCTCCCCGGGTCTGTCTCTTTTCTCCCCCGTGTCTATCTCTTTTCTCCCCCGGGTCTCTCTCTTTTCTCTCCCCCGGGTCTGTCTCTTTTCTCCCCCGGGTCTGTCTCTTTTCTCTCACCTGGGTCTGTTTCTTTACTTCCCCGGTTCTGTCTCTTTTCTCCCCCGGATCTGTCTGTTTTCTCCCCCGGTTCTGTCTCATTTCTCCCCCGATTCTGTCTCTTTTCTCATCTGAATCTGTCTCATTTCTCCCCCGAGTCTGTCTCTTTTCTCCCCCGGGTTTGTCTCTTTACTCCCCTGGGTCTGTCTCATTTCTCCCCCGGGTCTGTCTCTTTTCTCCCCGGTTCTGTCTCTTTTCTCTCCCGGGTCTGTCTCTTTTCTCCCCTGCGTCTGTCTCTTTTCTCCCCCCGGGTCTGTCTCTTTTCTCTCCCCGGGTCTGTCTCTTTCCTTCTGCGAGTCGGTCTCTTTACACCCCGGGGTCTGTCACTTTTCTGCCCCGTATCTGTCTTGTTTCTCCCCCGGGTCTGTCTCTTTTCTCCCCCGGGTCTGTCTCTTTTCTCCCCCGGATCTGTCTCTTTTCTCTCCCCAGGTCTGCCTCTTTCCTTCCACGAGTCGGTCTCTTTACACCCCTGGGCCTGTCTCTTTTCTCGCCCGTGTCGGTCTCCTTTCTCCCCCGGGTCTGACCCTTTTCCCCCCCGGGTCTGTCTCTTTTCTCTCCCCGGGTCTGTCTCTTTTCTCCCCCGGGTCTGACCCTTCTCTCCCCCGGGTCTGTCTCTTTTCTCCCCCGGGTCTCTCTCTTTTCTCCCCTGGGTCGGTCTCTTTTCTCCCCCGTGTCTGTCTAAATTCTCTCCCCAGGTCTGTCTCTTTTCTCCCCTGCGTCTGTCTCTTTTCTCCCCCCGGGTCTGTCTCTTTTCTCCCCGGTTCTGTCTCTTTTCTCCCCCGGGTCTGTCTCTTTTCTCCCCTGCGTCTGTCTCTTTTCTCGCCCCCGGGTCTGTCTCTTTTCTCTCCCCTTGTCTGTCTCTTTTCTCCCCCGGGTCTGTCTCTTTTCTCCCCTGCGTCTGTCTCTTTTCTCCCCCGGGTCTGTCTCTTTTCACTCCCCGTGTCTGTCTCTTTTCTCCCCCGGGTCTGTCTCTTTTCTCCCCCGGGTCTGTCTCTTTTCTCTACCCGTGTCTGTCTCTTTTCTCCCCCGGATCTGTCTGTTTTCTCCCCCGGTTCTGTCTCATTTCTCCCCCGATTCTGTCTCTTTTCTCAACTGAATCTGTCTCATTTCTCCCCCGAGTCTGTCTCTTTTCTCCCCCGGGTCTGTCTCTTTACTCTCCTGGGTCTGTCTCTTTTCTCCCCCGAGACTGTCTCTTTTCTCCCCCGGGTCTCTCTCTTTACTCCCCCGGTCTGTCTCTTTTCTCCCCCGTGTCTGTCTAAATTCTCTCCCCAGGTCTGTCTCTTTTCTCCCCTGCGTCTGTCTCTTTTCTTCCCCCGGGTCTGTCTCTTTTCTGCCCGGTTCTGTCTCTTTTCTCTCGCGGGTCTGTCTCTTTTCTCCCTCCGGGTCTGTCTCATTTCTCTCCCCGGGTCTGTCTCTTTTCTCCCCCGTGTCTGCCTCTTTTCTCCCCCGGGTCTGTCTCTTTTCTGCCCCGTGTCTGTCTCTTTTCTCCCCCGGGTCTGTCTCTTTTCTCCCCCGGGTCTGTCTCTTTTCTCCCCTGCGTCTGTCTCTTTTCTCCCCCCGGGCCTGTCTCTTTTCTCTCCCCGTGTCTGTCTCTTTTCTCCCACCGGGTCTGTCTCTTTTCTTTCCCCGTGTCTGTCTCTTTTCTCCCCCGGGTCTGTCTCTTTTCTCCCCTGCATCTGTCTCATTTCTCCCCCGATTCTGTCTCTTTTCTCATCTGAATCTGTCTCATTTCTCCCCCGAGTCTGTCTCTATTCTCCCCCGGGTCTGTCTCTTTACTCTCCTGGGTCTGTCTCATTTCTCCCCCGGGTCTGTCTCTTTTCTCCCCCGGGTCTCTCTCTTTACTCCCCCGGGTCTGTCTCTTTTCTCCCCCATGTCTGCCTAAATTCTCTCCCCAGGTCTGTCTCTTTTCTCCCCTGCGTCTGTCTCTTTCTTCCACCCGGGTCTGTCTCTTTTCTCCACGGTTCTGTCTCTTTTCTCTCCCGGGTCTGTCTCTTTTCTCACCTGCGTCATCTCTTTTCTTTCCCCGGGTCTGTCTCTTTTCTCCCCCGTGTCTGTCCCTTTTCTCCCCCGGGTCTGTCTCTTTTCTCCCCTGCGTCTGTCTCTTTTCTCCCCCGAGTCTGTCTCTTTTCTCCCCCATGTCTGCCTAAATTCTCTCCCCAGGTCTGTCTCTTTTCTCCCCTGCGTCTGTCTCTTTTCTCCCCCCGGGTCTGTCTCTTTTCTGCCCGGTTCTGTTTCTTTTCTCTCCCGGGTCTGTCTCTTTTCTCCCTCCGGGTCTGTCTCATTTCTCTCCCCGGGTCTGTCTCTTTTCTCCCCCGTGTCTGTCGCTTTTCTCCCCTGCGTCTGTCTCTTTTCTCCCCCCCGGGTCTGTCTCTTTTCTCTCCCCTTGTCTGTCTCTTTTCTCCCCCGGGTCTGTCTCTTTTCTCCCCTGCGTCTGTCTCTTTTCTCCCCCCGGGTCTGTCTCTTTTCTCTCCCCGTGTCTGTCTCTTTTCTCCCCCGGGTCTGTCTCTTTTCTCCCCCGGGTCTGTCTCTTTTCTCTACCCGTGTCTGTCTCTTTTCTCCCCCGGATCTGTCTGTTTTCTCCCCCGGTTCTGTCTCATTTCTCCCCCGATTCTGTCTCTTTTCTCAACTGAATCTGTCTCATTTCTCCCCCGAGTCTGTCTCTTTTCTCCCCCGGGTCTGTCTCTTTACTCTCCTGGGTCTGTCTCATTTCGCCCCCGAGTCTGTCTCTTTTCTCCCCCGGGTCTCTCTCTTTACTCCCCCGGTCTGTCTCTTTTCTCCCCCGTGTCTGTCTAAATTCTCTCCCCAGGTCTGTCTCTTTTCTCCCCTGCGTCTGTCTCTTTTCTTCCCCCCGGGTCTGTCTCTTTTCTGCCCGGTTCTGTCTCTTTTCTCTCCCGGGTCTGTGTCTTTTCTCCCTCCGGGTCTGTCTCATTTCTCTCCCCGGGTCTGTCTCTTTTCTCCCCCGTGTCTGTCTCTTTTCTCCCCCGGGTCTGTCTCTTTTCTCCCACGTGTCTGTCTCTTTTCTCCCCCGGGTCTGTCTCTTTTCTCCCCTGCGTCTGTCTCTTTTCTCCCCCCGGGCCTGTCTCTTTTCTCTCCCCGTGTCTGTCTCTTTTCTCCCACCGGGTCTGTCTCTTTTCTTTCCCCGTGTCTGTCTCTTTTCTCTCCCGGGTCTGTCTCTTTTCTCCCCTGCCTCTGTCTCTTTTCTCCCCCCGGGTCTGTCTCTTTTCTCTCCCCGTGTCTGTCTCATTTCTCCCCCGATTCTGTCTCTTTTCTCATCTGAATCTGACTCATTTCTCCCCCGAGTCTGTCTCTTTTCTTCCCCGGGTCTGTCTCTTTACTCTCCTGGGTCTGTCTCATTTCTCCCCCGGGTCTGTCTCTTTTCTCCCCTACTTCAGTCTCTTTTCTCCCCCGGGTCTGTCTCTTTTCTCCCCCATGTCTGCCTAAATTCTCTCCCCAGGTCTGTCTCTTTTCTCCCCTGCGTCTGTCTCTTTCTTCCCCCCGGGTCTGTCTCTTTTCTCCACGGTTCTGTCTCTTTTCTCTCCCGGGTCTGTCTCTTTTCTCCCCTGCGTCGTCTCTTTTCTCCCCCCGTGCCTGTCTCTTTTCTCTCCTGGCTCTGTGTCTTTTCTCCCTCCGGGTCTGTCTCATTTCTCTCCCCGGGTCTGTCTCTTTTCTCCCCCGTGTCTGTCTCTTTTCTCCCCCGGGTCTGTCTCTTTTCTCCCCCGTGTCTGTCTCTCTTCTCCCCCGGTTCTGTCTCTTTTCTCCCCTGCGTCTGTCTCTTTTCTCCCCCCGGGTCTGTCTCTTTTCTCTCCCCGTGTCTGTCTCTTTTCTCCCACCGGGTCTGTCTCTTTTCTTTCCCCGTGTCTGTCTCTTTTCTCCCCCGGGTGTGTCTCTTTTCTCCCCTGCCTCTGTCTCTTTTCTCCCCCCGGGTCTGTCTCTTTTCTCTCCCCGTGTCTGTCTCATTTCTCCCCCGATTCTGTGTCTTTTCTCATCTGAATCTGTCTCATTTCTCCCCCGAGTCTGTCTCTTTTCTCCCCCGGGTCTGTCTCTTTACTCTCCTGGGTCTGTCTCATTTCTCCCCCGGGTCTGTCTCTTTTCTCCCCCGGGTCTCTCTCTTTACTCCCCCGGGTCTGTCTCTTTTCTCCCCCATGTCTGCCTAAATTCTCTCCCCAGGTCTGTCTCTTTTCTCCCCTGCGTCTGTCTCTTTCTTCCCCCCGGGTCTGTCTCTTTTCTCCACGGTTCTGTCTCTTTTCTCTCCCGGGTCTGTCTCTTTTCTCCCCTGCGTCGTCTCTTTTCTCCCCCCGGGTCTGTCTCTTTTCTCTCCCCGTGCCTGTCTCTTTTCTCCCCCGGGTCTCTCTCTTTTCTCTGTCCCGGGTCTGTCTCTTTTCTCCCCCGGGTCAGTCTCTTTTCTTTCCCCGTGTTTGTCTCTTTTCTCTCCCGGCTCTGTCTCTTTTCTCCCCTGCCTCTGTCTCTTTTCTCCCCCCGGGTCTGTCTCTTTTCTCTCCCCGTGTCTGTCTCATTTCTCCCCCGATTCTGTCTCTTTTCTCATCTGAATCTGACTCATTTCTCCCCCGAGTCTGTCTCTTTTCTTCCCCGGGTCTGTCTCTTTACTCTCCTGGGTCTGTCTCATTTCTCCCCCGGGTCTGTCTCTTTTCTCCCCTGCTTCAGTCTCTTTTCTCCCCCGGGTCTGTCTCTTTTCTCCCCCATGTCTGCCTAAATTCTCTCCCCAGGTCTGTCTCTTTTCTCCCCTGCGTCTGTCTCTTTCTTCCCCCCGGGTCTGTCTCTTTTCTCCACGGTTCTGTCTCTTTTCTCTCCCGGGTCTGTCTCTTTTCTCCCCTGCGTCGTCTCTTTTCTCCCCCCGGGTCTGTCCCTTTTCTCTCCCCGTGCCTGTCTCTTTTCTCCCCCGGGTCTCTCTCTTTTCTCCCTCCGGGTCTGTCTCATTTCTCTCCCCGGGTCTGTCTCTTCTCTCCCCCGTGTATGTCTCTTTTCTCCCCCGGGTCTCTCTCTTTACTCCCCCGGTCTGTCTCTTTTCTCCCCCGTGTCTGTCTAAATTCTCTCCCCAGGTCTGTCTCTTTTCTCCCCTGCGTCTGTCTCTTTTCTTCCCCCGGGTCTGTCTCTTTTCTGCCCGGTTCTGTCTCTTTTCTCTCGCGGGTCTGTCTCTTTTCTCCCTCCGGGTCTGTCTCATTTCTCTCCCCGGGTCTGTCTCTTTTCTCCCCCGTGTCTGCCTCTTTTCTCCCCCGGGTCTGTCTCTTTTCTGCCCCGTGTCTGTCTCTTTTCTCCCCCGGGTCTGTCTCTTTTCTCCCCTGAGTCTGTCTCTTTTCTCCCCCCGGGCCTGTCTCTTTTCTCTCCCCGTGTCTGTCTCTTTTCTCCCACCGGGTCTGTCTCTTTTCTTTCCCCGTGTCTGTCTCTTTTCTCCCCCGGGTCTGTCTCTTTTCTCCCCTGCATCTGTCTCTTTTCTCCCCCCGGGTCTGTCTCTTTTCTCTCCCCGTGTCTGTCTCATTTCTCCCCCAATTCTGTCTCTTTTCTCATCTGAATCTGTCTCATTTCTCCCCCGAGTCTGTCTCTATTCTCCCCCGGGTCTGTCTCTTTACTCTCCTGGGTCTGTCTCATTTCTCCCCCGGGTCTGTCTCTTTTCTCCCCCGGGTCTCTCTCTTTACTCCCCCGGGTCTGTCTCTTTTCTCCCCCATGTCTGCCTAAATTCTCTCCCCAGGTCTGTCTCTTTTCTCCCCTGCGTCTGTCTCTTTCTTCCACCCGGGTCTGTCTCTTTTCTCCACGGTTCTGTCTCTTTTCTCTCCCGGGTCTGTCTCTTTTCTCACCTGCGTCGTCTCTTTTCTTCCCCCGGGTCTGTCTCTTTTCTCCCCCGTGTCTGTCCCTTTTCTCCCCCGGGTCTGTCTCTTTTCCCCCCTGCGTCTGTCTCTTTTATCCCCCGAGTCTGTCTCTTTTCTCCCCCGGGTCTCTCTCTTTACTCCCCAGGTCTGTCTCTTTTCTCCCCCGTGTCTGTCTAAATTCTCTCCCCAGGTCTGTCTCTTTTCTCCCCTGCGTCTGTCTCTTTTCTCCCCCCGGGTCTGTCTCTTTTCTGCCCGGTTCTGTTTCTTTTCTCTCCCGGGTCTGTCTCTTTTCTCCCTCCGGGTCTGTCTCATTTCTCTCCCCGGGTCTGTCTCTTTTCTCCCCCGGGTCTGACCCTTCTCTCCCCCGGGTCTGTCTCTTTTCTCCCCCGGGTCTCTCTCTTTTTTCCCCTGGGTCGGTCTCTTTTCTCCCCCGTGTCTGTCTAAATTCTCTCCCCAGGTCTGTCTCTTTTCTCCCCTGCGTCTGTCTCTTTTCTCCCCCCGGGTCTGTCTCTTTTCTCCCCGGTTCTGTCTCTTTTCTCCCCCGGGTCTGTCTCTTTTCTCCCCTGCGTCTGTCTCTTTTCTCCCCCCCGGGTCTGTCTCTTTTCTCTCCCCTTATCTGTCTCTTTTCTCCCCCGGGTCTGTCTCTTTTCTCCCCTGCGTCTGTCTCTTTTCTCCCCCGGGTCTGTCTCTTTTCACTCCCCGTGTCTGTCTCTTTTCTCCCCCGGGTCTGTCTCTTTTCTCCCCCGGGTCTGTCTCTTTTCTCTACCCGTGTCTGTCTCTTTTCTCCCCCGGATCTGTCTGTTTTCTCCCCCGGTTCTGTCTCATTTCTCCCCCGATTCTGTCTCTTTTCTCAACTGAATCTGTCTCATTTCTCCCCCGAGTCTGTCTCTTTTCTCCCCCGGGTCTGTCTCTTTTCTCCCCCGGGTCTGTCTCTTTACTCTCCTGGGTCTGTCTCTTTTCTCCCCCGAGTCTGTCTCTTTTCTCCCCCGGGTCTCTCTCTTTACTCCCCCGGTCTGTCTCTTTTCTCCCCCGTGTCTGTCTAAATTCTCTCCCCAGGTCTGTCTCTTTTCTCCCCTGCGTCTGTCTCTTTTCTTCCCCCGGGTCTGTCTCTTTTCTGCCCGTTTCTGTCTCTTTTCTCTCGCGGGTCTGTCTCTTTTCTCCCTCCGGGTCTGTCTCATTTCTCTCCCCGGGTCTGTCTCTTTTCTCCCCCGTGTCTGCCTCTTTTCTCCCCCGGGTCTGTCTCTTTTCTCCCCTGCATCTGTCTCTTTTCTCCCCCCGGGTCTGTCTCTTTTCTCTCCCCGTGTCTGTCTCATTTCTCCCCCAATTCTGTCTCTTTTCTCATCTGAATCTGTCTCATTTCTCCCCCGAGTCTGTCTCTATTCTCCCCCGGGTCTGTCTCTTTACTCTCCTGGGTCTGTCTCATTTCTCCCCCGGGTCTGTCTCTTTTCTCCCTCCGGGTCTGTCTCATTTCTCTCCCCGGGTCTGTCTCTTTTCTCCCCCGTGTCTGCCTCTTTTCTCCCCCGGGTCTGTCTCTTTTCTGCCCCGTGTCTGTCTCTTTTCTCCCCCGGGTCTGTCTCTTTTCTCCCCAGAGTCTGTCTCTTTTCTCCCCCCGGGCCTGTCTCTTTTCTCTCCCCGTGTCTGTCTCTTTTCTCCCACCGGGTCTGTCTCTTTTCTTTCCCCGTGTCTGTCTCTTTTCTCCCCCGGGTCTGTCTCTTTTCTCCCCTGCATCTGTCTCTTTTCTCCCCCCGGGTCTGTCTCTTTTCTCTCCCCGTGTCTGTCTCATTTCTCCCCCAATTCTGTCTCTTTTCTCATCTGAATCTGTCTCATTTCTCCCCTGAGTCTGTCTCTTTTCTCCCCCGGGTCTGTCTCTTTACTCTCCTGGGTCTGTCTCATTTCTCCCCCGGGTCTGTCTCTTTTCTCCCCCGGGTCTCTCTCTTTACTCCCCCGGGTCTGTCTCTTTTCTCCCCCATGTCTGCCTAAATTCTCTCCCCAGGTCTGTCTCTTTTCTCCCCTGCGTCTGTCTCTTTCTTCCACCCGGGTCTGTCTCTTTTCTCCACGGTTCTGTCTCTTTTCTCTCCCGGGTCTGTCTCTTTTCTCACCTGCGTCGTCTCTTTTCTTCCCCCGGGTCTGTCTCTTTTCTCCCCCGTGTCTGTCCCTTTTCTCCCCCGGGTCTGTCTCTTTTCTCCCCTGCGTCTGTCTCTTTTCTCCCCCGAGTCTGTCTCTTTTCTCCCCCGGGTCTCTCTCTTTACTCCCCAGGTCTGTCTCTTTTCTCCCCCGTGTCTGTCTAAATTCTCTCCCCAGGTCTGTCTCTTTTCTCCCCTGCGTCTGTCTCTTTTCTCCCCCCGGGTCTGTCTCTTTTCTGCCCGGGTCTGTTTCTTTTCTCTCCCGGGTCTGTCTCTTTTCTCCCTCCGGGTCTGTCTCATTTCTCTCCCCGGGTCTGTCTCTTTTCTCCCCCGGGTCTGACCCTTCTCTCCCCCGGGTCTGTCTCTTTTCTCCCCCGAGTCTCTCTCTTTTCTCCCCTGGGTCGGTCTGTTTTCTCCCCCGTGTCTGTCTAAATTCTCTCCCCAGGTCTGTCTCTTTTCTCCCCTGCGTCTGTCTCTTTTCTCCCCCCGGGTCTGTCTCTTTTCTCCCCGGTTCTGTCTCTTTTCTCCCCCGGGTCTGTCTCTTTTCTCCCCTGCGTCTGTCTCTTTTCTCCCCCGGGTCTGTCTCTTTTCTCCCCCGAGTCTGTCTCTTTTCTCAACTGAATCTGTCTCATTTCTCCCCCGAGTCTGTCTCTTTTCTCCCCCGGGTCTGTCTCTTTTCTCCCCCGGGTCTGTCTCTTTACTCTCCTGGGTCTGTCTCTTTTCTCCCCCGAGTCTGTCTCTTTTCTCCCCCGGGTCTCTCTCTTTACTCCCCCGGTCTGTCTCTTTTCTCCCCCGTGTCTGTCTAAATTCTCTCCCCAGGTCTGTCTCTTTTCTCCCCTGCGTCTGTCTCTTTTCTTCCCCCGGGTCTGTCTCTTTTCTGCCCGGTTCTGTCTCTTTTCTCTCGCGGGTCTGTCTCTTTTCTCCCTCCGGGTCTGTCTCATTTCTCTCCCCGGGTCTGTCTCTTTTCTCCCCCGTGTCTGCCTCTTTTCTCCCCCGGGTCTGTCTCTTTTCTGCCCCGTGTCTGTCTCTTTTCTCCCCCGGGTCTGTCTCTTTTCTCCCCTGAGTCTGTCTCTTTTCTCCCCCCGGGCCTGTCTCTTTTCTCTCCCCGTGTCTGTCTCTTTTCTCCCACCGGGTCTGTCTCTTTTCTTTCCCCGTGTCTGTCTCTTTTCTCCCCCGGGTCTGTCTCTTTTCTCCCCTGCATCTGTCTCTTTTCTCCCCCCGGGTCTGTCTCTTTTCTCTCCCCGTGTCTGTCTCATTTCTCCCCCAATTCTGTCTCTTTTCTCATCTGAATCTGTCTCATTTCTCCCCCGAGTCTGTCTCTTTTCTCCCCCGGGTCTGTCTCTTTACTCTCCTGGGTCTGTCTCATTTCTCCCCCGGGTCTGTCTCTTTTCTCCCCCGGGTCTCTCTCTTTACTCCCCCGGGTCTGTCTCTTTTCTCCCCCATGTCTGCCTAAATTCTCTCCCCAGGTCTGTCTCTTTTCTCCCCTGCGTCTGTCTCTTTCTTCCACCCGGGTCTGTCTCTTTTCTCCACGGTTCTGTCTCTTTTCTCTCCCGGGTCTGTCTCTTTTCTCACCTGCGTCGTCTCTTTTCTTCCCCCGGGTCTGTCTCTTTTCTCCCCCGTGTCTGTCCCTTTTCTCCCCCGGGTCTGTCTCTTTTCTCCCCTGCGTCTGTCTCTTTTCTCCCCCGAGTCTGTCTCTTTTCTCCCCCGGGTCTCTCTCTTTACTCCCCAGGTCTGTCTCTTTTCTCCCCCGTGTCTGTCTAAATTCTCTCCCCAGGTCTGTCTCTTTTCTCCCCTGCGTCTGTCTCTTTTCTCCCCCCGAGTCTGTCTCTTTTCTGCCCGGTTCTGTTTCTTTTCTCTCCCGGGTCTGTCTCTTTTCTCCCTCCGGGTCTGTCTCATTTCTCTCCCCGGGTCTGTCTCTTTTCTCCCCCGTGTCTGTCGCTTTTCTCCCCTGCGTCTGTCTCTTTTCTCCCCCCCGGGTCTGTCTCTTTTCTCTCCCCTTGTCTGTCTCTTTTCTCCCCCGGGTCTGTCTCTTTTCTCCCCTGCGTCTGTCTCTTTTCTCCCCCCGGGTCTGTCTCTTTTCTCTCCCCGTGTCTGTCTCTTTTCTCCCCCGGGTCTGTCTCTTTTCTCCCCCGGGTCTGTCTCTTTTCTCTACCCGTGTCTGTCTCTTTTCTCCCCCGGATCTGTCTGTTTTCTCCCCCGGTTCTGTCTCATTTCTCCCCCGATTCTGTCTCTTTTCTCAACTGAATCTGTCTCATTTCTCCCCCGAGTCTGTCTCTTTTCTCCCCCGGGTCTGTCTCTTTACTCTCCTGGGTCTGTCTCATTTCTCCCCCGAGTCTGTCTCTTTTCTCCCCCGGGTCTCTCTCTTTACTCCCCCGGTCTGTCTCTTTTCTCCCCCGTGTCTGTCTAAATTCTCTCCCCAGGTCTGTCTCTTTTCTCCCCTGCGTCTGTCTCTTTTCTTCCCCCCGGGTCTGTCTCTTTTCTGCCCGGTTCTGTCTCTTTTCTCTCCCGGGTCTGTCTCTTTTCTCCCTCCGGGTCTGTCTCATTTCTCTCCCCGGGTCTGTCTCTTTTCTCCCCCGTGTCTGTCTCTTTTCTCCCCCGGGTCTGTCTCTTTTCTCCCACGTGTCTGTCTCTTTTCTCCCCCGGGTCTGTCTCTTTTCTCCCCTGCGTCTGTCTCTTTTCTCCCCCCGGGTCTGTCTCTTTTCTCTCCCCGTGTCTGTCTCTTTTCTCACACCGGGTCTGTCTCTTTTCTTTCCCCGTGTTTGTCTCTTTTCTCTCCCGGGTCTGTCTCTTTTCTCCCCTGCCTCTGTCTCTTTTCTCCCCCCGGGTCTGTCTCTTTTCTCTCCCCGTGTCTGTCTCATTTCTCCCCCGATTCTGTCTCTTTTCTCATCTGAATCTGACTCATTTCTCCCCCGAGTCTGTCTCTTTTCTTCCCCGGGTCTGTCTCTTTACTCTCCTGGGTCTGTCTCATTTCTCCCCCGGGTCTGTCTCTTTTCTCCCCTGCTTCAGTCTCTTTTCTCCCCCGGGTCTGTCTCTTTTCTCCCCCATGTCTGCCTAAATTCTCTCCCCAGGTCTGTCTCTTTTCTCCCCTGCGTCTGTCTCTTTCTTCCCCCCGGGTCTGTCTCTTTTCTCCACGGTTCTGTCTCTTTTCTCTCCCGGGTCTGTCTCTTTTCTCCCCTGCGTCGTCTCTTTTCTCCCCCCGTGCCTGTCTCTTTTCTCTCCTGGCTCTGTCTCTTTTCTCCCTCCGGGTCTGTCTCATTTCTCTCCCCGGGTCTGTCTCTTTTCTCCCCCGTGTCTGTCTCTTTTCTGCCCCGGGTCTGTCTCTTTTCTCCCCCGTGTCTGTCTCTCTTCTCCCCCGGGTCTGTCTCTTTTCTCCCCTGCGTCTGTCTCTTTTCTCCCCCCGGGTCTGTCTCTTTTCTCTCCCCGTGTCTGTCTCTTTTCTCCCACCGGGTCTGTCTCTTTTCTTTCCCCGTGTCTGTCTCTTTTCTCCCCCGGGTGTGTCTCTTTTCTCCCCTGCCTCTGTCTCTTTTCTCCCCCCGGGTCTGTCTCTTTTCTCTCCCCGTGTCTGTCTCATTTCTCCCCCGATTCTGTGTCTTTTCTCATCTGAATCTGTCTCATTTCTCCCCCGAGTCTGTCTCTTTTCTCCCCCGGGTCTGTCTCTTTACTCTCCTGGGTCTGTCTCATTTCTCCCCCGGGTCTGTCTCTTTTCTCCCCCGGGTCTCTCTCTTTACTCCCCCGGGTCTGTCTCTTTTCTCCCCCATGTCTGCCTAAATTCTCTCCCCAGGTCTGTCTCTTTTCTCCCCTGCGTCTGTCTCTTTCTTCCCCACGGGTCTGTCTCTTTTCTCCACGGTTCTGTCTCTTTTCTCTCCCGGGTCTGTCTCTTTTCTCCCCTGCGTCGTCTCTTTTCTCCCCCCGGGTCTGTCTCTTTTCTCTCCCCGTGCCTGTCTCTTTTCTCCCCCGGGTCTCTCTCTTTTCTCTCTCCCGGGTCTGTCTCTTTTCTCCCCCGGGTCTGTCTCTTTTCTCTCACCTGGGTCTGTTTCTTTACTTCCCCGGTTCTGTCTCTTTTCTCCCCCGGATCAGTCTGTTTTCTCCCCCGGTTCTGTCTCATTTCTCCCCCGATTCTGTCTCTTTTCTAATCTGGATCTGTCTCATTTCTCCCCTGATTCTGTGTCTTTTCTCCCCCGGGTCTGTCTCTTTACTCTCCTGGGTCTGTCTCATTTCTCCCCCGGGTCTGTCTCTTTTCTCCCCCGGGTCTGTCTCATTTCTCTCCCCGGGTCTGTCTCTTTTCTCCCCCGTGTCTGTCTCTTTTCTCCCCCGGATCTGTCTCGTTTCTCCCACGGGTCTCTCTCTTTACTCTCCCAGGTCTGTCTCTTTTCTCGCCCTTGTCTGTCTAAATTCTCTCCCCAGGTCTGTCTCTGTTCTCCCCTGCATCTGTCTCTTTTCTCCCCCCCGGCCTGTCTCTTTTCTCCCCCTGGTCTGTCTCTTTTCTCCCCTGCGTCTGTCTCTTTTCTCCCCCCCGGGTCTGTCTCTTTTCTCTCCCGGATCTGTCTGTTTTCTCCCCCGGTTCTGTCTCATTTCTCCCCCGATTCTGTGTCTTTTCTCAACTGAATCTGTCTCATTTCTCCCCCGAGTCTGTCTCTTTTCTCCCCCGGGTCTGTCTCTTTACTCTCCTGGGTCTGTCTCTTTTCTCCCCCGAGTCTGTCTCTTTTCTCCCCCGGGTCTCTCTCTTTTCTCCCTCCGGGTCTGTCTCATTTTTTCTCTCCCCGGGTCTGTCTAATTACTCCCCCAGGTCTGTCTTTTTTCTCCCCCGGGTCTGACTCTTTTCTCCCCTGAGTCAGTATCTTTTCTTCCCCGTTTCTGTCTCTTTTCTCCCCCGGATCAGTCTGTTTTCTCCCCCGGTTCTGTCTCATTTCTCCCCCGATTCTGTCTCTTTTCTAATCTGGATCTGTCTCATTTCTCCCCCGAGTCTGTCTCTTTTCTCCCCCGGGTCGGTCTCTTTACTCTCCTGGGTCTGTCTCATTTCTCCCCCGGGTCTGTCTCTTTTCTCCCCCAGGTCTGCCTCTTTTCTCCCCCGGGTCTGTCTCATTTCTCTCCCTGGGTCTGTCTCTTTTCTCCCCCGGGTCTGTCTCTTTTCTCCCCCAGGTCTGTCTCTGTTCTCCCCCGGGTCTGTCTCTTTTCTCCCCCGGGTCTCTCTCTTTACACCCCCGGGTCTGTCTCTTTTCTCCCCCGTGTCTGTCTAAATTCTCTCCCCAGGTCTGTCTCTTTTCTCCCCTGCGTCTGTCTCTTTTCTCCCCCCGGGTCTGTCTCTTTTCTCCCCGGTTCTGTCTCTTTTCTCTCCCGGGTCTGTCTCTTTTCTCCCCCCGGGTCTCTCTCTTTTCTCTCCCCGTGTCTGTCTCTTTTCTCCCCCGGGTCTCTCTCTTTTCTCCCTCCGGGTCTGTCTCATTTTTTCTCTCCCCGGGTCTGTCTAATTACTCCCCCAGGTCTGTCTTTTTTCTCCCCCGGGTCTGACTCTTTTCTCCCCTGAGTCAGTATCTTTTCTTCCCCGTTTCTGTCTCTTTTCTCCCCCGGATCTGTCTCTTTTCTCCCCTGCGTCTGTCTCTTTTCTCCCCCCGGGTCTGTCTCTTTTCTCTCCCCGTGTCTGTCTCTTTTCTCCCCCGGGTCTGTCTCTTTTCTCCCCTGCGTCTGTCTCTTTTCTCCCCCCGGGTCTGTCTCTTTTCTCTCCCCGTGTCTGTCTCTTTTCTCCCACCGGGTCAGTCTCTTTTCTTTCCCCGTGTCTGTCTCTTTTCTCCCCCAGGTCTGTCTCTTTTCTCCCCTCGTGTCTGTCTCTTTTCTCTCCCCGTGTCTGTCTCATTTCTCCCCCGATTCTGTCTCTTTTTTCATCTGAATCTGTCTCATTTCTCCCCCGAGTCTGTCTCTTTTCTCCCCCGGGTCTGTCTATTTACTCTCCTGGGTCTGTCTCATTTCTCCCCCGGGTCTGTCTCTTTTCTCCCCCGGGTCTCTCTCTTTACTCCCCCGGGTCTGTCTCTTTTCTCCCCCATGTCTGTCTAAATTCTCTCCCCAGGTCTGTCTCTTTTCTCCCCTGCGTCTGTCACTTTTCTCCCCCCCGGGTCTGTCGCTTTTCTCCCCGGTTCTGTCTCTTTTCTCTCCCGGGTCTGTCTCTTTTCTCCCCTGCGTCTGTCTCTTTTCTCCCCCAGGGTCTGTCTCTTTTCTCTCCCCGTGCCTGTCTCTTTTCTCCCCCGGGTCTCTCTCTTTTCTCCCTCCGGGTCTGTCTCATTTCTCTCCCCGGGTCTGTCTCTTTTCTCCCCCGTGTCTGTCTCTTTTCTCCCCCGGGTCTGTCTCTTTTCTCACCCGTGTCTGTCTCTTTTCTGCCCCGGGCCTGTTTCCTTTCTCTCCCCGGATCTGTCTCTTTTCACTACCCAGGTCTGTCTCTTTCCTTCCGCGAGTCGGTCTATTTTCTCCCCCGGGACAGTCTCTTTACTCCCCAGGTCTGTCTCCTTTCTCCCCCGGAGTGTTTGATTTCTCTCCCCGGGTCTGTCTCTTTTCTCTCCCCGTGGCTGTCTCGTTTCTCCCCGGGTCTGTCTCCTTTCTCTCCCCGGTTCTGTCTCTTTTCTCTCCCCGGGTCTGTCTCTTTCCTTCAGCGAGTCGGTCTCTTTACAGCCCCGGGTCGGTCACTTTTCTCCCCCGGGTCTGTCTCCTATCTCCCCCGAGTCTGTCTCTTTTCTCACCCGGATCTGTCTGTTTTCTCCCCCTGGCCTGTCTCATTTCTCCCACCGGGGTCTCTCTCTTTTCTCCTGCGGGTCTGTCTCTTTTCTCCCCCGGGTCTGACACTTTTCTTCTCCGGGTCTGTCTCTTTTCTCCCCCCGGGTCTGCCTCTTTTCTCTCCCCGGTTCTGTCTCTTTTCTCTCCCCGGTTCTGTCTCTTTCCTTCCGCGAGTCTGTCTCTTTTCTCCCCCGGGTCTCTCTCTTTACTCCCCCGGGTCTGTCTCTTTTCTCCCCCATGTCTGCCTAAATTCTCTCCCCAGGTCTGTCTCTTTTATCCCCTGCGTCTGTCTCTTTCTTCCCCCCGGGTCTGCCTCTTTTCTCCACGGTTCTGTCTCTTTTCTCTCCCGGGTCTGTCTCTTTTCTCCCCTGCGTCGTCTCTTTTCTTCCCCCGGGTCTGTCTCTTTTCTCCCCCGTGTCTGTCTCTTTTCTCCCCCGGGTCTGTCTCTTTTCTCCCCTGCGTCTGTCTCTTTTCTCCCCCGAGTCTGTCTCTTTTCTCCCCCGGGTCTCTCTCTTTACTCCCCAGGTCTGTCTCTTTTCTCCCCCGTGTCTGTCTAAATTCTCTCCCCAGGTCTGTCTCTTTTCTCCCCTGCGTCTGTCTCTTTTCTCCCCCCGGGTCTGTCTCTTTTCTGCCCGGTTCTGTCTCTTTTCTCTCCCGGGTCTGTCTCTTTTCTCCCTCCGGGTCTGTCTCATTTCTCTCCACGGATCTGTCTCTTTTCTCCCCCGTGTCTGTCTCTTTTCTCCCCTGCGTCTGTCTCTTTTCTCCCCATGGGTCTGTCTCTTTTCTCTCCCCTTGTCTGTCTCTTTTCTCCCCCGGGCCTGTCTCTTTTCTCCCCTGCGTCTGTCTCTTTTCTCCCCCCGGGTCTGTCTCTTTTCTCTCCCCGTGTCTGTCTCTTTTCTCCCCCGGGTCTGTCTCTTTTCTCCCCCGGGTCTGTCTCTTTTCTCTACCCGTGTCTGTCTCTTTTCTCCCCCGGATCTGTCTGTTTTCTCCCCCGGTTCTGTCTCATTTCTCCCCCGATTCTGTCTCTTTTCTCAACTGAATCTGTCTCATTTCTCCCCCGAGTCTGTCTCTTTTCTCCCCCGGGTCTGTCTCTTTACTCTCCTGGGACTGTCTCATTTCTCCCCCGAGTCTGTCTTTTTTCTCCCCCGGGTCTCTCTCTTTACTCCCCCGGTCTGTCTCTTTTCTCCCCCGTGTCTGTCTAAATTCTCTCCCCAGGTCTGTCTCTTTTCTCCCCTGCGTCTGTCTCTTTTCTCCCCCCGGGTCTGTCTCTTTTCTGCCCGGTTCTGTCTCTTTTCTCTCCCGGGTCTGTGTCTTTTCTCCCTCCGGGTCTGTCTCATTTCTCTCCCCGGGTCTGTCTCTTTTCTCCCCCGTGTCTGTCTCTTTTCTCCCCCGGGTCTGTCTCTTTTCTCCCCCGTGTCTGTCTCTTTTCTCCCCCGGGTCTGTCTCTTTTCTCCCCTGCGTCTGTCTCTTTTCTCCCCCCGGGTCTTTCTCTTTTCTCTCCCCGTGTCTGTCTCTTTTCTCCCACCGGGTCTGTCTCTTTTCTTTCCCCGTGTCTGTCTCTTTTCTCCCCCGGGTCTGTCTCTTTTCTCCCCTGCCTCTGTCTCTTTTCTCCCCCCGGGTCTGTCTCTTTTCTCTCCCCGTGTCTGTCTCATTTCTCCCCCGATTCTGTCTCTTTTCTCATCTGAATCTGTCTCATTTCTCCCCCGAGTCTGTCTCTTTTCTCCCCCGGGTCTGTCTCTTTACTCTCCTGGGTCTGTCTCATTTCTCCCCCGGGTCTGTCTCTTTTCTCCCCCGGGTCTCTCTCTTTACTCACCCGGGTCTGTCTCTTTTCTCCCCCATGTCTGCCTAAATTCTCTCCCCAGGTCTGTCTCTTTTCTCCCCTGCGTCTGTCTCTTTCTTCCCCCCGGGTCTGTCTCTATTCTCCACGGTTCTGTCTCATTTCTCTCCCCGGGTCTGTCTCTTTTCTCACCCGTGTATGTCTGTTTTCTCCCCCGGGCCTGTCTCATTTCTCCCCCCGTGTCTCTCTCTATTCTCCTCCGGGTCTCTCTCTTTTCTTCTCCGGCTCTGACACTTTTCTTCTCCGGGTCTGTCTCTTTTCTCCTTCGGGTCTCCCTCTTTTCTCACCCGGGTCTGTCTCTTTTCTCCCCCGGGTCTGTGTCTTTTCTCCCCCGGGTCTGTCTCGTTTCTCCCCCCGGGTCTGTCTCTTTTCTCCCCCGTGTCTGTCTCTTTTCTCCCCCCGGGTCTGTCTCTTTTCTCTCCCCGTGTCTGTCTCTTTTCTCCCCCGGGTCTGTCTCTTTTCTCCCCTGCGTCTGTCTCTTTTCTCCCCCCGGGTCTGTCTCTTTTCTCTCCCCGTGTCTGTCTCTTTTCTCCCCCGGGTCTGTCTCTTTTCTCCCCCGGGTCTGACCCTTTTCTCCCCCAGCTCTGTCTCTTTTCTCCCCCGGGACTGCCCCTTCCCCCCCCCCCGAGTCTGTCTCTTTTTTCCCCCTGTGTCTGTCTCTTTTTTCCCCCCGTGTCTATCTCTTTTCTCTCCCCGGGTCTGACACTTTCCTTCTCCGAGTCGGTCTCTTTACACCCCGGGGTCTGTCTCTTTTCTCCCCCGCGTCTGTCTCTTCTCCCCCGTGTCTGTCTCTTTTCTCTCCCCGGGTCTATCTCTTTTCTCTCCCCGGGTCTGTCTCGTTTCTCACCCCGGGTCTGTCTCGTTTCTCTCCCCGGGTCTGTCTCTTTTCTCTCCCCGGGTCTGTCTCTTTTCTCTCCCCGGGTCTGTCTCGTTTCTCTCCCCGGGTCTGTCTCTTTTCTCTCCCCAGGTCTGTCTCTCTCCTTCCGCAAGTCGGTCTCTTTACACACCCGGGTCGGTCACCTTTCTCCCCTGGGTCGGTCTCTTTTCTCCCCCGGGTCTGTCTCTTTTCTCTCCCCGGGTCCGTCTCTTTTCTCCCCCGGGTCTGTGTCTTTTCTCCCACGGGTCTGTCTCGTTTCTCCCCCCGGGTCTGTCTCCTTTCTCCCCCGAGTCTGTCTCTTTTCTCTCCCGGAACTGTCTGTTTTCTCCCCCGGGCCTGTCTCATTTCTCCCCCCGTGTCTCTCTCTATTCTCCTCCGGGTCTCTCTCTTTTCTTCTCCGGCTCTGACACTTTTCTTCTCCGGGTCTGTCTCTTTTCTCCCCCGGGTCTCCCTCTTTTCTCACCCGGGTCTGTCTCTTTTCTCCCCCGGGTCTGTGTCTTTTCTCCCCCGGGTCTGTCTCGTTTCTCCCCCCGGGTCTGTCTCTTTTCTCCCCCGTGTCTGCCTCTTTTCTCTCCCCGGGTCTGTCTCTTTCCTTCCGCGAGTCGGTCTCTTGACACACCCGGGTCGGTCACTTTTCTCTCCCCTGGGTCTGTCTCTTTTCTCCCCCGAGTCTGTCTCTTTTCTGCCCCCGGGTCGTCTCTTTTCTCCCCCTGGTCTGTCTCTTTTCTCCCCCGGGTCTGTCTCTTTTCTCACCCCGGGTCTGTCTCTTTTCTCTCCCCTGGGTCTGTCTCTTTTATCCCCCCGGGTCTGTCTCTTTTCTCCCCCGGGTCTCTCTCTTTACTCCCCCGTGTCTGTCTCTTTTCTACCCCGGGTCTGTTTCGTTTCTCCCCCGTGTCTGCCTCTTTTCTCCCCCGGGTCTGTCTCTTTACTCCCCCGGGTCTGTCTCTTTTCTCCCCCGGGACTGCCCCTTCCCCCCCGAGTCTGTCTCTTTTTTCCCCCTGTGTCTGTCTCTTTTTTCCCCCCGTGTCTATCTCTTTTCTCTCCCCGGGTCTGTCTCTTTCCTTCTGCGAGTCGGTCTCTTTACAACCCGGGGTCTGTCTCTTTTCTGCCCCGTAGCTGTCTCGTTTCTCCCCCGGGTCTGTCTCTTTTCTCTCCCCGGGTCTGTCTCTTTTCTCCCCCGGGTCTGTCTCTTTTCTCCCCCGGGTCTCTCTCTTTACTCCCCCGGGTCTGTCTCTTTTCTCCCCCGGGTCTGTGCCTTTTCTCCCCCGGATCTGTCTCGTTTCTCCCCCCGGGTCTGTCTCTTTTCTCCCCCGTGTCTGCCTCATTTCTCTCCCCAGGTCTGTCTCTTTCCTTCCGCGAGCCGGTCTCTTGACACACCCGGGTCGGTCACTTTTCTCTCCCCTGGGTCTGTCTCTTTTCTCCCCCGAGTCTGTCTCTTTTCTGCCCCCGGGTCGTCTCTTTTTTTCCCCGGGTCTGTCTCTTTTCTCCCCCGGGTCTGTCTCTTTTCTCACCCCGCGTCTGTCTCTTTTCTCCCCCGGGTCTGTCTCTTTTCTCCCCGTATCTGTCTCTTTTCTCCCCCGTGTCTGTCTCTTTTCTCTCCCCTGTGCCTCTCTCTTTTCTCCCCTGGGTTTGTCTGTTTTCACTTCGAGTCTGTCTCTTTTCTCCCCGGGTCTGTCCCTTTTCTCCTCCCGTGTCTGTCACTTTTCTCCCCCGGGTCTGTCTCTTTTCTCCCTCTGGTCTCACTCTTTTCTCCCCCGGGCCTGTCTCTTTTCTCTCCCCCGGGTCTGTCTCTTTTCTCCCCCGGGTCTGTCTCGATTCTCTCCCCGGGTCTGTCTCTTTTCTCCTCTGGGTCTGTCTCGATTCTCTCCCGTGTCAGTCTCTTTTCTACCCCGTGTCAGTCTCTTTTCTCCCCCGTGTCAGTCTCTTTTCTACCCCGTGTCAGTCTCTTTTCTCTTCCGTGTCAGTCTCTTTTCTACCCCGTGTCAGTCTCTTTTCTCTTCCGTGTCAGTCTCTTTTCTCCCCCGGGTCTGGCTCTTTACTCCCCCGCGTCTGTCACGTTTCTCCCCAGCGTCTGTCTCTTTTCTCCCCCGGGTCTGTTTCTTTTCTCCCCCGGGTCTCTCTCTTTACTCCCCTGGGTCTGTCTCTTTTCTCCCCCGGGTCTGCACCTTCCCCCCCACCGAGGCTGTCTCTTTTTTCCCCCTGTGTCTGTCTCTTTTTTCACCCCGTGTCTATCTCTTTTCTCCCCAGGGTCTGTCTCATTTCTCCCCCGGGTCTGTCTCTTTTCTCCCCCGGGTCGGTCTCTTTTCTCCCCCTGGTCTGTCTCTTTTCTCGCCCGTGTCAGTCTCCTTACGCCCCCTAGTCTGTCTCTTTTCTCCCCGTATCTGTCTCTTTTCTCCCCCGTGTCTGTCTCTTTTATCTCCCCTGTGCCTCTCTCTTTTCTCCCCTGGGTTTGTCTGTTTTCACTTCGAGTCTGTCTCTTTTCTCCCCGGGTCTGTCCCTTTTCTCTCCCCGTGTCTGACACTTTTCTCCCCCGGGTCTGTCTCTTTTCTCCCTCTGGTCTCACTCTTTTCTCCCCCGGGCCTGTCTCTTTTCTCTCCCCCGGGTCTGTCTCTTTTCTCCCCCGGGTCTGTCTCGATTCTCTCCCCGGGTCTGTCTCTTTTCTCCTCTGGGTCTGTCTCGATTCTCTCCCGTGTCAGTCTCTTTTCTACCCCGTGTCAGTCTCTTTTCTCCCCCGTGTCAGTCTCTTTTCTACCCCGTGTCAGTCTCTTTTCTCTTCCGTGTCAGTCTCTTTTCTACCCCGTGTCAGTCTCTTTTCTCTTTCGTGTCAGTCTCTTTTCTCCCCCGGGTCTGGCTCTTTACTCCCCCGCGTCTGTCACGTTTCTCCCCAGCGTCTGTCTCTTTTCTCCCCCGGGTCTGTTTCTTTTCTCCCCCGGATCTCTCTCTTTACTCCCCCGGGTCTGTCTCTTTTCTCCCCCGGGTCTGCCCCTTCCCCCCCCCCGAGGCTGTCTCTTTTTTCCCCCTGTGTCTGTCTCTTTTTTCACCCCGTGTCTATCTCTTTTCTCCCCAGGGTCTGTCTCATTTCTCCCCCGGGTCTGTCTCTTTTCTCCCCCGGGTCGGTCTCTTTTCTCCCCCGGGTCTGCCTGTTTTCTCTCCCCCGTGTCTGCCTGTTTTCTCTCCCCCGTGTCTGTCTCTTTTCTCCCACGGATCTGTCTCTTTTCTCCCCCGAGTCTGTCTCTTTTCTGCCGCCGGGTCGTCTCTTTTTTTCCCCGGGTCTGTCTCTTTTCTCACCCCGGGTCTGTCTCTTTTCTCTCCCCTGGGTCTGTCTCTTTTCTCCCCCCGGGTCTGTCTCTTTTCTCCCCCGGGTCTCTCGCTTTACTCCCCCGTATCTGTCTCTTTTCTACCCCGGGTCTGTTTCGTTTCTCCCCCGTGTCTGCCTCTTTTCTCCCCCGGGTCTGTCTCTTTACTCCCCCGGGTCTGTCTCTTTTCTGCCCCGGGCCTGTCTCCTTTCTCTCCCCGGGTCTGTCTCTTTTCTCCCCCGGGTCTGTCTCTTTTCTCCCCCGGGTCTGTCTCATTTCTCCCCCGGGCCTGTTTTGTTTCTCCCCCGTGTCTGCCTCTTTTCTCCCCCGGGTCTGTCTCTTTTCTCCCCCGGGTCTGCCTCTTTTCTCCCCCGTGCCTGTCTCTTTTCTCCCCCGTGTCTGTCTCTTTTCTGCCCCGGGCCTGTCTCCTTTCTCTCCCCGGATCTGTCTCTTTTCACTACCCAGGTCTGTCTCTTTCCTTCCGCGAGTCGGTCTATTTTCTCCCCCGGGACAGTCTCTTTCTCCCCAGGTCTGCCTCCTTTCTCCCCCGGACTGATTGTTTTCTCTCCACGGGTCTGTCTCTTTTCTCCCCCGGGTCTTTCTCTTTTCTCCCCCGGGTCTGCCCCTTTACCCACCCCCGCCCCCCGGAGTCTGTCACTTTTCTCTCCCCGTGTCTGTCTCGTTTCTCCCTGGGTCTGTCTCTTTACTCCCCCGGGTCTGTCTCTTTTCTGCCCCGGGCCTGTCTCCTTTCTCTCCCCGGTTCTGTCTCTTTTCTCTCCCCGGGTCTGTCTCTTTGCTTCTGCGAGTCGGTCTCTTTACACCCCCGGGTCGGTCACTTTTCTCCACCGGGTCTGTCTCTTTTCTCACTCGGGTCTGTCTCTTTTCTCTCCCCGGGTCTGTCTCTTTTCTCACTCGGGTCTGTCTCTTTACTCTCCTGGGTCTGTCTCCTTTCTCCCCCGAGTCTGTCTCTTTTCTCACCCGGATCTGTCGGTTCTCTCCCCCGGGCCTGTCGCATTTCTCCCCGCGGGGTCTCTCTCTTTTCTCCTCCGGGTCTGTCTCTTTTCTCCCCCGGGTCTGACACTTTTCTTCTCCGGGTCTGTCTTTTTTCTCCCCCGTGTCTGTCTCTTTTCTCCCCCCGGGTCTGCCTCTTTTCTCTCCCCGGTTCTGTCTCTTTCCTTCCGCGAGTCGGTCTCTTTACACACCCGGGTCTCTCTCTTTTCTCTCCCCGTGTCTGTCACTTTTCTCCCCCGGGTCTGTCTCTTTTCTCCCCCGGGTCTGTCTCTTTTCTCCCCCGGGTCTGTCTCATTTCTTCCCCGGGTCTGTCTCTTTTCTCCCCCGGGTCTGTCTCTTTTCTCCCCTGGGTCTGTCTCTTTTCTCCCCCGGGTCTCTCTCTTTACTCCCCCGGGTCTGTCTCTTTTCTCCCCCGGGTCTCTCTCTTTACTCCCCCGGGTCTTTCTCTTTTCTATCCACGGGTCTGTCTCTTTTCTCCCCCGTGTCTGTCTCTTTTCTCCCCCGGGTCTGTCTCTTTTCTCCCCCGGGTCTGTCTCTTTTCTCCCCTGGTCTGTCTCTTTTCTCCCCTGGTCAGTCTCTTTTCTCCCCCTGGCCTGTCTCTTTTCTCGCCCGGGTCAGTCTCTTTACTCCCCCTCGTCTGTCTCTTTTCTCTCCCTGTGTCTGTCACTTTTCTCCCCCGGGTCTGTTTCTTTTCTCCACTGCGTCTGTCTCTTTTCTCCCCCCTGGTCTGTCTCTTTTCTCCCCGGTTCTGTCTCTTTTCTCCCCCGGGTCTGTCTCTTTTCTCCCCTGCGTCTGTCTCTTTTCTCCCCCCGTGTCTGTCTCTTTTCTCTCCCCGTGTCTGTCTCTTTTCTCCCCCGGGTCTGTCTCTTTTCTCCCCTGCGTCTGTCTCTTTTCTCCCCCCGGGTCTGTCTCTTTTCTCTCCCCGTGTCTGTCTCTTTTCTCCCCCGGGTCTGTCTCTTTTCTCCCCCGGGTCTGACCCTTTTCTCCCCCAGCTCTGTCTCTTTTCTCCCCCGGGACTGCCCCTTCCCCCCCCCCCCGAGTCTGTCTCTTTTTTCCCCCTGTGTCTGTCTCTTTTTTCCCCCCGTGTCTATCTCTTTTCTCTCCCCGGGTCTGACTCTTTCCTTCTCCGAGTCGGTCTCTTTACACCCCGGGGTCTGTCTCTTTTCTCCCCCGCGTCTGTCTCTTTTCTCCCCCGTGTCTGTCTCTTTTCTCTCCCCGGGTCTATCTCTTTTCTCTCCCCGGGTCTGTCTCGTTTCTCACCCCGGGTCTGTCTCTTTTCTCTCCCCGGGTCTGTCTCTTTTCTCTCCCCGGGTCTGTCTCGTTTCTCTCCCCGGGTCTGTCTCTTTTCTCTCCCCAGGTCTGTCTCTCTCCTTCCGCAAGTCGGTCTCTTTACACACCCGGGTCGGTCACCTTTCTCCCCTGGGTCGGTCTCTTTTCTCCCCCGGGTCTGTCTCTTTTCTCTCCCCGGGTCCGTCTCTTTTCTCCCCCGGGTCTGTGTCTTTTCTCCCACGGGTCTGTCTCGTTTCTCCCCCCGGGTCTGTCTCCTTTCTCCCCCGAGTCTGTCTCTTTTCTCTCCCGGATCTGTCTGTTTTCTCCCCCGGGCCTGTCTCATTTCTCCCCCCGTGTCTCTCTCTATTCTCCTCCGGGTCTCTCTCTTTTCTTCTCCGGGTCTGACACTTTTCTTCTCCGGGTCAGTCTCTTTTCTCCCCCCGGGTCTGTCTCTTTTCTCCCCCGGGTCTCCCTCTTTTCTCCCCCGGGTCTGTCTCTTTTCTCCCCCGGGTCTGTGTCTTTTCTCCCCCGGGTCTGTCTCGTTTCTCCCCCTGGGTCTGTCTCTTTTCTCCCCCTTGTCTGCCTCTTTTCTCTCCCCGGGTCTGTCTCTTTCCTTCCGCGAGTCGGTCTCTTGACACACCCGGGTCGGTCACTTTTCTCTCCCCTGGGTCTGTCTCTTTTCTCCCCCGAGTCTGTCTCTTTTCTGCCCCCGGGTCGTCTCTTTTCTCCCCCTGGGTCTGTCTCTTTTATCCCCCCGGGTCTGTCTCTTTTCTCCCCCGGGTCTCTCTCTTTACTCCCCCGTGTCTGCCTCTTTTCTCCCCCGGGTCTGTCTCTTTTCTCACCCCGGGTCTGTCTCTTTTCTCTCCCCTGGGTCTGTCTCTTTTATCCCCCCGGGTCTGTCTCTTTTCTCCCCCGGGTCTCTCTCTTTACTCCCCCGTGTCTGCCTCTTTTCTCCCCCGGGTCTGTCTCTTTACTCCCCCGGGTCTGTCTCTTTTCTCCCCCGGGACTGCCCCTTCCCCCCCGAGTCTGTCTCTTTTTTCCCCCTGTGTCTGTCTCTTTTTTCCCCCCGTGTCTATCTCTTTTCTCTCCCCGGGTCTGTCTCTTTCCTTCTGCGAGTCGGTCTCTTTACAACCCGGGGTCTGTCTCTTTTCTGCCCCGTAGCTGTCTCGTTTCTCCCCCGGGTCTGTCTCTTTTCTCTCCCCGGGTCTGTCTCTTTTCTCCCCCGGGTCTGTCTCTTTACTCCCCCGGGTCTGTCTCTTTTCTGCCCCGGGCCTGTCTCCTTTCTCTCCCCGGGTCTGTCTCTTTTCTCCCCCGGGTCTGTCTCTTTTCTCCCCCGGGTCTGTCTCATTTCTCCCCCGGGCCTGTTTTGTTTCTCCCCCGTGTCTGCCTCTTTTCTCCCCCGGGTCTGTCTCTTTTCTCCCCCGGGTCTGCCTCTTTTCTCCCCCGTGCCTGTCTCTTTTCTCCCCCGTGTCTGTCTCTTTTCTGCCCCGGGTCTGTCTCTTTTCTCCCCCGGGTCTGTCTCTTTTCTCCCCCGGGTCTCTCTCTTTACTCTCCCGGGTCTGTCTCTTTTCTCCCCCGGGTCTGTGCCTTTTCTCCCCCGGATCTGTCTCGTTTCTCCCCCCGGGTCTGTCTCTTTTCTCCCCCGTGTCTGCCTCATTTCTCTCCCCGGGTCTGTCTCTTTTCTCCCCCGAGTCTGTCTCTTTTCTGCCCCCGGGTCGTCTCTTTTTTGCCCCGGGCCTGTCTCTTTTCTCACCCCGGGTCTGTCTCTTTTCTCTCCCCTGGGTCTGTCTCTTTTCTCACCCCGGGTCTGTCTCTTTTCTCCCCCGGGTCTCTCTCTTTACTCCCCCGTGTCTGTCTCTTTTCTACCCCGGGTCTGTTTCGTTTCTCCCCCGTGTCTGCCTCTTTTCTCCCCCGGGTCTGTCTCTTTACTCCCCCGGGTCTGTCTCTTTTCTGCCCCGGGCCTGTCTCCTTTCTCTCCCCGGGTCTGTCTCTTTTCTCCCCCGGGTCTGTCTCTTTTCTCCCCCGGGTCTGTCTCATTTCTCCCCCGGGCCTGTTTCGTTTCTCCCCCGTGTCTGCCTCTTTTCTCCCCCGGGTCTGTCTCTTTACTCCCCCGGGTCTGTCTCTTATCTGCCCCGGGCCTGTCTCCTTTCTCTCCCCGGGTCTGTCTCTTTTCTCGCCCGTGTCTGTCTCTTTTCTCCCCCGGGTCTGCCTCTTTTCTCCCCCGTGCCTGTCTCTTTTCTCCCCCGTGTCTGTCTCTTTTCTGCCCCGGGCCTGTCTCCTTTCTCTCCCCGGATCTGTCTCTTTTCACTACCCAGGTCTGTCTCTTTCCTTCCGCGAGTCGGTCTATTTTCTCCCCCGGGACAGTCTCTTTCTCCCCAGGTCTGCCTCCTTTCTCCCCCGGACTGATTGTTTTCTCTCCCCGGGTCTGTCTCTTTTCTCCCCCGGGTCTTTCTCTTTTCTCCCCCGGGTCTGCCCCTTTACCCACCCCCCCCCCGGAGTCTGTCTCTTTTCTCTCCCCGTGTCTGTCTCGTTTCTCCCTGGGTCTGTCTCTTTACTCCCCCGGGTCTGTCTCTTTTCTGCCCCGGGCCTGTCTCCTTTCTCTCCCAGGTTCTGTCTCTTTTCTCTCCCCGGGTCTGTCTCTTTGCTTCTGCGAGTCGGTCTCTTTACACCCCCGGGTCGGTCACTTTTCTCCCCCGGGTCTGTCTCTTTTCTCACTCGGGTCTGTCTCTTTTCTCTCCCCGGGTCTGTCTCTTTTCTCACTCGGGTCTGTCTCTTTACTCTCCCGGGTCTGTCTCCTTTCTCCCCCGAGTCTGTCTCTTTTCTCACCCGGATCTGTCGGTTCTCTCCCCCGGGCCTGTCGCATTTCTCCCCGCGGGGTCTCTCTCTTTTCTCCTCCGGGTCTGTCTCTTTTCTCCCCCGGGTCTAACACTTTTCTTCTCCGGGTCTGTCTTTTTTCTCCCCCGTGTCTGTCTCTTTTCTCCCCCCGGGTTTGCCTCTTTTCTCTCCCCGGTTCTGTCTCTTTCCTTCCGCGAGTCGGTCTCTTTACACACCCGGGTCTCTCTCTTTTCTCTCCCCCGGGCCTGTGTCCTTTCTCTCCCCGGATCTGTCTCTTTTCACTACCCAGGTCTGTCTCTTTCCTTCCGCGAGTCGGTCTATTTTCTCCCCCGGGACAGTCTCTTTCTCCCCAGGTCTGCCTCCTTTCTCCCCCGGACTGATTGTTTTCTCTCCACGGGTCTGTCTCTTTTCTCCCCCGGGTCTTTCTCTTTTCTCCCCCGGGTCTGCCCCTTTACCCACCCCCGCCCCCCGGAGTCTGTCACTTTTCTCTCCCCGTGTCTGTCTTGTTTCTCCCTGGGTCTGTCTCTTTACTCCCCCGGGTCTGTCTCTTTTCTGCCCCGGGCCTGTCTCCTTTCTCTCCCCGGTTCTGTCTCTTTTCTCTCCCCGGGTCTGTCTCTTTGCTTCTGCGAGTCGGTCTCTTTACACCCCCGGGTCGGTCACTTTTCTCCACCGGGTCTGTCTCTTTTCTCACTCGGGTCTGTCTCTTTTCTCTCCCCGGGTCTGTCTCTTTTCTCACTCGGGTCTGTCTCTTTACTCTCCTGGGTCTGTCTCCTTTCTCCCCCGAGTCTGTCTCTTTTCTCACCCGGATCTGTCGGTTCTCTCCCCCGGGCCTGTCGCATTTCTCCCCGCGGGGTCTCTCTCTTTTCTCCTCCGGGTCTGTCTCTTTTCTCCCCCGGGTCTGACACTTTTCTTCTCCGGGTCTGTCTTTTTTCTCCCCCGTGTCTGTCTCTTTTCTCCCCCCGGGTCTGCCTCTTTTCTCTCCCCGGTTCTGTCTCTTTCCTTCCGCGAGTCGGTCTCTTTACACACCCGGGTCTCTCTCTTTTCTCTCCCCGTGTCTGTCACTTTTCTCCCCCGGGTCTGTCTCTTTTCTCCCCCGGGTCTGTCTCTTTTCTCCCCCGGGTCTGTCTCATTTCTTCCCCGGGTCTGTCTCTTTTCTCCCCCGGGTCTGTCTCTTTTCTCCCCTGGGTCTGTCTCTTTTCTCCCCCGGGTCTCTCTCTTTACTCCCCCGGGTCTGTCTCTTTTCTCCCCCGGGTCTCTCTCTTTACTCCCCCGGGTCTTTCTCTTTTCTATCCACGGGTCTGTCTCTTTTCTCCCCCGTGTCTGTCTCTTTTCTCCCCCGGGTCTGTCTCTTTTCTCCCCCGGGTCTGTCTCTTTTCTCCCCTGGTCTGTCTCTTTTCTCCCCCTGGCCTGTCTCTTTTCTCGCCCGGGTCAGTCTCTTTACTCCCCCTCGTCTGTCTCTTTTCTCTCCCTGTGTCTGTCACTTTTCTCCCCCGGGTCTGTTTCTTTTCTCCACTGCGTCTGTCTCTTTTCTCCCCCCTGGTCTGTCTCTTTTCTCCCCGGTTCTGTCTCTTTTCTCCCCCGGGTCTGTCTCTTTTCTCCCCTGCGTCTGTCTCTTTTCTCCCCCCGGGTCTGTCTCTTTTCTCTCCCCGTGTCTGTCTCTTTTCTCCCCCGGGTCTGTCTCTTTTCTCCCCTGCGTCTGTCTCTTTTCTCCCCCCGGGTCTGTCTCTTTTCTCTCCCCGTGTCTGTCTCTTTTCTCCCCCGGGTCTGTCTCTTTTCTCCCCCGGGTCTGACCCTTTTCTCCCCCAGCTCTGTCTCTTTTCTCCCCCGGGACTGCCCCTTCCCCCCCCCCCCCGAGTCTGTCTCTTTTTTCCCCCTGTGTCTGTCTCTTTTTTCCCCCCGTGTCTATCTCTTTTCTCTCCCCGGGTCTGACTCTTTCCTTCTCCGAGTCGGTCTCTTTACACCCCGGGGTCTGTCTCTTTTCTCCCCCGCGTCTGTCTCTTTTCTCCCCCGTGTCTGTCTCTTTTCTCTCCCCGGGTCTATCTCTTTTCTCTCCCCGGGTCTGTCTCGTTTCTCACCCCGGGTCTGTCTCTTTTCTCTCCCCGGGTCTGTCTCTTTTCTCTCCCCGGGTCTGTCTCGTTTCTCTCCCCGGGTCTGTCTCTTTTCTCTCCCCAGGTCTGTCTCTCTCCTTCCGCAAGTCGGTCTCTTTACACACCCGGGTCGGTCACCTTTCTCCCCTGGGTCGGTCTCTTTTCTCCCCCGGGTCTGTCTCTTTTCTCTCCCCGGGTCCGTCTCTTTTCTCCCCCGGGTCTGTGTCTTTTCTCCCACGGGTCTGTCTCGTTTCTCCCCCCGGGTCTGTCTCCTTTCTCCCCCGAGTCTGTCTCTTTTCTCTCCCGGATCTGTCTGTTTTCTCCCCCGGGCCTGTCTCATTTCTCCCCCCGTGTCTCTCTCTATTCTCCTCCGGGTCTCTCTCTTTTCTTCTCCGGGTCTGACACTTTTCTTCTCCGGGTCAGTCTCTTTTCTCCCCCCGGGTCTGTCTCTTTTCTCCCCCGGGTCTCCCTCTTTTCTCCCCCGGGTCTGTCTCTTTTCTCCCCCGGGTCTGTGTCTTTTCTCCCCCGGGTCTGTCTCGTTTCTCCCCCCGGGTCTGTCTCTTTTCTCCCCCTTGTCTGCCTCTTTTCTCTCCCCGGGTCTGTCTCTTTCCTTCCGCGAGTCGGTCTCTTGACACACCCGGGTCGGTCACTTTTCTCTCCCCTGGGTCTGTCTCTTTTCTCCCCCGAGTCTGTCTCTTTTCTGCCCCCGGGTCGTCTCTTTTCTCCCCCTGGGTCTGTCTCTTTTATCCCCCCGGGTCTGTCTCTTTTCTCCCCCGGGTCTCTCTCTTTACTCCCCCGTGTCTGCCTCTTTTCTCCCCCGGGTCTGTCTCTTTTCTCACCCCGGGTCTGTCTCTTTTCTCTCCCCTGGGTCTGTCTCTTTTATCCCCCCGGGTCTGTCTCTTTTCTCCCCCGGGTCTCTCTCTTTACTCCCCCGTGTCTGCCTCTTTTCTCCCCCGGGTCTGTCTCTTTACTCCCCCGGGTCTGTCTCTTTTCTCCCCCGGGACTGCCCCTTCCCCCCCGAGTCTGTCTCTTTTTTCCCCCTGTGTCTGTCTCTTTTTTCCCCCCGTGTCTATCTCTTTTCTCTCCCCGGGTCTGTCTCTTTCCTTCTGCGAGTCGGTCTCTTTACAACCCGGGGTCTGTCTCTTTTCTGCCCCGTAGCTGTCTCGTTTCTCCCCCGGGTCTGTCTCTTTTCTCTCCCCGGGTCTGTCTCTTTTCTCCCCCGGGTCTGTCTCTTTTCTCCCCCGGGTCTCTCTCTTTACTCCCCCGGGTCTGTCTCTTTTCTCCCCCGGGTCTGTGCCTTTTCTCCCCCGGATCTGTCTCGTTTCTCCCCCCGGGTCTGTCTCTTTTCTCCCCCGTGTCTGCCTCATTTCTCTCCCCGGGTCTGTCTCTTTTCTCCCCCGAGTCTGTCTCTTTTCTGCCCCCGGGTCGTCTCTTTTTTGCCCCGGGCCTGTCTCTTTTCTCACCCCGGGTCTGTCTCTTTTCTCTCCCCTGGGTCTGTCTCTTTTCTCACCCCGGGTCTGTCTCTTTTCTCCCCCGGGTCTCTCTCTTTACTCCCCCGTGTCTGTCTCTTTTCTACCCCGGGTCTGTTTCGTTTCTCCCCCGTGTCTGCCTCTTTTCTCCCCCGGGTCTGTCTCTTTACTCCCCCGGGTCTGTCTCTTTTCTGCCCCGGGCCTGTCTCCTTTCTCTCCCCGGGTCTGTCTCTTTTCTCCCCCGGGTCTGTCTCTTTTCTCCCCCGGGTCTGTCTCATTTCTCCCCCGGGCCTGTTTCGTTTCTCCCCCGTGTCTGCCTCTTTTCTCCCCCGGGTCTGTCTCTTTACTCCCCCGGGTCTGTCTCTTATCTGCCCCGGGCCTGTCTCCTTTCTCTCCCCGGGTCTGTCTCTTTTCTCCCCCGTGTCTGTCTCTTTTCTCCCCCGGGTCTGCCTCTTTTCTCCCCCGTGCCTGTCTCTTTTCTCCCCCGTGTCTGTCTCTTTTCTGCCCCGGGCCTGTCTCCTTTCTCTCCCCGGATCTGTCTCTTTTCACTACCCAGGTCTGTCTCTTTCCTTCCGCGAGTCGGTCTATTTTCTCCCCCGGGACAGTCTCTTTCTCCCCAGGTCTGCCTCCTTTCTCCCCCGGACTGATTGTTTTCTCTCCCCGGGTCTGTCTCTTTTCTCCCCCGGAACTTTCTCTTTTCTCCCCCGGGTCTGCCCCTTTACCCACCCCCCCCCCCCCCCCCGGAGTCTGTCTCTTTTCTCTCCCCGTGTCTGTCTCGTTTCTCCCTGGGTCTGTCTCTTTACTCCCCCGGGTCTGTCTCTTTTCTGCCCCGGGCCTGTCTCCTTTCTCTCCCAGGTTCTGTCTCTTTTCTCTCCCCGGGTCTGTCTCTTTGCTTCTGCGAGTCGGTCTCTTTACACCCCCGGGTCGGTCACTTTTCTCCCCCGGGTCTGTCTCTTTTCTCACTCGGGTCTGTCTCTTTTCTCTCCCCGTGTCTGTCTCTTTTCTCCCCCGGGTCTGTCTCTTTTCTCCCCTGGTCTGTCTATTTTCTCCCCCTGGTCTGTCTCTTTTCTCGCCCGGGTCAGTCTCTTTACTCCCCCTAGTCTGTCTCTTTTCTCTCCCCGTGTCTGTCACTTTTCTCCCCCGGGTCTGTCTCTTTTCTCCCCGTATCTGTCTCTTTTCTCCCCCGTGTCTGTCTCTTTTCTCCCCCGTGTCTGTCTCTTTTCTCTCCCCTGTGCCTCTCTCTTTTCTCCCCTGGGTTTGTCTGTTTTCACTTCGAGTCTGTCTCTTTCCTCCCCGGGTCTGTCTCTTTTCTCTCCCCGTGTCTGTCACTTTTCTCCCCCGGGTCTGTCTCTTTTCTCCCTCTGGTCTCACTCTTTTCTCCCCCGTGTCTGTCTCTTTTCTCCCCCGTGTCTGTCTCTTTTCTCTCCCCTGTGCCTCTCTCTTTTCTCCCCTGGGTTTGTCTGTTTTCACTTCGAGTCTGTCTCTTTCCTCCCCGGGTCTGTCTCTTTTCTCTCCCCGTGTCTGTCACTTTTCTCCCCCGGGTCTGTCTCTTTTCTCCCTCTGGTCTCACTCTTTTCTCCCCCGGGTCTGTCTCTTTTCTCTCCCCTTGGTCTGTCTTTTTTCTCCCCCGGGTCTGTCTCGATTCTCTCCCCGGGTCTCTCTCTTTTCTCACCCCCGGGTCGGTCTGTTTTCTCCCCCGGGTCTGTCTCTTTTCTCCCCCGGGTCTGTCTCTTTTCTCCCCCGGGTCTGTCTCATTTCTTCCCCGGGTCTGTCTCTTTTCTCCCCCGGGTCTGTCTCTTTTCTCCCCCAGGTCTCTCTCTTTACTCCCCCGGGTCTGTCTCTATTCTCCCCCGGGTCTCTCTCTTTTCTCTCCCCGGGTCTGTCTCGTTTCTCACCCCGGGTCTGTCTCTTTTCTCTCCCTGGGTCTGTCTCTTTTCTCTCCCCGGGTCTGTCTCGTTTCTCTCCCCGGGTCTGTCTCTTTTCTCTCCCCGGGTCTGTCTCTCTCCTTCCGCAAGTCGGTCTCTTTACACACCCGGGTCGGTCACCTTTCTCCCCTGGGTCTGTCTCTTTTCTCCCCCGGGTCTGTCTCTTTTCTCCCCCCGTGTCTCTCTCTATTCTCCTCCGGGTCTCTCTCTTTTCTTCTCCGGGTCTGACACTTTTCTTCTCCGGGTCAGTCTCTTTTCTGCCCCCGGGTCTGTCTCTTTTCTCCCCCGGGTCTCCCTCTTTTCTCGCCCGGGTCTGTCTCTTTTCTCCCCCGGGTCTGTGTCTTTTCTCCCCTGGGTCTGTCTCGTTTCTCCCCCCGGGTCTGTCTCTTTTCTCCCCCGTGTCTGCCTCTTTTCTCTCCCCGGGTCTGTCTCTTTCCTTCCGCGAGTCGGTCTCTTGACACACCCGGGTCGGTCACTTTTCTCTCCCCTGGGTCTGTCTCTTTTCTCCCCCGAGTCTGTCTCTTTTCTGTCCCCGGGTCGTCTCTTTTCTCCCCCGGGTCTGTCTCTTTTCTCCCCTGCGTCTGTCTCTTTTCTCCCCCCGGGTCTGTCTCTTTTCTCTCCCCGTGTCTGCCTCTTTTCTCCCCCGGGTCTGTCTCTTTTCTCCCCCGGGTCTGACCCTTTTCTCCCCCAGCTCTGTCTCTTTTCTCCCCCGGGCCTGTCTCATTTCTCCCCCCGTGTCTCTCTCTATTCTCCTCCGGGTCTCTCTCTTTTCTTCTCCGGGTCTGACACTTTTCTTCTCCGGGTCAGTCTCTTTTCTGCCCCCGGGTCTGTCTCTTTTCTCCCCGGGTCTCCCTCTTTTCTCGCCCGGGTCTGTCTCTTTTCTCCCCCGGGTCTGTGTCTTTTCTCCCCTGGGTCTGTCTCGTTTCTCCCCCCGGGTCTGTCTCTTTTCTCCCCCGTGTCTGCCTCTTTTCTCTCCCCGGGTCTGTCTCTTTCCTTCCGCGAGTCGGTCTCTTGACACACCGGGGTCGGTCACTTTTCTCTCCCCTGGGTCTGTCTCTTTTCTCCCCCGAGTCTGTCTCTTTTCTGCTCCCGGGTCGTCTCTTTTCTCCCCCTGGTCTGTCTCTTTTCTCCCCCGGGTCTGTCTCATTTCTTCCCCGGGTCTGTCTCTTTTCTCCCCCGGGTCTGTCTCTTTTCTCCCCCGGGTCTGTCTCTTTTCTCCCCCGGGTCTTTCTCTTTTCTCCCCCGGGTCTTTCTCTTTTCTCCCCCGGGTCTGCCCCTTTACCCACACCCCCCCCCCCCGGAGTCTGTCTCTTTTCTCTCCCCGTGTCTGTCTCGTTTCTCCCTGGGTCTGTCTCCTTTCTCTCCCCGATTCTGTCTCTTTTCTCTCCCCGGGTCTGTCTCTTTGCTTCTGCGAGTCGGTCTCTTTACACCCCCGGGTCGGTCACTTTTCTCCCCCGGGTCTGTCTCTTTTCTCACTCGGGTCTGTCACTTTTCTCTCCCCGGGTCTGTCTCTTTTCTCACTCGGGTCTGTCTCTTTACTCTCCTGGGTCTGTCTCCTTTCTCCCCCGAGTCTGTCTCTTTTCTCACCCGGATCTGTCGGTTTTCTCACCCGGGCCTGTCTCATTTCTCCCCGCGGGGTCTCTCTCTTTTCTCCTCCGGGTCTGTCTCTTTTCTCCCCCGGGTCTGACACTTTTCTTCTCCGGGTCTGTCTTTTTTCTCCCCCGTGTCTGTCTCTTTTCTCCCCCCGGGACTGCCTCTTTTCTCTCCCCGGTTCTGTCTCTTTCCTTCCGCGAGTCGGTCTCTTTACACACCTGGGTCTCTCTCTTTTCTCTCCCCCGTGTCTGTCTCTTTTCTCCCCCGGGTCTCTCTCCTTACTCCCCCGGGTCTGTCTCTTTTCTCCCCCGGGTCTCTCTCTTTACTCCCCCGGGTCTGTCTCTTTTCTCTCCACGGGTCTGTCTCTTTTCTCCCCCGTGTCTGTCTCTTTTCTCCCCCGGGTCTGTCTCTTTTCTCCCCCGGGTCTGTCTCTTTTCTCCCCTGGTCTGTCTCTTTTCTCCCCCTGGTCTGTCTCTTTTCTCGCCCGGGTCAGTCTCTTTAGTCCCCCTAGTCTTTCTCTTTTCTCTCCCCGTGTCTGTCACTTTTCTCCCCCGGGCCTGTCTCTTTTCTCCCCGTATCTGTCTCTTTTCTCCCCCGTGTCTGCCTCTTTTCTCTCCCCTGTGCCTGTCTCTTTTCTCCCCTGGGTTTGTCTGTTTTCACTTCGAGTCTGTCTCTTTACTCCCCCGGGTCTGTCTCTTTTCTCCCCCGGGTCTCTCTCTTTACTCTCCCGGGTCTGTCTCTTTTCTCTCCTCGGGTCTGTCTCTTTTCTCCGTCGTGTCTGTCTCTTTTATCCCCCGGGTCTGTCTCTTTTCTCCACCGGGTCTGTCTCTTTTCTCCCCCGTGTCTGTCTCTTTTCTCCCCCGGGTCTGTCTCTTTTCTCCCCTGGTCTGTCTATTTTCTCCCCCTGGTCTGTCTCTTTTCTCGCCCGGGTCAGTCTCTTTACTCCCCCTAGTCTGTCTCTTTTCTCTCCCCGTGTCTGTCACTTTTCTCCCCCGGGTCTGTCTCTTTTCTCCCCGTATCTGTCTCTTTTCTCCCCCGTGTCTGTCTCTTTTCTCCCCCGTGTCTGTCTCTTTTCTCTCCCCTGTGCCTCTCTCTTTTCTCCCCTGGGTTTGTCTGTTTTCACTTCGAGTCTGTCTCTTTCCTCCCCGGGTCTGTCTCTTTTCTCTCCCCGTGTCTGTCACTTTTCTCCCCCGGGTCTGTCTCTTTTCTCCCTCTGGTCTCACTCTTTTCTCCCCCGTGTCTGTCTCTTTTCTCCCCCGTGTCTGTCTCTTTTCTCTCCCCTGTGCCTCTCTCTTTTCTCCCCTGGGTTTGTCTGTTTTCACTTCGAGTCTGTCTCTTTCCTCCCCGGGTCTGTCTCTTTTCTCTCCCCGTGTCTGTCACTTTTCTCCCCCGGGTCTGTCTCTTTTCTCCCTCTGGTCTCACTCTTTTCTCCCCCGGGTCTGTCTCTTTTCTCTCCCCTTGGTCTGTCTTTTTTCTCCCCCGGGTCTGTCTCGATTCTCTCCCCGGGTCTGTCTCTTTTCCCCTCTGGGTCTGTCTCGATTCTCTCCCGTGTCAGTCTCTTTTCTACCCCGTGTCAGTCTCTTTTCTCTTCCGTGTTAGACTCTTTTCTCCCCCAGGTCTGTCTCTTTTCTCCCCCGGGTCTGTCTCTTTTCTCCCCCGGGTCTGTCTCATTTCTCTCCCCGGGTCTGTCTCTTTTCTCCCCCGTGTCTATCTCTTTTCTCCCCCGGTTCTGTCTCTTTTCTCCCCCGGGTCTCTCTCTTTACTCCCCCGGGTCTGTCTCTTTTCTCCCCCCGCTCTCTCTCTTTACTCCCCCGGGTCTGTCTCTTTTCTCTCCACGGGTCTGTCTCTTTTCTCCCCCGTGTCTGTCTCTTTTCTCCCCCGGGTCTGTCTCTTTTCTCCCCCAGGTCTGTCTCTTTTCTCCCCTGGTCTGTCTCTTTTCTCCCCCTGGTCTGTCTCTTTTCTCGCCCGGGTCAGTCTCTTTAGTCCCCCTAGTCTGTCTCTTTTCTCTCCCCGTGTCTGTCACTTTTCTCCCCCGGGTCTGTCTCTTTTCTCCCCGTATCTGTCTCTTTTCTCCCCCGTGTCTGTCTCTTTTCTCTCCCCTGTGCCTGTCTCTTTACTCCCCTGGGTTTGTCTGTTTTCACTTCGAGTCTGTCTCTTTACTCCCCCGGGTCTGTCTCTTTTCTCCCCCGGGTCTCTCTCTTTACTCCCCCGGGTTTGTCTCTTTTCTCTCCACGGGTCTGTCTCTTTTCTCCCCCGTGTCTGTCTCTTTTCTCCCCCGGGTCTGTCTCTTTTCTCCCCGGGGTCTGTCTCTTTTCTCACCCGTGTCTGTCTCTTTTCTCCCCCGGGTCTGTCTCTTTTCTCCCCTGGTCTGTCTCTTTCCTCCCCCTAGTCTGTCTCTTTTCTCTCCCCGTGTCTGTCACTTTTCTCCCCCAGGTCTGTCTCTTTTCTCCCCGTATCTGTCTCTTTACTCCCCCGGGTCTGTCTCTTTTCTCCCCGTATCTGTCTCTTTTCTCCCCCGTGTCTGTCTCTTTTCTCTCCCCTGTGCCTCTCTCTTTTCTCCCCTGGGTTTGTCTGTTTTCACTTCGAGTCTGTCTCTTTTCTCCCCGGGTCTGTCTCTTTTCTCTCCCCGTGTCTGTCACTTTTCTCCCCCGGGTCTGTCTCTTTTCTCCCTCTGGTCTCACTCTTTTCTCCCCCGGGTCTGTCTCTTTTCTCTCCCCTTGGTCTGTCTCTTTTCTCCCCCGGGTCTGTCTCGATTCTCTCCCCGGATCTGTCTCTTTTCTCCTCTGGGTCTGTCTCGATTCTCTCCCGTGTCAGTCTCTTTTCTACCCCATGTCAGTCTCTTTTCTCTTCCGTGTCAGTCTCTTTTCTACCCCGTGTTAGTCTCTTTTCTCTTCCGTGTCAGTCTCTTTACTACCCCGTGTCAGTCTCTTTTCTACCCGTGTCAGTCTCTTATCTCCCCCGGGTCTGTCTCTTTTCTCCCCATGGTCTGTCTCTTTTCTCCCCCGAGTCTGTTTCTTTTCTCCGCCGGGTCTGTCTCTTTACTCACCCGGGGCTGTCTCCTTTCTCCCCCGAGTCTGTCTCTTTTCACTCCCGGATCTGTCTGTTTTCTACCCCCGGGTCTGTCTCTTTAATCCTCCGGGTCTCTCTCTTTTCTTCTCCGGGTCTGACACTTTTCTTCTCCGGGTCTGTCTCTTTTCTCCCCCCGGGTCTGTCTCTTTACTCTCCCCGGGTCTGTCTCTTTACTCCCCCGGGTCTGTCTCTTTTCTCCCCCGGGTCTGTCTCTTTTCTCCCCCGAGTCTGTCTCTTTTCTCCCCCGGGTCTGTCTCCTTTCTCTCCCCGGTTCTGTCTCTTTCCTTCCGCGAGTCGGTCTCTTTTCACACCCGGGTCTGTCTCTTTTCTCTCCCCCGTGTCTGTCTCTTTTCTCTCCCCTGTGCCTCTCTCTTTTCTCCCCTGGGTTTGTCTGTTTTCACTTCGAGTCTGTCTCTTTCCTCCCCGGGTCTGTCTCTTTTCTCTCCCCGTGTCTGTCACTTTTCTCCCCCGGGTCTGTCTCTTTTCTCCCTCTGGTCTCACTCTTTTCTCCCCCGGGTCTGTCTCTTTTCTCTCCCCTTGGTCTGTCTTTTTTCTCCCCCGGGTCTGTCTCGATTCTCTCCCCGGGTCTGTCTCTTTTCCCCTCTGGGTCTGTCTCGATTCTCTCCCGTGTCAGTCTCTTTTCTACCCCGTGTCAGTCTCTTTTCTCTTCCGTGTTAGACTCTTTTCTCCCCCAGGTCTGTCTCTTTTCTCCCCCGGGTCTGTCTCTTTTCTCCCCCGGGTCTGTCTCATTTCTCTCCCCGGGTCTGTCTCTTTTCTCCCCCGTGTCTATCTCTTTTCTCCCCCGGTTCTGTCTCTTTTCTCCCCCGGGTCTCTCTCTTTACTCCCCCGGGTCTGTCTCTTTTCTCCCCCCGCTCTCTCTCTTTACTCCCCCGGGTCTGTCTCTTTTCTCTCCACGGGTCTGTCTCTTTTCTCCCCCGTGTCTGTCTCTTTTCTCCCCCGGGTCTGTCTCTTTTCTCCCCCAGGTCTGTCTCTTTTCTCCCCTGGTCTGTCTCTTTTCTCCCCCTGGTCTGTCTCTTTTCTCGCCCGGGTCAGTCTCTTTAGTCCCCCGGGTCTGTCTCTTTTCTCCCCCGTGTCTGTCTCTTTTCTCCCCCGGGTCTGTCTCTTTTCTCCCCCAGGTCTGTCTCTTTTCTCCCCTGGTCTGTCTCTTTTCTCCCCCTGGTCTGTCTCTTTTCTCGCCCGGGTCAGTCTCTTTAGTCCCCCTAGTCTGTCTCTTTTCTCTCCCCGTGTCTGTCACTTTTCTCCCCCGGGTCTGTCTCTTTTCTCCCCGTATCTGTCTCTTTTCTCCCCCGTGTCTGTCTCTTTTCTCTCCCCTGTGCCTGTCTCTTTACTCCCCTGGGTTTGTCTGTTTTCACTTCGAGTCTGTCTCTTTACTCCCCCGGGTCTGTCTCTTTTCTCCCCCGGGTCTCTCTCTTTACTCCCCCGGGTCTGTCTCTTTTCTCTCCACGGGTCTGTCTCTTTTCTCCCCCGTGTCTGTCTCTTTTCTCCCCCGGGTCTGTCTCTTTTCTCCCCCGGGTCTGTCTCTTTTCTCACCCGTGTCTGTCTCTTTTCTCCCCCGGGTCTGTCTCTTTTCTCCCCTGGTCTGTCTCTTTCCTCCCCCTAGTCTGTCTCTTTTCTCTCCCCGTGTCTGTCACTTTTCTCCCCCGGGTCTGTCTCTTTTCTCCCCGTATCTGTCTCTTTACTCCCCCGGGTCTGTCTCTTTTCTCCCCGTATCTGTCTCTTTTCTCCCCCGTGTCTGTCTCTTTTCTCTCCCCTGTGCCTCTCTCTTTTCTCCCCTGGGTTTGTCTGTTTTCACTTCGAGTCTGTCTCTTTTCTCCCCGGGTCTGTCTCTTTTCTCTCCCCGTGTCTGTCACTTTTCTCCCCCGGATCTGTCTCTTTTCTCCCTCTGGTCTCACTCTTTTCTCCCCCGGGTCTGTCTCTTTTCTCTCCCCTTGGTCTGTCTCTTTTCTCCCCCGGGTCTGTCTCGATTCTCTCCCCGGATCTGTCTCTTTTCTCCTCTGGGTCTGTCTCGATTCTCTCCCGTGTCAGTCTCTTTTCTACCCCATGTCAGTCTCTTTTCTCTTCCGTGTCAGTCTCTTTTCTACCCCGTGTTAGTCTCTTTTCTCTTCCGTGTCAGTCTCTTTACTACCCCGTGTCAGTCTCTTTTCTACCCGTGTCAGTCTCTTATCTCCCCCGGGTCTGTCTCTTTTCTCCCCATGGTCTGTCTCTTTTCTCCCCCGAGTCTGTTTCTTTTCTCCGCCGGGTCTGTCTCTTTACTCACCCGGGTCTGTCTCCTTTCTCCCCCGAGTCTGTCTCTTTTCACTCCCGGATCTGTCTGTTTTCTACCCCCGGGTCTGTCTCTTTAATCCTCCGGGTCTCTCTCTTTTCTTCTCCGGGTCTGACACTTTTCTTCTCCGGGTCTGTCTCTTTTCTCCCCCCGGGTCTGTCTCTTTACTCTCCCCGGGTCTGTCTCTTTACTCCCCCGGGTCTGTCTCTTTTCTCCCCCGGGTCTGTCTCTTTTCTCCCCCGAGTCTGTCTCTTTTCTCCCCCGGGTCTGTCTCCTTTCTCTCCCCGGTTCTGTCTCTTTCCTTCCGCGAGTCGGTCTCTTTTCACACCCGGGTCTGTCTCTTTTCTCTCCCCCGTGTCTGTCTCTTTTCTCTCCCCTGTGCCTCTCTCTTTTCTCCCCTGGGTTTGTCTGTTTTCACTTCGAGTCTGTCTCTTTCCTCCCCGGGTCTGTCTCTTTTCTCTCCCCGTGTCTGTCACTTTTCTCCCCCGGGTCTGTCTCTTTTCTCCCTCTGGTCTCACTCTTTTCTCCCCCGGGTCTGTCTCTTTTCTCTCCCCTTGGTCTGTCTTTTTTCTCCCCCGGGTCTGTCTCGATTCTCTCCCCGGGTCTGTCTCTTTTCCCCTCTGGGTCTGTCTCGATTCTCTCCCGTGTCAGTCTCTTTTCTACCCCGTGTCAGTCTCTTTTCTCTTCCGTGTTAGACTCTTTTCTCCCCCAGGTCTGTCTCTTTTCTCCCCCGGGTCTGTCTCTTTTCTCCCCCGGGTCTGTCTCATTTCTCTCCCCGGGTCTGTCTCTTTTCTCCCCCGTGTCTATCTCTTTTCTCCCCCGGTTCTGTCTCTTTTCTCCCCCGGGTCTCTCTCTTTACTCCCCCGGGTCTGTCTCTTTTCTCCCCCCGCTCTCTCTCTTTACTCCCCCGGGTCTGTCTCTTTTCTCTCCACGGGTCTGTCTCTTTTCTCCCCCGTGTCTGTCTCTTTTCTCCCCCGGGTCTGTCTCTTTTCTCCCCCAGGTCTGTCTCTTTTCTCCCCTGGTCTGTCTCTTTTCTCCCCCTGGTCTGTCTCTTTTCTCGCCCGGGTCAGTCTCTTTAGTCCCCCGGGTCTGTCTCTTTTCTCCCCCGTGTCTGTCTCTTTTCTCCCCCGGGTCTGTCTCTTTTCTCCCCCAGGTCTGTCTCTTTTCTCCCCTGGTCTGTCTCTTTTCTCCCCCTGGTCTGTCTCTTTTCTCGCCCGGGTCAGTCTCTTTAGTCCCCCTAGTCTGTCTCTTTTCTCTCCCCGTGTCTGTCACTTTTCTCCCCCGGGTCTGTCTCTTTTCTCCCCGTATCTGTCTCTTTTCTCCCCCGTGTCTGTCTCTTTTCTCTCCCCTGTGCCTGTCTCTTTACTCCCCTGGGTTTGTCTGTTTTCACTTCGAGTCTGTCTCTTTACTCCCCCGGGTCTGTCTCTTTTCTCCCCCGGGTCTCTCTCTTTACTCCCCCGGGTCTGTCTCTTTTCTCTCCACGGGTCTGTCTCTTTTCTCCCCCGTGTCTGTCTCTTTTCTCCCCCGGGTCTGTCTCTTTTCTCCCCCGGGTCTGTCTCTTTTCTCACCCGTGTCTGTCTCTTTTCTCCCCCGGGTCTGTCTCTTTTCTCCCCTGGTCTGTCTCTTTCCTCCCCCTAGTCTGTCTCTTTTCTCTCCCCGTGTCTGTCACTTTTCTCCCCCGGGTCTGTCTCTTTTCTCCCCGTATCTGTCTCTTTACTCCCCCGGGTCTGTCTCTTTTCTCCCCGTATCTGTCTCTTTTCTCCCCCGTGTCTGTCTCTTTTCTCTCCCCTGTGCCTCTCTCTTTTCTCCCCTGGGTTTGTCTGTTTTCACTTCGAGTCTGTCTCTTTTCTCCCCGGGTCTGTCTCTTTTCTCTCCCCGTGTCTGTCACTTTTCTCCCCCGGATCTGTCTCTTTTCTCCCTCTGGTCTCACTCTTTTCTCCCCCGGGTCTGTCTCTTTTCTCTCCCCTTGGTCTGTCTCTTTTCTCCCCCGGGTCTGTCTCGATTCTCTCCCCGGATCTGTCTCTTTTCTCCTCTGGGTCTGTCTCGATTCTCTCCCGTGTCAGTCTCTTTTCTACCCCATGTCAGTCTCTTTTCTCTTCCGTGTCAGTCTCTTTTCTACCCCGTGTTAGTCTCTTTTCTCTTCCGTGTCAGTCTCTTTACTACCCCGTGTCAGTCTCTTTTCTACCCGTGTCAGTCTCTTATCTCCCCCGGGTCTGTCTCTTTTCTCCCCATGGTCTGTCTCTTTTCTCCCCCGAGTCTGTTTCTTTTCTCCGCCGGGTCTGTCTCTTTACTCACCCGGGTCTGTCTCCTTTCTCCCCCGAGTCTGTCTCTTTTCACTCCCGGATCTGTCTGTTTTCTACCCCCGGGTCTGTCTCTTTAATCCTCCGGGTCTCTCTCTTTTCTTCTCCGGGTCTGACACTTTTCTTCTCCGGGTCTGTCTCTTTTCTCCCCCCGGGTCTGTCTCTTTACTCTCCCCGGGTCTGTCTCTTTACTCCCCCGGGTCTGTCTCTTTTCTCCCCCGGGTCTGTCTCTTTTCTCCCCCGAGTCTGTCTCTTTTCTCCCCCGGGTCTGTCTCCTTTCTCTCCCCGGTTCTGTCTCTTTCCTTCCGCGAGTCGGTCTCTTTTCACACCCGGGTCTGTCTCTTTTCTCTCCCCCGTGTCTGCCTCTTTTCTCCCCCGGGTCTCTCTCTTTTCTCTCCCCCGGGTCTGTCTCTTTTCTCCCCCGGGTCTGCCTCTTTTCTCTGACCTGGGTCTGTTTCTTTACTTCGCCGGTTCTGTCTCTTTTCTCCCCCGGATCAGTCTGTTTTCTCCCCCGGTTCTGTCTCATTTCTCCCCCGATTCTGTCTCATTTGTAATCTGGATCTGCCTCATTTCTCCCCCGAGTCTGTCTCTTTTCTCCCCCGGGTCTGTCTCTTTACTCTCCTGGGTCTGTCTCATTTCTCTCCCCGGGTCTGTCTCTTTTCTCCCCCGGGTCTCTCTCTTTTCTCCCCCGGGTCTGTCTCTTTTCTCCCCCGGGTCTTTCTCTTTTCTCCCCCGGGTCTGCCCATTTACCCACCCCCCGCCCCCCCGGAGTCTGTCTCTTTTCTCTCCCCGTGTCTGTCTCGTTTCTCCCTGGGTCTGTCTCCTTTCTCTCCCCGATTCTGTCTCTTTTCTCTCCCCGGGTCTGTCTCTTTGCTTCTGCGAGTCGGCCTCTTTACACCCCCGGGTCGGTCACTTTTCTCCCCCGGGTCTGTCTCTTTTCTCACTTGGGTCTGTCACTTTTCTCACCCCGGGTCTGTCTCTTTTCTCACTCGGGTCTGTCTCTTTACTCTCCCGGGTCTGTCTCCTTTCTCCCCCGAGTCTCTCTCTTTTCTCACCCGGATCTGTCGGTTTTCTCCCCCGGGCCTGTCTCATTTCTCCCCGCGGGGTCTCTCTCTTTTCTCCTCCGGGTCTGTCTCTTTTCTCCCCCGGGTCTGTCTCTTTTCTCCCCCGAGTCTGTCTCTTTTCTCCCCCGGGTCTGTCTCTTTACTCTCCCGGGTCTGTCTCCTTTCTCTCCCCGGTTCTGTCTCTTTCCTTCCGCGAGTCGGTCTCTTCACACACCCGGGTCTGTCTCTTTTCTCTCCCCCGTTTCTGCCTCTTTTCTCCCCCGGGTCTCTCTCATTTCTCTCCCCTGGGTCTGTCTCTTTTCTCCCCCGGGTCTGTCTCTTTTCTCTCACATGGGTCTGTTTCTTTACTTCCCCGGTTCTGTCTCTTTTCTCCCCCGGATCAGTCTGTTTTCTCCCCCGGTTCTGTCTCATTTCTCCCCCGATTCTGTCTCTTTTCTAATCTGGATCTGCCTCAATTCTCCCCCGAGTCTGTCTCTTTTCTCCCCCGGGTCTGTCTCTTTACTCTCCTGGGTCTGTCTCATTTCTCCCCCGTGTCTGTCTCTTTTCTCCCCCGGGTCTGTCTCTTTTCTCCCCCGGGTCTGTCTCATTTCTCTCCCCGGGTCTCTCTCTTTTCTTCCCCGGGTCTTTCTCTTTTCTCCCCCGGGTCTGCCCCTTTACCCACACCCCACCCCCCCCCGGAGTCTGTCTCTTTTCTCCCCCCGGGTCTGTCTCTTTTCTCCCCGGTTCTGTCTCTATTCTCCCCCGGGTCTGTCTCTTTTCTCCCCTGCGTCTGTCTCTTTTCTCCCCCCGGGTCTGTCTCTTTTCTCTCCCCGTGTCTGTCTCTTTTCTCCCCCGGGTCTGACCCTTTTCTCCCCCGAGTCTTTATCTTTTCTCCCCCGGGTCGGTCTCTTTTCTCCCCCGTGTCTGTCTCTTTTTTCCCCCGGGTCTGACCCTATTCTCCCCCGGGTCTGTCTCTTTTCTACACCGGGACTGCCCCTTCCCCCCGGCGAGTCTGTCTCTTTTTTCCCCCCGTGTCTATCTCTTTTCTCCCCAGGGTCTGTCTCATTTCTCCCCCGGGTCTGTCTATTTTCTCTCCCCGTGTCTGTCTCTTTTCTGCCCCGGGTCTCTCTCTTTACTCCCTCCGGGTCTGTCTCCTTTCTCTCTCCGGGTCTGTCTCTTTTCTCCCCCGGTTCTCTCTCTTTTCTCCCTCCGGGTCTGTCCCATTTCTCTCCCCGGGTCTGTCTGATTTCTCCCCCAGGTCTGTCTTTTTTCTGCCCCGGGTCTGACTCTTTTCTCCCCTGAGTCAGCATCTTTTCTCCCCCGTTTCTGTCTCTTTTCTCCCCCTGATCTGTCTCTTTTCTCTCCCCTTGGTCTGTCTCGTTTCTCCCCCGTGTCTGTTTCTTTATTTCCCCGAGTCCATCTCTTTTCTCCCCCGGGTCTCTCTCTTTACTCCCCCGGGTCTGTCTCTTTTCTCTCCCTGGGTCTGTCCCTTTTCTTCCCCGGGTCTGTCTCTTTTCTCCCCCGTGTCTGACTCTTTTCTCCCCCTGGTCTGTCTCTTTTCTCTCCCCGTATCTGTCTCTTTTCTCCCCCGGGTCTCTCTCTTTTCTCCCCCGGGTCTCTCTCTTTACTCCCCCGTGTCTGACTCTTTTCTCCCCCTGGTCTGTCTCTTTTCTCCCCCGGGTCTGTCTCTTTTCTCCCCCGGGTCTGTCTCTTTTCTCTCCCCGTGTCTGTCACTTTTCTCCCCCGGGTCTGTCTCTTTTCTCCCCGTATCTGTCTCTTTTCTCCCCCGTGTCTGTCTCTTTTCTCTCCCCTGTGCCTCTCTCTTTTCTCCCCTGGGTTTGTCTGTTTTCACTTCGAGTCTGTCTCTTTCCTCCCTGGGTCTGTCTCTTTTCTCTCCCCGTGTCTGTCACTTTTCTCCCCCGGGTCTGTCTCTTTTCTCCCTCTGGTCTCACTCTTTTCTCCCCCGGGTCTGTCTCTTTTCTCTCCCCTTGGTCTGTCTCTTTTCTCCCCCGGGTCTGTCTCGATTCTCTCCCCGGGTCTGTCTCTTTTCTCCTCTGGGTCTGTCTCGATTCTCTCCCGTGTCAGTCTCTTTTCTACCCCGTGTCAGTCTCTTTTCTCTTCCGTGTTAGTCTCTTTTCTACCCCGTGTCAGTCTCTTTTCTCTTCCGTGTCAGTCTCTTTACTACCCCGTGTCAGTCTCTTTTCTACCCGTATCAGTCTCTTATCTCCCCCGGGTCGGTCTCTTTTCTCCCCATGGTCTGTCTCTTTTCTCTCCCGAGTCTGTTTCTTTTCTCCCCCGGGTCTGACTCTTTACTCTCCCGGGACTGTCTCCTTTCTCCCCCGAGTCTGTCTCTTTTCTCTCCCGGATCTGTCTGTTTTCTCCCCCCGGGTCTGTCTCTTTAATCCTCCGGGTCTGTCTCTTTACTCTCCCCGGGTCTGTCTCTTTACTCCCCCGGGTCTGTCTCTTTTCTCCCCCGGGTCTGTCTCTTTTCTCCCCCGAGTCTGTCTCTTTTCTCTCCCGGGTCTGTCCCTTCACTCTCCCGGGTCTGTCTCCTTTCTCTCCCCGGTTCTGTCTCTTTCCTTCCGCGAGTCGGTCTCGTTACACACACGGGTCTCTCTCTTTTCTCTCCCCCGTGTCTGCCTCTTTTCTCCCCCGGGTCTCTCTCTTTTCTCTCCCCCAGGTCTGTCTCTTTTCTCCCCTGGGTCTGTCTCTTTTCTCTCACCTGGGTCTGTTTCTTTACTTCGCCGGTTCTGTCTCTTTTCTCCCCCGGATCAGTCTGTTTTCTCCCCCGGTTCTGTCTCATTTCTCCCCCGATTCTGTCTCTTTTCTAATCTGGATCTGCCTCATTTCTCCCCCGAGTCTGTCTCTTTTCTCCCCCGGATCTGTCTCTTTACTCTCCTGGGTCTGTCTCATTTCTCCCCCGGGTCTGTCTCATTTCTCTCCCCGGGTCTGTCTCTTTTCTCCCCCGGGTCTGTCTCATTTCTCTCCCCGGGTCTGTCTCTTTTCTCCCCCGTGTCTGTCTCTTTTCTCCCCCGGGTCTGTCTCTTTTCTCCCCCCGGGTCTCTCTCTTTACTCCCCCGGGTCTGTCTCTTTTCTCCCCCGGGTCTCTCTCTTTACTCCCCCGGGTCTGTCTCTTTTCTCTCCACGGGTCTGTCTCTTTTCTCCCCCGTGTTTGTCTCTTTTCTCCCCCGGGTCTGTCTCTTTTCTCCCCCGGGTCTGTTTCTTTTCTCCCCTGGTCTGTCTCTTTTCTCCCCTGGTCTGTCACTTTTCTCCCCCTGGTCTGTCTCTTTTCTCGCCCGGGTCAGTCTCTTTACTCCCCCTCGTCTGTCTCTTTTCTCTCCCCGTGTCTGTCTCTTTTCTCCCCCGGGTTTGTCTCTTTTCTCCCCGTATCTGTCTCTTTTCTCCCCCGTGTCTGTCTCTTTTCTCTCCCCTGTGCCTCTCTCTTTTCTCCCCTGCGTTTGTCTGTTTTCACTTCGAGTCTGTCTCTTTTCTCCCCAGGTCTGTCTCGTTTCTCTCCCCGGGTCTGTCTCCTTTCTCCCCCGAGTCTGTCTCTTTTCTCTCCCGGATCTGTCTGTTTTCTCCCCCCGGGTCTGTCTCTTTAATCCTCCGGGTCTCTCTCTTTTCTTCTCCGGGTCTGACACTTTTCTTCTCCGGGTCTGTCTCTTTTCTCCCCCCGGGTCTGTCTCTTTACTCTCCCCGGGTCTGTCTCTTTACTCCCCCGGGTCTGTCTCTTTTCTCCCCCGAGTCTGTCTCTTTTCTCCCCCGGGTCTGTCTCTTTACTCTCCCGGGTCTGTCTCCTTTCTCTCCCCGGTTCTGCCTCTTTCCTTCCGCGAGTCGGTCTCGTTACACACCCGGGTCTCTCTCTTTCCTCTCCCCCGTGTCTGCCTCTTTTCTCCCCCGGGTCTGTCTCGTTTCTCCCCCGGGTCTCTCTCTTTTCTCTCCCCCGGGTCTGTCTCTTTTCTCCCCCGGGTATGTCTCTTTTCTCCCCCGGGTCTGTCTCTTTTCTCTCCCCCGGGTCTGTCTCTTTTTTCCCCTGGGTCTGTCTCGATTCTCTCCCCGGGTCTGTCTCTTTTCTCCTCTGGGTCTGTCTCGATTCTCTCCCGTGTCAGTCTCTTTTCTACCCCGTGTCAGTCTCTTTTCTACCCCGTGGCAGTCTCTTTTCTCTTCCGTGTCAGTCTCTTTTCTACCCTGTGTCAGTCTCTTTTCTCTTCCGTGTCAGTCTCTTTTCTACCCCGTATCAGTCTCTTTTCTACCCGTGTCAGTCTCTTTTCTCCCCCGGGTCTGTCTCTTTTCTCCCCCGGGTCTGTCTCTTTTCTCCCCCGGGTCTGTCTCGTTTCTCCCCCGAGTCTGTCTCTTTTCTCACACGGATCTGTCTGTTTTCTCCCCCGGGCCTGTCTCATTTCTCCCCCTGGGGTCTCTCTCTTTTCTCCTCCGGGTCTGTCTCTTTTCTCCCCTGGGTCTGACACTTTTCTTCTCCGGGTCTGTCTCTTTTCTCTCCCCGGTTCTGTCTCTTTTCTCTACCCGGTTCTGTCTCTTTCCTTCCGCGAGTCGGTCTCTTTACACACCCGGGTCTCTCTCTTTTCTCTCCCCCGTGTCTGTCTCTTTTCTCCCCTGGGTCTCTCTCTTTTCTCTCCCCCGGGTCTGTCTCTTTTCTCCCCCGGGTCTGTCTCTTTTCTCTCACCTGGGTCTGTTTCTTTACTTCCCCGGTTCTGTCTCTTTTCTCCCCCGGATCAGTCTGTTTTCTCCCCCGGTTCTGTCTCATTTCTCCCCCGATTCTGTCTCTTTTCTTATCTGGATCTGTCTCATTTCTCCCCTGAATCTGTCTCTTTTCTCCCCCGGGTCTGTCTCTTTACTCTCCTGGGTCTGTCTCATTTCTCCCCCGTGTCTGTCTCTTTTCTCCCCCGGGTCTGTCTCTTTTCTCCCCCGGGTCTGTCTCATTTCTCTCCCCGGGTCTGTCTCTTTTCTCCCCCGAATCTGTCTCTTTTCTCCCCCGGATCTGTCTCGTTTCTCCCCCGGGTCTCTCTCTTTACTCCCCCTGGTCTGTTTCTTTTCTCCCCCGTGTCTGTCTAAATTCTCTCCCCAGGTCTGTCTCTTTTCTCCTCTGCGTCTGTCTCTTTTCTCCCCCCGGGTCTGTCTCTTTTCTCCCCGGTTCTGTCTCTATTCTCCCCCCGGGTCTGTCTCTTTTCTCTCCCCGTGTCTGTCTCTTTTCTCCCCCGGGTCTGACCCTTTTCTCCCCCGAGTCTTTATCTTTTCTCCGCCCGCGTCAGCCTCTTTTCTCCCCCGTGTCTGTCTCTTTTTTCCCCCGGGCCTGACCCTTTTCTCCCCCGGGTCTGTCTCTTTGCTACACCGGGACTGCCCCTGCCCCCCGGCGAGTCTGTCTCTTTTTTCCCCCTGTGTCTGTCTCTTTTTTACCCCGTGTCTATCTCTTTTCTCCCCCGGGTCTGTCTCATTTCTCCCCCGGGTCTGTCTCTTTTCTCCCCCGGGTCGGTTTCTTTTCTTCCCCGGGTCTGCCTGTTTTCTCTCCACCGTGTCTGTCTCTTTTCTCCCCCGGATCTGTCTCGTTTCTCCCCCGGGTCTGGCTCGTTTCTCCCCGTCTGCCTCCTTTCTCTCCCCGGGTCTGTCTCTTTTCTCTCCCCGGGTCTGTCACTTTTCTTCTGCGAGTCGGTCTCTTTACACCCCGGGGTCTGTCTCTTTTCTGCTCGGCATCTGTCTCATTTCTCCCCCGGGTCTGTCTCTTTTCTCCCCCGGGTCTGTCTCTTTTCTCCCCCGGGTCGGTCTCTTTTCTCCCCCGGGTCTGCCTGTTTTCTCTCCCCCGTGTCTGTCTCTTTTCTCCCCCGGATCTGTCTCGTTTCTCCCCCGGGTCTGGCTCGTTTCTGCCCGTCTGTCTCCTTTCTCTCCCCGGGTCTGTCTCTTTCCTTCTGCGAGTCAGTCTCTTTACACCCCGGGGTCTGTCTCTTTTCTGCCCCGTATCTGTCTCGTTTCTCCCCCGGGTCTGTCTCTTTTCTCCCCCGGGTCTGTCTCTTTTCTCCCCCCCGGGTCTCTCTCTTTTCTCTCCCCAGGTCTGCCTCTTTCCTTCCACGAGTCGAACTCTTTACACCCCTGGGCCTGTCTCTTTTCTCCCCCGTGTCGGTCTCTTTTCTCCCCCGGGTCTGACCCTTTTCTCCCCCGGGTCTGTCTCTTTTCTCCCCCGGGTCTGTCTCATTTCTCTCCCCGGGTCTGTCTCTTTTCTCGCCCGTGTCTGTCTCTTTTCTCCCCCGGATCTGTCTCGTTTCTCCCCTGGGTCTCTCTCTTTACTCCCCCGGGTCTGTTTCTTTTCTCCCCCGTGTCTGTCTAAATTCTCTCCCCAGGTCTGTCTCTTTTCTCCCCTGCGTCTGTCTCTTTTCTCCCCCCGGGTCTGTCTCTTTTCTCCCCGGTTCTGTCTCTATTCTCCCCCGGGTCTGTCTCTTTTCTCCCCTGCGTCTGTCTCTTTTCTCCCCCCGGGTCTGTCTCTTTTCTCTCCCCGTGTCTGTCTCTTTTCTCCCCCGGGTCTGACCCTTTTCTCCCCCGAGTCTTTATCTTTTCTCCCCCGGGTCGGTCTCTTTTCTCCCCCGTGTCTGTCTCTTTTTTCCCCCGGGTCTGACCCTATTCTCCCCCGGGTCTGTCTCTTTTCTACACCGGGACTGCCCCTTCCCCCCGGCGAGTCTGTCTCTTTTTTCCCCCCGTGTCTATCTCTTTTCTCCCCAGGGTCTGTCTCATTTCTCCCCCGGGTCTGTCTATTTTCTCTCCCCGTGTCTGTCTCTTTTCTGCCCCGGGTCTCTCTCTTTACTCCCTCCGGGTCTGTCTCCTTTCTCTCCCCGGGTCTGTCTCTTTTCTCCCCCGGTTCTCTCTCTTTTCTCCCTCCGGGTCTGTCCCATTTCTCTCCCCGGGTCTGTCTGATTTCTCCCCCAGGTCTGTCTTTTTTCTGCCCCGGGTCTGACTCTTTTCTCCCCTGAGTCAGCATCTTTTCTCCCCTGTTTCTGTCTCTTTTCTCCCCCTGATCTGTCTCTTTTCTCTCCCCTTGGTCTGTCTCGTTTCTCCCCCGTGTCTGTTTCTTTATTTCCACGAGTCCATCTCTTTTCTCCACCGGGTCTCTCTCTTTACTCCCCCGGGTCTGTCTCTTTTCTCTCCCTGGGTCTGTCCCTTTTCTTCCCCGGGTCTGTCTCTTTTCTCCCCCGTGTCTGACTCTTTTCTCCCCCTGGTCTGTCTCTTTTCTCTCCCCGTATCTGTCTCTTTTCTCCCCCGGGTCTCTCTCTTTTCTCCCCCGGGTCTCTCTCTTTACTCCCCCGTGTCTGACTCTTTTCTCCCCCTGGTCTGTCTCTTTTCTTCCCCGGGTCTGTCTCTTTTCTCCCCCGGGTCTGTCTCTTTTCTCCCCCGGGTCTGTCTCTTTTCTCTCCCTGGGTCTGTCTCTTTTCTCCCCCGGGTCTGTCTCTTTTCTCCCCCGTGTCTGACTCTTTTCTCCCCCTGGTCTGTCTCTTTTCTCTCCCTGTGTCTGTCTCTTTTCTCCCCCGGGTCTCTCTCTTTTCTCCTCCGGGTCTCTCTCTTTACTCCCCCGTGTCTGACTCTTTTCTCCCCCTGGTCTGTCTCTTTTCTCTCCCCGTGTCTGTCTCTTTTCTCCCCCGGGTCTGTCTCTTTTCTCCCCCGGGCCTCTCTCTTTACTGCCCCGGGTCTGTCTCTTTTCTCTCCACGGGTCTCTCTCTTTACTCCCCCGGGTCTGTCTCTTTTCTCCCCTGCTCTGTCTCTTTTCTCCCCGTATCTGTCTCTTTTCTCCCCCGTGTCTGTCTCTTTTCTTCCCCTGGTCTCTCTCTTTTCTCCCCCGTGTCTGACTCTTTTCTCCCCTGGTCTGTCTCTTTTCTCTCCCCTGTGCCTCTCTCTTTTCTCCCCTGGGTTTGTCTGTTTTCACTTCGAGTCTGTCTCTTTTCTCCCCGGGCATGTCTCTTTTCTCTCCCCGTGTCTGTCACTTTTCTCCCCCGTGTCTGTCTCTTTTCTCCCCCTGGTCTGTCTCGATTCCCTCCCCGGGTCTGTCTCTTTTCTCCTCTGGGTCTGTCTCGATTCTCTCACGTGTCAGTCACATTTCTACCCCGTGTCAGTCTCTTTTCTACCCCGTGTCAGTCTCTTTTCTACCCTGTGTCAGTCTCTTTTCTACCCCGTGTCAGTCTCTTTTCTACCCCGTGCCAGTCTCTTTTCTCTCCCTGGGTCTGTCTCTTTTCTCGCCCGGGTCTGTCTCTTTTCCCACCTGTGTCTGACTCTTTTCTCCCCCTGGTCTGTCTCTTTTCTCTCCCTGTGTCTGTCTCTTTTCTCCCCCGGGTCTCTCTCTTTTCTCCCCCGGGTCTCTCTCTTTACTTCCCCGTGTCTGACTCTTTTCTCCCCCTGGCCTGTCTCTTTTCTCTCCCCGTGTCTGTCTCTTTTCTCCCCCGGGTCTGTCTCTTTTCTCCCCCGGGCCTCTCTCTTTACTCCCCCGGGTCTGTCTCTTTTCTCTCCACGGGTCTCTCTCTTTACTCCCCCGGGTCTGTCTCTTTTCTCTCCACGGGTCTGTCTCTTTTCTCCCCCGGGTCTGTCTCTTTTCTCCCCTGGTCTGTCTCTTTTCTCCCCGTATCTGTCTCTTTTCTCCCCCGTGTCTGTCTCTTTTCTCCCCCTGGTCTGACTCTTTTCTCCCCTGGTCTGTCTCTTTTCTCTCCCCTGTGCCTCTCTCTTTTCTCCCCTGGGTTTGTCTGTTTTCACTTCGAGTCTGTCTCTTTTCTCCCCGGGCATGTCTCTTTTCTCTCCCCGTGTCTGTCACTTTTCTCCCCCGGGTCTGTCTCTTTTCTCCCCCGGGTCTGTCTCGATTCTCTCCCCGGGTCTGTGTCTTTTCTCCTCTGGGTCTGTCTCGATTCTCTCCCGTGTCAGTCTCTTTTCTACCCCGTGTCAGTCTCTTTTCTACCCCGTTTCAGTCTCTATTTCTACCCTGTGTCAGTCTCTTTTCTACCCCGTGTCAGTCTCTTTTCTACCCCGTGTCAGTCTCTTTTCTCTTCCGTGTCAGTCTCTTTTCTACCCCGTGTCAGTCTCTTTTCTACCCGTGTCAGTCTCTTTTCTACCCCGTGTCAGTCTCTTTTCTCTTCCGTGTCAGTCTCTTTTCTACCCCGTGTCAGTCTCTTTTCTACCCGTGTCAGTCTCTTTTCTCCCCCAGGTCTGTCTCTTTTCTCCCCTGCGTCTGTCTCTTTTCTCCCCCCGGGTCTGTCTCTTTTCTCCCCGGTTCTGTCTCTATTCTCCCCCGGGTCTGTCTCTTTTCTCCCCTGCGTCTGTCTCTTTTCTCCCCCCGGGTCTGTCTCTTTTCTCTCCCCGTGTCTGTCTCTTTTCTCCCCCGGGTCTGACCCTTTTCTCCCCCGAGTCTTTATCTTTTCTCCCCCGGGTCGGTCTCTTTTCTCCCCCGTGTCTGTCTCTTTTTTCCCCCGGGTCTGACCCTTTTCTCCCCCGGGTCTGTCTCTTTTCTACACCGGGACTGCCCCTTCCCCCCGGCGAGTCTGTCTCTTTTTTCCCCCCGTGTCTATCTCTTTTCTCCCCAGGGTCTGTCTCATTTCTCCCCCGGGTCTGTCTCTTTTCTCCCCCGGGTCGGTCTCTTTTCTTCCCCGGGTCTGTCTCTTTTCTCCCCCGTGTCTGTCTAAATTCTCTCCCCAGGTCTGTCTCTTTTCTCCCCGGGCATGTCTCTTTTCTCTCCCCGTGTCTGTCACTTTTCTCCCCCGTGTCTGTCTCTTTTCTCCCCCTGGTCTGTCTCGATTCCCTCCCCGGGTCTGTCTCTTTTCTCCCCCCGGGTCTGTCTCTTTTCTCCCCGGTTCTGTCTCTTTCCTCCCCCGGGTCCGTCTCTTTTCTCCCCCGGGTCTGTCTCTTTTCTCCCCCGGGTCTGTCTCTTTTCTCTCCCTGGGTCTGTCTCTTTTCTCCCCCGGGTCTGTCTCTTTTCTCCCCCGTGTCTGACTCTTTTTTCCCCCTGGTCTGTCTCTTTTCTCTCCCTGTGTCTGTCTCTTTTCTCCCCCGGGTCTCTCTCTTTTCTCCTCCGGGTCTCTCTCTTTACTCCCCCGTGTCTGACTCTTTTCTCCCCCTGGTCTGTCTCTTTTCTCTCCCCGTGTCTGTCTCTTTTCTCCCCCGGGTCTGTCTCTTTTCTCCCCCGGGCCTCTCTCTTTACTGCCCCGGGTCTGTCTCTTTTCTCTCCACGGGTCTCTCTCTTTACTCCCCCGGGTCTGTCTCTTTTCTCTCCACGGGTCTGTCTCTTTTCTCCCCCGGGTCTGTCTCTTTTCTCCCCTGCTCTGTCTCTTTTCTCCCCGTATCTGTCTCTTTTCTCCCCCGTGTCTGTCTCTTTTCTTCCCCTGGTCTGTCTCTTTTCTCCCCCGTGTCTGACTCTTTTCTCCCCTGGTCTGTCTCTTTTCTCTCCCCTGTGCCTCTCTCTTTTCTCCCCTGGGTTTGTCTGTTTTCACTTCGAGTCTGTCTCTTTTCTCCCCGGGCATGTCTCTTTTCTCTCCCCGTGTCTGTCACTTTTCTCCCCCGTGTCTGTCTCTTTTCACCCCCTGGTCTGTCTCGATTCCCTCCCCGGGTCTGTCTCTTTTCTCCTCTGGGTCTGTCTCGATTCTCTCCCGTGTCAGTCACATTTCTACCCCGTGTCAGTCTCTTTTCTACCCCGTGTCAGTCTCTTTTCTACCCTGTGTCAGTCTCTTTTCTACCCCGTGTCAGTCTCTTTTCTACCCCGTGCCAGTCTCTTTTCTCTCCCTGGGTCTGTCTCTTTTCTCGCCCGGGTCTGTCTCTTTTCCCACCTGTGTCTGACTCTTTTCTCCCCCTGGTCTGTCTCTTTTCTCTCCCTGTGTCTGTCTCTTTTCTCCCCCGGGTCTCTCTCTTTTCTCCCCCGGGTCTCTCTCTTTACTTCCCCGTGTCTGACTCTTTTCTCCCCCTGGCCTGTCTCTTTTCTCTCCCCGTGTCTGTCTCTTTTCTCCCCCGGGTCTGTCTCTTTTCTCCCCCGGGCCTCTCTCTTTACTCCCCCGGGTCTGTCTCTTTTCTCTCCACGGGTCTCTCTCTTTACTCCCCCGGGTCTGTCTCTTTTCTCTCCACGGGTCTGTCTCTTTTCTCCCCCGGGTCTGTCTCTTTTCTCCCCTGGTCTGTCTCTTTTCTCCCCGTATCTGTCTCTTTTCTCCCCCGTGTCTGTCTCTTTTCTCCCCCTGGTCTGACTCTTTTCTCCCCTGGTCTGTCTCTTTTCTCTCCCCTGTGCCTCTCTCTTTTCTCCCCTGGGTTTGTCTGTTTTCACTTCGAGTCTGTCTCTTTTCTCCCCGGGCATGTCTCTTTTCTCTCCCCGTGTCTGTCACTTTTCTCCCCCGGGTCTGTCTCTTTTCTCCCCCGGGTCTGTCTCGATTCTCTCCCCGGGTCTGTGTCTTTTCTCCTCTGGGTCTGTCTCGATTCTCTCCCGTGTCAGTCTCTTTTCTACCCCGTGTCAGTCTCTTTTCTACCCCGTTTCAGTCTCTATTTCTACCCTGTGTCAGTCTCTTTTCTACCCCGTGTCAGTCTCTTTTCTACCCCGTGTCAGTCTCTTTTCTCTTCCGTGTCAGTCTCTTTTCTACCCCGTGTCAGTCTCTTTTCTACCCGTGTCAGTCTCTTTTCTACCCCGTGTCAGTCTCTTTTCTCTTCCGTGTCAGTCTCTTTTCTACCCCGTGTCAGTCTCTTTTCTACCCGTGTCAGTCTCTTTTCTCCCCCAGGTCTGTCTCTTTTCTCCCCTGCGTCTGTCTCTTTTCTCCCCCCGGGTCTGTCTCTTTTCTCCCCGGTTCTGTCTCTATTCTCCCCCGGGTCTGTCTCTTTTCTCCCCTGCGTCTGTCTCTTTTCTCCCCCCGGGTCTGTCTCTTTTCTCTCCCCGTGTCTGTCTCTTTTCTCCCCCGGGTCTGACCCTTTTCTCCCCCGAGTCTTTATCTTTTCTCCCCCGGGTCGGTCTCTTTTCTCCCCCGTGTCTGTCTCTTTTTTCCCCCGGGTCTGACCCTTTTCTCCCCCGGGTCTGTCTCTTTTCTACACCGGGACTGCCCCTTCCCCCCGGCGAGTCTGTCTCTTTTATCCCCCCGTGTCTATCTCTTTTCTCCCCAGGGTCTGTCTCATTTCTCCCCCGGGTCTGTCTCTTTTCTCCCCCGGGTCGGTCTCTTTTCTTCCCCGGGTCTGTCTCTTTTCTCCCCCGTGTCTGTCTAAATTCTCTCCCCAGGTCTGTCTCTTTTCTCCCCTGCGTCTGTCTCTTTTCTCCCCCCGGGTCTGTCTCTTTTCTCCCCGGTTCTGTCTCTTTCCTCCCCCGGGTCCGTCTCTTTTCTCCCCTGCGTCTGTCTCTTTTCTCCCCCCGGGTCTGTCTATTTTCTCTCCCCGTGTCTGTCTCTTTTCTGCCCCGGGTCTCTCTCTTTACTCCCTCCGGGTCTGTCTCCTTTCTCTCCCTGGGTCTGTCTCTTTTCTCCCCCGGTTCTCTCTCTTTTCTCCCTCCGGGTCTGTCCCATTTCTCTCCCCGGGTCTGTCTGATTTCTCCCCCAGGTCTGTCTTTTTTCTGCCCCGGGTCTGACTCTTTTCTCCCCTGAGTCAGCATCTTTTCTCCCCCGTTTCTGTCTCTTTTCTCCCCCTGATCTGTCTCTTTTCTCTCCCCTTGGTCTGTCTCGTTTCTCCCCCGTGTCTGTTTCTTTATTTCCCCGAGTCCATCTCTTTTCTCCCCCGGGTCTCTCTCTTTACTCCCCCGGGTCTGTCTCTTTTCTCTCCCTGGGTCTGTCTCTTTTCTCACCCTGGTCTGTCTCTTTTCTCTCCCCGTATCTGTCTCTTTTCTCCCCCGGGTCTCTCTCTTTTCTCCCCCGGGTCTCTCTCTTTACTCCCCCGTGTCTGACTCTTTTCTCCCCCTGGTCTGTCTCTTTTCTCCCCCGGGTCTGTCTCTTTTCTCCCCCGGCTCTGTCTCCTTTCTCCCCCGTGTCTGACTCTTTTCTCCCCCTGGTCTGTCTCTTTTCTCACCCTGTGTCTGTCTCTTTTCTCCCCCGGGTGTCTCTCTTTTCTCCTCCGGGTCTCTCTCTTTACTCCCCCGTGTCTGACTCTTTTCTCCCCCTGGTCTGTCTCTTTTCTCTCCCCGTGTCTGTCTCTTTTCTCCCCCGGGTCTGTCTCTTTTCTCCCCCGGGCCTCTCTCTTTACTGCCCCGGGTCTGTCTCTTTTCTCTCCACGGGTCTCTCTCTTTACTCCCCCGGGTCTGTCTCTTTTCTCCCCCGGGTCTGTCTCTTTTCTCCCCTGCTCTGTCTCTTTTCTCCCCGTATCTGTCTCTTTTCTCCCCCGTGTCTGTCTCTTTTCTCCCCCTGGTCTGTCTCTTTTCTCCCCCGTGTCTGACTCTTTTCTCCCCTGGTCTGTCTCTTTTCTCTCCCCTGTGCCTCTCTCTTTTCTCCCCTGGGTTTGTCTGTTTTCACTTCGAGTCTGTCTCTTTTCTCCCCGGGCATGTCTCTTTTCTCTCCCCGTGCCTGTCACTTTTCTCCCCCGTGTCTGTCTCTTTTCTCCCCCTGGTCTGTCTCGATTCTCTCCCCGGGTCTGTCTCTTTTCTCCTCTGGGTCTGTCTCGATTCTCTCCCGTGTCAGTCACATTTCTACCCCGTGTCAGTCTCTTTTCTACCCCGTGTCAGTCTCTTTTCTACCCTGTGTCAGTCTCTTTTCTACCCCGTGTCAGTCTCTTTTCTACCCCGTGCCAGTCTCTTTTCTCTCCCTGGGTCTGTCTCTTTTCTCGCCCGGGTCTGTCTCTTTTCCCCCCTGTGTCTGACTCTTTTCTCCCCCTGGTCTGTCTCTTTTCTCTCCCTGTGTCTGTCTCTTTTCTCCCCCGGGTCTCTCTCTTTTCTCCCCCGGGTCTCTCTCTTTACTTCCCCGTGTCTGACTCTTTTCTCCCCCTGGCCTGTCTCTTTTCTCTCCCCGTGTCTGTCTCTTTTCTCCCCCGGGTCTGTCTCTTTTCTCCCCCGGGCCTCTCTCTTTACTCCCCCGGGTCTGTCTCTTTTCTCTCCACGGGTCTCTCTCTTTACTCCCCCGGGTCTGTCTCTTTTCTCTCCACGGGTCTGTCTCTTTTCTCCCCCGGGTCTGTCTCTTTTCTCCCCTGGTCTGTCTCTTTTCTCCCCGTATCTGTCTCTTTTCTCCCCCGTGTCTGTCTCTTTTCTCCCCCTGGTCTGACTCTTTTCTCCCCTGGTCTGTCTCTTTTCTCTCCCCTGTGCCTCTCTCTTTTCTCCCCTGGGTTTGTCTGTTTTCACTTCGAGTCTGTCTCTTTTCTCCCCGGGCATGTCTCTTTTCTCTCCCCGTGTCTGTCACTTTTCTCCCCCGGGTCTGTCTCTTTTCTCCCCCGGGTCTGTCTCGATTCTCTCCCCGGGTCTGTCTCTTTTCTCCTCTGGGTCTGTCTCGATTCTCTCCCGTGTCAGTCTCTTTTCTACCCCGTGTCAGTCTCTTTTCTACCCCGTGTCAGTCTCTTTTCTACCCTGTGTCAGTCTCTTTTCTACCCCGTGTCAGTCTCTTTTCTACCCCGTGTCAGTCTCTTTTCTCTTCCGTGTCAGTCTCTTTTCTACCCCGTGTCAGTCTCTTTTCTACCCGTGTCAGTCTCTTTTCTCCCCCGGGTCTGTCTCTTTTCTCCCCCGGGTCTGTCTCTTTTCTCCCCCGAGTCTGTCTCTTTTCTCCCCCGGGTCTGTCTCTTTACTCTCCCGGGTCTGTCTCCTTTCTCCCCCGAGTCTGTCTCTTTTCTCTCCCGGATCTGTCTGTTTTCTCCCCCCGGGTCTGTCTCTTTTCTCCTCCGGGTCTCTCTCTTTTCTTCTCCGGGTCTGTCTATTTTCTCCCCCGGGTCTGTCTCTTTTCTCCCCCGGGTCTGTGTCTTTTCTCCCCCGGGTCTGTCTCTTTTCTCTCCCTGGGGTCTGTCTCTTTTCTCCCCCGTGTCTGCCTCTTTTCTCTCCCCGGGTCTGTCTCTCTCCCTCCGCATGTCGGTCTCTTTACACACCCGGGTCGGTCACTTTTCTCCCCTGGGTCTGCCTCTTTTCGCTCCCGCGTGTCTGTCTCTTTTCTCTCCCCGGGCCTGGCTCTTTTCTCTCCCCAGGTCTGTCTCTTTCCTTCCAAGAGTCTGTCTCTTTACACCCCTGGGCCTGTCTCTTTTCTCCCCCGTGTCGGTCTCTTTTCTCCCCCGGGTCTGACCCTTTTCTCCCCCGAGTCTGTATCTTTTCTCCCCCGGGTCGGTCTCTTTTCTCTCCCCGGGTCTGTCTCTTTTCTCCCCCGGGTCTGTCACTTCTCTCCCCCGGGTCTGTCTCTTTTCTCCCCCTGTGTCTGTCTCTTTTTTCCCCCCGTGTCTATCTCTTTTCTCCCCAGGGCCTGTCTCATTTCTCCCCCGGGTCTGTCTCTTTTTTCCCCCGGGTCTGTCTCTTTTCTCCCCCGGGCCTGTCTCTTTTCTCCCCCGGGTCTGACTGTTTACTCTCCCCCCTGTCTGTCTCTTTTCTCCCCCGGATCTGTATCGTTTCTCCCCCGGGTCTGGCTCGTTGCTCCCTTGTCTGTCTCCTTTCTCTCCCCGGGTCTGTCTCTTTTCTCTCCCCGGGTCTGTCTCTTTCCTTCTGCGAGTCGGTCTCTTTACATCCCAGGGTCTGTCTCTTTTCTCCCCCGTGTCTGTCTCTTTTCTCTCCCCGGGTCTGTCTCTTTTCTCTCCCCAGGTCTGTCTCGTTTCTCTCCCCGGGTCTGTCTCTTTTCTCTCCCCGGGTCTGTTTCTTTTCTCTCCCCGGGTCTGGCTCTTTTCTCTCCCCAGGTCTGTCTCTTTCCTTCCAAGAGTCGGTCTCTTTACACCCCTGGGCCTGTCTCTTTTCTCCCCCGTGTCGGTCTCTTTTCTCCCCCGGGTCTGACCCTTTTCTCCCCCGAGTCTGTATCTTTTCTCCCCCGGGTCGGTCTCTTTTCTCCCCCGGGTCTGTCTCTTTTCTCCCCCGGGTCTGACCCTTTTCTCCCCCGGGCCTGTCTCTTTTCTCCCCCGGGACTTCCCTTCCCCCCCCGCCGAGTCTGTCTCTTTTTCCCCCCTGTGTCTGTCTCTTTTTTCCCCCCGTGTCTATCTCTTTTCTCCCCAGGGTCTGTCTCATTTCTCCCCCGGGTCTGTCTCTTTTCTCCCCCGGGTCGGTCTCTTTTCTCCTCCGGGTCGGCCTGTTTTCTCTCCCCCGTGTCTGTCTCTTTTCTCCCCCGGATCTGTCTCGTTTCTCCCCCGGTTCTGGCTCATTTCTCCCCGTCTGTCTCCTTTCTCTCCCCGGGTCTGTGTCTTTTCTCTCCCCGGGTCTGTCTCTTTCCTTCTGCGAGTCGGTCTCTTAACACCCCGGGGTCTGTCTCTTTTCTGCCCCGTATCTGTCTCGTTTCTCCCCCGGGTCTGTCTCTTTTCTCTCCCCAGGTCTGTCTCTTTCCTTCCACGATTCGGTCTCGTTACACCCCTGGGCCTGTCTCTTTTCTCCCCCGTGTCGGTCTCTTTTCTCCCCCCGGGCCTGACCCTTTTCTCCCCCGGGTCTGTCTCTTTTCTCTCCCCGGGTCTGTCTATTTTCTCCCCCGGGCCTGACCCTTCTCTCCCCCGGGTGGGTCTCTTTTCTCCCCCTGTGTCTGTCTCTTTTTACCCCCCCTGTCTATATCTTTTCTCCCCAGGGCCTGTCTCATTTCTCCCCCGGGTCTGTCTCTTTTTTTCCCCCGGGTCTGTCTCTTTTCTCCCCCGGGTCTGTCTCCTTTCTCCCCCGAGTCTGATTGTTTTCTCTCCCCCCTGTCTGTCTCTTTTCTCCCCCGGATCTGTCTCGTTTCTCCCCCGGGTCTGGCTCGTTGCTCCCCTGTCTGTCTCCTTTCTCTCCCCGGGTCTGTCTCTTTCATCTCCCCGGGTCTGTCTCTATCCTTCTGCGAGTCGGTCTCTTTACATCCCAGGGTCTGTCTCTTTTCTGCCCCGTTTCTGTCTCGTTTCTCCCCCGGGTCTGTCTCTTTTCTCTCCCCGGGTCTGTCTCTTTTCTCCCCCGGGTCTGTCTCTTTTCTCCCCCGTGTCTGTCTCTTTTCTCTCCCCAGGTCTGTCTCTTTTCTCCCCCCGGGTCTGTCTCTTTTCTCTCCCCGTGTCTGTCTCTTTTCTCCCCCGGGTCTGACCCTTTTCTCCCCCGAGTCTTTATCTTTTCTCCCCCGGGTCGGTCTCTTTTCTCCCCCGTGTCTGTCTCTTTTTTCCCCCGGGTCTGACCCTTTTCTCCCCCGGGTCTGTCTCTTTTCTACACCGGGACTGCCCCTTCCCCCCGGCGAGTCTGTCTCTTTTTTCCCCCCGTGTCTATCTCTTTTCTCCCCAGGGTCTGTCTCATTTCTCCCCCGGGTCTGTCTCTTTTCTCCCCCGGGTCGGTCTCTTTTCTTCCCCGGGTCTGTCTCTTTTCTCCCCCGTGTCTGTCTAAATTCTCTCCCCAGGTCTGTCTCTTTTCTCCCCGGGCATGTCTCTTTTCTCTCCCCGTGTCTGTCACTTTTCTCCCCCGTGTCTGTCTCTTTTCTCCCCCTGGTCTGTCTCGATTCCCTCCCCGGGTCTGTCTCTTTTCTCCCCCCGGGTCTGTCTCTTTTCTCCCCGGTTCTGTCTCTTTCCTCCCCCGGGTCCGTCTCTTTTCTCCCCCGGGTCTGTCTCTTTTCTCCCCCGGGTCTGTCTCTTTTCTCTCCCTGGGTCTGTCTCTTTTCTCCCCCGGGTCTGTCTCTTTTCTCCCCCGTGTCTGACTCTTTTTTCCCCCTGGTCTGTCTCTTTTCTCTCCCTGTGTCTGTCTCTTTTCTCCCCCGGGTCTCTCTCTTTTCTCCTCCGGGTCTCTCTCTTTACTCCCCCGTGTCTGACTCTTTTCTCCCCCTGGTCTGTCTCTTTTCTCTCCCCGTGTCTGTCTCTTTTCTCCCCCGGGTCTGTCTCTTTTCTCCCCCGGGCCTCTCTCTTTACTGCCCCGGGTCTGTCTCTTTTCTCTCCACGGGTCTCTCTCTTTACTCCCCCGGGTCTGTCTCTTTTCTCTCCACGGGTCTGTCTCTTTTCTCCCCCGGGTCTGTCTCTTTTCTCCCCTGCTCTGTCTCTTTTCTCCCCGTATCTGTCTCTTTTCTCCCCCGTGTCTGTCTCTTTTCTTCCCCTGGTCTGTCTCTTTTCTCCCCCGTGTCTGACTCTTTTCTCCCCTGGTCTGTCTCTTTTCTCTCCCCTGTGCCTCTCTCTTTTCTCCCCTGGGTTTGTCTGTTTTCACTTCGAGTCTGTCTCTTTTCTCCCCGGGCATGTCTCTTTTCTCTCCCCGTGTCTGTCACTTTTCTCCCCCGTGTCTGTCTCTTTTCACCCCCTGGTCTGTCTCGATTCCCTCCCCGGGTCTGTCTCTTTTCTCCTCTGGGTCTGTCTCGATTCTCTCCCGTGTCAGTCACATTTCTACCCCGTGTCAGTCTCTTTTCTACCCCGTGTCAGTCTCTTTTCTACCCTGTGTCAGTCTCTTTTCTACCCCGTGTCAGTCTCTTTTCTACCCCGTGCCAGTCTCTTTTCTCTCCCTGGGTCTGTCTCTTTTCTCGCCCGGGTCTGTCTCTTTTCCCACCTGTGTCTGACTCTTTTCTCCCCCTGGTCTGTCTCTTTTCTCTCCCTGTGTCTGTCTCTTTTCTCCCCCGGGTCTCTCTCTTTTCTCCCCCGGGTCTCTCTCTTTACTTCCCCGTGTCTGACTCTTTTCTCCCCCTGGCCTGTCTCTTTTCTCTCCCCGTGTCTGTCTCTTTTCTCCCCCGGGTCTGTCTCTTTTCTCCCCCGGGCCTCTCTCTTTACTCCCCCGGGTCTGTCTCTTTTCTCTCCACGGGTCTCTCTCTTTACTCCCCCGGGTCTGTCTCTTTTCTCTCCACGGGTCTGTCTCTTTTCTCCCCCGGGTCTGTCTCTTTTCTCCCCTGGTCTGTCTCTTTTCTCCCCGTATCTGTCTCTTTTCTCCCCCGTGTCTGTCTCTTTTCTCCCCCTGGTCTGACTCTTTTCTCCCCTGGTCTGTCTCTTTTCTCTCCCCTGTGCCTCTCTCTTTTCTCCCCTGGGTTTGTCTGTTTTCACTTCGAGTCTGTCTCTTTTCTCCCCGGGCATGTCTCTTTTCTCTCCCCGTGTCTGTCACTTTTCTCCCCCGGGTCTGTCTCTTTTCTCCCCCGGGTCTGTCTCGATTCTCTCCCCGGGTCTGTGTCTTTTCTCCTCTGGGTCTGTCTCGATTCTCTCCCGTGTCAGTCTCTTTTCTACCCCGTGTCAGTCTCTTTTCTACCCCGTTTCAGTCTCTATTTCTACCCTGTGTCAGTCTCTTTTCTACCCCGTGTCAGTCTCTTTTCTACCCCGTGTCAGTCTCTTTTCTCTTCCGTGTCAGTCTCTTTTCTACCCCGTGTCAGTCTCTTTTCTACCCGTGTCAGTCTCTTTTCTACCCCGTGTCAGTCTCTTTTCTCTTCCGTGTCAGTCTCTTTTCTACCCCGTGTCAGTCTCTTTTCTACCCGTGTCAGTCTCTTTTCTCCCCCAGGTCTGTCTCTTTTCTCCCCTGCGTCTGTCTCTTTTCTCCCCCCGGGTCTGTCTCTTTTCTCCCCGGTTCTGTCTCTATTCTCCCCCGGGTCTGTCTCTTTTCTCCCCTGCGTCTGTCTCTTTTCTCCCCCCGGGTCTGTCTCTTTTCTCTCCCCGTGTCTGTCTCTTTTCTCCCCCGGGTCTGACCCTTTTCTCCCCCGAGTCTTTATCTTTTCTCCCCCGGGTCGGTCTCTTTTCTCCCCCGTGTCTGTCTCTTTTTTCCCCCGGGTCTGACCCTTTTCTCCCCCGGGTCTGTCTCTTTTCTACACCGGGACTGCCCCTTCCCCCCGGCGAGTCTGTCTCTTTTATCCCCCCGTGTCTATCTCTTTTCTCCCCAGGGTCTGTCTCATTTCTCCCCCGGGTCTGTCTCTTTTCTCCCCCGGGTCGGTCTCTTTTCTTCCCCGGGTCTGTCTCTTTTCTCCCCCGTGTCTGTCTAAATTCTCTCCCCAGGTCTGTCTCTTTTCTCCCCTGCGTCTGTCTCTTTTCTCCCCCCGGGTCTGTCTCTTTTCTCCCCGGTTCTGTCTCTTTCCTCCCCCGGGTCCGTCTCTTTTCTCCCCTGCGTCTGTCTCTTTTCTCCCCCCGGGTCTGTCTATTTTCTCTCCCCGTGTCTGTCTCTTTTCTGCCCCGGGTCTCTCTCTTTACTCCCTCCGGGTCTGTCTCCTTTCTCTCCCTGGGTCTGTCTCTTTTCTCCCCCGGTTCTCTCTCTTTTCTCCCTCCGGGTCTGTCCCATTTCTCTCCCCGGGTCTGTCTGATTTCTCCCCCAGGTCTGTCTTTTTTCTGCCCCGGGTCTGACTCTTTTCTCCCCTGAGTCAGCATCTTTTCTCCCCCGTTTCTGTCTCTTTTCTCCCCCTGATCTGTCTCTTTTCTCTCCCCTTGGTCTGTCTCGTTTCTCCCCCGTGTCTGTTTCTTTATTTCCCCGAGTCCATCTCTTTTCTCCCCCGGGTCTCTCTCTTTACTCCCCCGGGTCTGTCTCTTTTCTCTCCCTGGGTCTGTCTCTTTTCTCACCCTGGTCTGTCTCTTTTCTCTCCCCGTATCTGTCTCTTTTCTCCCCCGGGTCTCTCTCTTTTCTCCCCCGGGTCTCTCTCTTTACTCCCCCGTGTCTGACTCTTTTCTCCCCCTGGTCTGTCTCTTTTCTCCCCCGGGTCTGTCTCTTTTCTCCCCCGGCTCTGTCTCCTTTCTCCCCCGTGTCTGACTCTTTTCTCCCCCTGGTCTGTCTCTTTTCTCACCCTGTGTCTGTCTCTTTTCTCCCCCGGGTGTCTCTCTTTTCTCCTCCGGGTCTCTCTCTTTACTCCCCCGTGTCTGACTCTTTTCTCCCCCTGGTCTGTCTCTTTTCTCTCCCCGTGTCTGTCTCTTTTCTCCCCCGGGTCTGTCTCTTTTCTCCCCCGGGCCTCTCTCTTTACTGCCCCGGGTCTGTCTCTTTTCTCTCCACGGGTCTCTCTCTTTACTCCCCCGGGTCTGTCTCTTTTCTCCCCCGGGTCTGTCTCTTTTCTCCCCTGCTCTGTCTCTTTTCTCCCCGTATCTGTCTCTTTTCTCCCCCGTGTCTGTCTCTTTTCTCCCCCTGGTCTGTCTCTTTTCTCCCCCGTGTCTGACTCTTTTCTCCCCTGGTCTGTCTCTTTTCTCTCCCCTGTGCCTCTCTCTTTTCTCCCCTGGGTTTGTCTGTTTTCACTTCGAGTCTGTCTCTTTTCTCCCCGGGCATGTCTCTTTTCTCTCCCCGTGCCTGTCACTTTTCTCCCCCGTGTCTGTCTCTTTTCTCCCCCTGGTCTGTCTCGATTCTCTCCCCGGGTCTGTCTCTTTTCTCCTCTGGGTCTGTCTCGATTCTCTCCCGTGTCAGTCACATTTCTACCCCGTGTCAGTCTCTTTTCTACCCCGTGTCAGTCTCTTTTCTACCCTGTGTCAGTCTCTTTTCTACCCCGTGTCAGTCTCTTTTCTACCCCGTGCCAGTCTCTTTTCTCTCCCTGGGTCTGTCTCTTTTCTCGCCCGGGTCTGTCTCTTTTCCCCCCTGTGTCTGACTCTTTTCTCCCCCTGGTCTGTCTCTTTTCTCTCCCTGTGTCTGTCTCTTTTCTCCCCCGGGTCTCTCTCTTTTCTCCCCCGGGTCTCTCTCTTTACTTCCCCGTGTCTGACTCTTTTCTCCCCCTGGCCTGTCTCTTTTCTCTCCCCGTGTCTGTCTCTTTTCTCCCCCGGGTCTGTCTCTTTTCTCCCCCGGGCCTCTCTCTTTACTCCCCCGGGTCTGTCTCTTTTCTCTCCACGGGTCTCTCTCTTTACTCCCCCGGGTCTGTCTCTTTTCTCTCCACGGGTCTGTCTCTTTTCTCCCCCGGGTCTGTCTCTTTTCTCCCCTGGTCTGTCTCTTTTCTCCCCGTATCTGTCTCTTTTCTCCCCCGTGTCTGTCTCTTTTCTCCCCCTGGTCTGACTCTTTTCTCCCCTGGTCTGTCTCTTTTCTCTCCCCTGTGCCTCTCTCTTTTCTCCCCTGGGTTTGTCTGTTTTCACTTCGAGTCTGTCTCTTTTCTCCCCGGGCATGTCTCTTTTCTCTCCCCGTGTCTGTCACTTTTCTCCCCCGGGTCTGTCTCTTTTCTCCCCCGGGTCTGTCTCGATTCTCTCCCCGGGTCTGTCTCTTTTCTCCTCTGGGTCTGTCTCGATTCTCTCCCGTGTCAGTCTCTTTTCTACCCCGTGTCAGTCTCTTTTCTACCCCGTGTCAGTCTCTTTTCTACCCTGTGTCAGTCTCTTTTCTACCCCGTGTCAGTCTCTTTTCTACCCCGTGTCAGTCTCTTTTCTCTTCCGTGTCAGTCTCTTTTCTACCCCGTGTCAGTCTCTTTTCTACCCGTGTCAGTCTCTTTTCTCCCCCGGGTCTGTCTCTTTTCTCCCCCGGGTCTGTCTCTTTTCTCCCCCGAGTCTGTCTCTTTTCTCCCCCGGGTCTGTCTCTTTACTCTCCCGGGTCTGTCTCCTTTCTCCCCCGAGTCTGTCTCTTTTCTCTCCCGGATCTGTCTGTTTTCTCCCCCCGGGTCTGTCTCTTTTCTCCTCCGGGTCTCTCTCTTTTCTTCTCCGGGTCTGTCTATTTTCTCCCCCGGGTCTGTCTCTTTTCTCCCCCGGGTCTGTGTCTTTTCTCCCCCGGGTCTGTCTCTTTTCTCTCCCTGGGGTCTGTCTCTTTTCTCCCCCGTGTCTGCCTCTTTTCTCTCCCCGGGTCTGTCTCTCTCCCTCCGCATGTCGGTCTCTTTACACACCCGGGTCGGTCACTTTTCTCCCCTGGGTCTGCCTCTTTTCGCTCCCGCGTGTCTGTCTCTTTTCTCTCCCCGGGCCTGGCTCTTTTCTCTCCCCAGGTCTGTCTCTTTCCTTCCAAGAGTCTGTCTCTTTACACCCCTGGGCCTGTCTCTTTTCTCCCCCGTGTCGGTCTCTTTTCTCCCCCGGGTCTGACCCTTTTCTCCCCCGAGTCTGTATCTTTTCTCCCCCGGGTCGGTCTCTTTTCTCTCCCCGGGTCTGTCTCTTTTCTCCCCCGGGTCTGTCACTTCTCTCCCCCGGGTCTGTCTCTTTTCTCCCCCTGTGTCTGTCTCTTTTTTCCCCCCGTGTCTATCTCTTTTCTCCCCAGGGCCTGTCTCATTTCTCCCCCGGGTCTGTCTCTTTTTTCCCCCGGGTCTGTCTCTTTTCTCCCCCGGGCCTGTCTCTTTTCTCCCCCGGGTCTGACTGTTTACTCTCCCCCCTGTCTGTCTCTTTTCTCCCCCGGATCTGTATCGTTTCTCCCCCGGGTCTGGCTCGTTGCTCCCTTGTCTGTCTCCTTTCTCTCCCCGGGTCTGTCTCTTTTCTCTCCCCGGGTCTGTCTCTTTCCTTCTGCGAGTCGGTCTCTTTACATCCCAGGGTCTGTCTCTTTTCTCCCCCGTGTCTGTCTCTTTTCTCTCCCCGGGTCTGTCTCTTTTCTCTCCCCAGGTCTGTCTCGTTTCTCTCCCCGGGTCTGTCTCTTTTCTCTCCCCGGGTCTGTTTCTTTTCTCTCCCCGGGTCTGGCTCTTTTCTCTCCCCAGGTCTGTCTCTTTCCTTCCAAGAGTCGGTCTCTTTACACCCCTGGGCCTGTCTCTTTTCTCCCCCGTGTCGGTCTCTTTTCTCCCCCGGGTCTGACCCTTTTCTCCCCCGAGTCTGTATCTTTTCTCCCCCGGGTCGGTCTCTTTTCTCCCCCGGGTCTGTCTCTTTTCTCCCCCGGGTCTGACCCTTTTCTCCCCCGGGCCTGTCTCTTTTCTCCCCCGGGACTTCCCTTCCCCCCCCGCCGAGTCTGTCTCTTTTTCCCCCCTGTGTCTGTCTCTTTTTTCCCCCCGTGTCTATCTCTTTTCTCCCCAGGGTCTGTCTCATTTCTCCCCCGGGTCTGTCTCTTTTCTCCCCCGGGTCGGTCTCTTTTCTCCTCCGGGTCGGCCTGTTTTCTCTCCCCCGTGTCTGTCTCTTTTCTCCCCCGGATCTGTCTCGTTTCTCCCCCGGTTCTGGCTCATTTCTCCCCGTCTGTCTCCTTTCTCTCCCCGGGTCTGTGTCTTTTCTCTCCCCGGGTCTGTCTCTTTCCTTCTGCGAGTCGGTCTCTTAACACCCCGGGGTCTGTCTCTTTTCTGCCCCGTATCTGTCTCGTTTCTCCCCCGGGTCTGTCTCTTTTCTCTCCCCAGGTCTGTCTCTTTCCTTCCACGATTCGGTCTCGTTACACCCCTGGGCCTGTCTCTTTTCTCCCCCGTGTCGGTCTCTTTTCTCCCCCCGGGCCTGACCCTTTTCTCCCCCGGGTCTGTCTCTTTTCTCTCCCCGGGTCTGTCTATTTTCTCCCCCGGGCCTGACCCTTCTCTCCCCCGGGTGGGTCTCTTTTCTCCCCCTGTGTCTGTCTCTTTTTACCCCCCCTGTCTATATCTTTTCTCCCCAGGGCCTGTCTCATTTCTCCCCCGGGTCTGTCTCTTTTTTTCCCCCGGGTCTGTCTCTTTTCTCCCCCGGGTCTGTCTCCTTTCTCCCCCGAGTCTGATTGTTTTCTCTCCCCCCTGTCTGTCTCTTTTCTCCCCCGGATCTGTCTCGTTTCTCCCCCGGGTCTGGCTCGTTGCTCCCCTGTCTGTCTCCTTTCTCTCCCCGGGTCTGTCTCTTTCATCTCCCCGGGTCTGTCTCTATCCTTCTGCGAGTCGGTCTCTTTACATCCCAGGGTCTGTCTCTTTTCTGCCCCGTTTCTGTCTCGTTTCTCCCCCGGGTCTGTCTCTTTTCTCTCCCCGGGTCTGTCTCTTTTCTCCCCCGGGTCTGTCTCTTTTCTCCCCCGTGTCTGTCTCTTTTCTCTCCCCAGGTCTGTCTCTTTTCTCTCCCCAGGTCTGTCTCGTTTCTCTCCCCGGGTCTGTCTCTTTTCTCTCCCCAGGTCTGTCTCTTTCCTTCCACAAGTCGGTCTCTTTACCCCCCTGGGCCTGTCTATTTTCTCCCCCGTGTCGGTCTCTTTTCTCCCCGGGGTCTGTCTCTTTTCTCTCCACGGGTCTCTCTCTTTACTCCCCGGAGTCTGTCTCTTTTCTCTCCACGGGTCTGTCTCTTTTCTCCCCCGGGTCTGTCTCTTTTCTCCCCTGCTCTGTCTCTTTTCTCCCCGTATCTGTCTCTTTTCTCCCCCGTGTCTGTCTCTTTTCTCCCCCTGGTCTGTCTCTTTTCTCCCCCGTGTCTGACTCTTTTCTCCCCTGGTCTGTCTCTTTTCTCTCCCCTGTGCCTCTCTCTTTTCTCCCCTGGGTTTGTCTGTTTTCACTTCGAGTCTGACTCTTTTCTCCCCGGGCATGTCTCTTTTCTCTCCCCGTGTCTGTCACTTTTCTCCCCCGGGTCTGTCTCTTTTCTCCCCCGGGTCTGTCTCGATTCTCTCCCCGGGTCTGTCTCTTTTCTCCTCTGGATCTGTCTCGATTCTCTCCCCTGTCAGTCTCTTTTCTACCCCGTGTCAGTCTCTTTTCTACCCCGTGTCAGCCTCTTTTCTACCCCGTGTCAGTCTCTTTTCTACCCCGTGTCAGTCTCTTTTCTACCCCGTGTCAGTCTCTTTTCTCTTCCGTGTCAGTCTCTTTTCTACCCCGTGTCAGTCTCTTTTCTACCCGTGTCAGTCTCTTTTCTCCCCCGGGTCTGTCTCTTTTCTCCCCCGGGTCTGTCTCTTTTCTCCCCCGAGTCTGTCTCTTTTCTCCCCCGGGTCTGTCTCTTTACTCTCCCGGGTCTGTCACCTTTCTCCCCCGAGTCTGTCTCTTTTCTCTCCCGGATCTGTCTGTTTTCTCCCCCCGGGTCTGTCTCTTTTCTCCTCCGGGTCTCTCTCTTTTCTTCTCCGGGTCTGTCTATTTTCTCCCCCGGGTCTGTCTCTTTTCTCCCCTGGGTCTGTGTCTTTTCTCCCCCGGGTCTGTCTCTTTTCTCTCCCTGGGGTCTGTCTCTTTTCTCCCCCGTGTCTGCCTCTTTTCTCTCCCCGGGTCTGTCTCTCTCCCTCCGCATGTCGGTCTCTTTACACACCCGGGTCGGTCACTTTTCTCCCCTGGGTCTGCCTCTTTTCGCTCCCGCGTGTCTGTCTCTTTTCTCTCCCCGGGCCTGGCTCTTTTCTCTCCCCGGGTCTGTCTCTTTTCTCCCCCGGGTCTGACCCTTCTCTCCCCCGGGTCTGTCTCTTTTCTCCCCCTGTGTCTGTCTCTTTTTTCCCCCCGTGTCTATCTCTTTTCTCCCCAGGGCCTGTCTCATTTCTCCCCCGGGTCTATCTCTTTTTTCCCCCGGGTCAATCTCTTTTCTCCCCCGGGCCTGTCTCTTTTCTCCCCCGGGTCTGACTGTTTTCTCTCCCCCCTGTCTGTCTCTTTTCTCCCCCGGATCTGTATCGTTTCTCCCCCGGGTCTGGCTCGTTGCTCCCCTGTCTGTCTCCTTTCTCTCCCCGGGTCTGTCTCTTTTCTCTCCCCGGGTCTGTCTCTTTCCTTCTGCGAGTCGGTCTCTTTACATCCCAGGGTCTGTCTCTTTTCTGCCCCGTTTCTGTCTCGTTTCTCCCCCGGGTCTGTCTCTTTTCTCTCCCCGGGTCTGTCTCTTTTCTCCCCCGGGTCTGTCTCTTTTCTCCCCCGTGTCTGTCTCTTTTCTCTCCCCGGGTCTGTCTCTTTTCTCTCCCCAGGTCTGTCTCGTTTCTCTCCCCGGGTCTGTCTCTTTTCTCTCCCCGGGTCTGTTTCTTTTCTCTCCCCGGGACTGGCTCTTTTCTCTCCCCAGGTCTGTCTCTTTCCTTCCAAGATTCGGTCTCTTTACACCCCTGGGCCTGTCTCTTTTCTCCCCCGTGTCGGTCTCTTTTCTCCCCCGGGTCTGACCCTTTTCTCCCCCGAGTCTGTATCTTTTCTCCCCCGGGTCGGTCTCTTTTCTCCCCCGGGTCTGTCTCTTTTCTCCCCCGGGTCTGACCCTTTTCTCCCCCGGGCCTGTCTCTTTTCTCCCCCGGGACTTCCCTTCCCCCCCCGCCGAGTCTGTCTCTTTTTTCCCCCTGTGTCTGTCTCTTTTTTCCCCCCGTGTCTATCTCTTTTCTCCCCAGGGTCTGTCTCATTTCTCCCCCGGGTCTGTCTCTTTTCTCCCCCGGGTCGGTCTCTTTTCTCCTCCGGGTCGGCCTGTTTTCTCTCCCCCGTGTCTGTCTCTTTTCTCCCCCGGATCTGTCTCGTTTCTCCCCCGGTTCTGGCTCGTTTCTCCCCGTCTGTCTCCTTTCTCTCCCCGGGTCTGTGTCTTTTCTCTCCCCGGGTCTGTCTCTTTCCTTCTGCGAGTCGGTCTCTTTACACCCCAGGGTCTGTCTCTTTTCTGCCCCGTATCTGTCTCGTTTCTCCCCCGGGTCTGTCTCTTTTCTCTCCCCAGGTCTGTCTCTTTCCTTCCACGATTCGGTCTCGTTACACCCCTGGGCCTGTCTCTTTTCTCCCCCGTGTCGGTCTCTTTTCTCCCCCCGGGCCTGACCCTTTTCTCCCCCGGGTCTGTCTCTTTTCTCTCCCCGGGTCTGTCTATTTTCTCCCCCGGGCCTGACCCTTCTCTCCCCCGGGTGGGTCTCTTTTCTCCCCCTGTGTCTGTCTCTTTTTACCCCCCCTGTCTATATCTTTTCTCCCCAGGGCCTGTCTCATTTCTCCCCCGGGTCTGTCTCTTTTTTCCCCCGGGTCTGTCTCTTTTCTCCCCCGGGTCTGTCTCTTTTCTCCCCCGGTTCTGACTGTTTTCTCTCCCCCCTGTCTGTCTCTTTTCTCCCCGGGATCTGTCTCGTTTCTCCCCCGGGTCTGGCTCGTTGCTCCCCTGTCTGTCTCCTTTCTCTCCCCGGGTCTGTCTCTTTCATCTCCCCGGGTCTGTCTCTTTCCTTCTGCGAGTCGGTCTCTTTACATCCCAGGGTCTGTCTCTTTTCTGCCCCGTTTCTGTCTCGTTTCTCCCCCGGGTCTGTCTCTTTTCTCTCCCCGGGTCTGTCTCTTTTCTCCCCCGGGTCTGTCTCTTTTCTCCCCCGTGTCTGTCTCTTTTCTCTCCCCAGGTCTGTCTCTTTTCTCTCCCCAGGTCTGTCTCGTTTCTCTCCCCGGGTCTGTCTCTTTTCTCTCCCCAGGTCTGTCTCTTTCCTTCCACAAGTCGGTCTCTTTACCCCCCTGGGCCTGTCTATTTTCTCCCCCGTGTCGGTCTCTTTTCTCCCCGGGGTCTGTCTCTTTTCTCTCCACGGGTCTCTCTCTTTACTCCCCGGGGTCTGTCTCTTTTCTCTCCACGGGTCTCTCTCTTTACTCCCTGGGGTCTGTCTCTTTTCTCTCCACGGGTCTGTCTCTTTTCTCCCCCGGGTCTGTCTCTTTTCTCCCCTGCTCTGTCTCTTTTCTCCCCGTATCTGTCTCTTTTCTCCCCCGTGTCTGTCTCTTTTCTCCCCCTGGTCTGTCTCTTTTCTCCCCCGTGTCTGACTCTTTTCTCCCCTGGTCTGTCTCTTTTCTCTCCCCTGTGCCTCTCTCTTTTCTCCCCTGGGTTTGTCTGTTTTCACTTCGAGTCTGTCTCTTTTCTCCCCGGGCATGTCTCTTTTCTCTCCCCGTGTCTGTCACTTTTCTCCCCCGGGTCTGTCTCTTTTCTCCCCCGGGTCTGTCTCGATTCTCTCCCCGGGTCTGTCTCTTTTCTCCTCTGGATCTGTCTCGATTCTCTCCCCTGTCAGTCTCTTTTCTACCCCGTGTCAGTCTCTTTTCTACCCCGTGTCAGTCTCTTTTCTCTTCCGTGTCAGTCTCTTTTCTACCCCGTGTCAGTCTCTTTTCTACCCGTGTCAGTCTCTTTTCTCCCCCGGGTCTGTCTCTTTTCTCCCCCGAGTCTGTCTCTTTTCTCCCCCGGGTCTGTCTCTTTACTCTCCCGGGTCTGTCTCCTTTCTCCCCCAAGTCTGTCTCTTTTCTCTCCCGGATCTGTCTGTTTTCTCCCCCCGGGTCTGTCTCTTTTCTCTCCCCGGGTCTGTCTATTTTCTCCCCCGGGCCTGACCCTTCTCTCCCCCGGGTGGGTCTCTTTTCTCCCCCTGTGTCTGTCTCTTTTTACCCCCCCTGTCTATATCTTTTCTCCCCAGGGCCTGTCTCATTTCTCCCCCGGGTCTGTCTCTTTTTTTCCCCCGGGTCTGTCTCTTTTCTCCCCCGGGTCTGTCTCCTTTCTCCCCCGAGTCTGATTGTTTTCTCTCCCCCCTGTCTGTCTCTTTTCTCCCCCGGATCTGTCTCGTTTCTCCCCCGGGTCTGGCTCGTTGCTCCCCTGTCTGTCTCCTTTCTCTCCCCGGGTCTGTCTCTTTCATCTCCCCGGGTCTGTCTCTTTCCTTCTGCGAGTCGGTCTCTTTACATCCCAGGGTCTGTCTCTTTTCTGCCCCGTTTCTGTCTCGTTTCTCCCCCGGGTCTGTCTCTTTTCTCTCCCCGGGTCTGTCTCTTTTCTCCCCCGGGTCTGTCTCTTTTCTCCCCCGTGTCTGTCTCTTTTCTCTCCCCAGGTCTGTCTCTTTTCTCTCCCCAGGTCTGTCTCGTTTCTCTCCCCGGGTCTGTCTCTTTTCTCTCCCCAGGTCTGTCTCTTTCCTTCCACAAGTCGGTCTCTTTACCCCCCTGGGCCTGTCTATTTTCTCCCCCGTGTCGGTCTCTTTTCTCCCCGGGGTCTGTCTCTTTTCTCTCCACGGGTCTCTCTCTTTACTCCCCGGGGTCTCTCTCTTTTCTCTCCACGGGTCTGTCTCTTTTCTCCCCCGGGTCTGTCTCTTTTCTCCCCTGCTCTGTCTCTTTTCTCCCCGTATCTGTCTCTTTTCTCCCCCGTGTCTGTCTCTTTTCTCCCCCTCGTCTGTCTCTTTTCTCCCCCGTGTCTGACTCTTTTCTCCCCTGGTCTGTCTCTTTTCTCTCCCCTGTGCCTCTCTCTTTTCTCCCCTGGGTTTGTCTGTTTTCACTTCGAGTCTGTCTCTTTTCTCCCCGGGCATGTCTCTTTTCTCTCCCCGTGTCTGTCACTTTTCTCCCCCGGGTCTGTCTCTTTTCTCCCCCGGGTCTGTCTCGATTCTCTCCCCGGGTCTGTCTCTTTTCTCCTCTGGATCTGTCTCGATTCTCTCCCCTGTCAGTCTCTTTTCTACCCCGTGTCAGTCTCTTTTCTACCCCGTGTCAGCCTCTTTTCTACCCCGTGTCAGTCTCTTTTCTACCCCGTGTCAGTCTCTTTTCTACCCCGTGTCAGTCTCTTTTCTACCCGTGTCAGTCTCTTTTCTCCCCCGGGTCTGTCTCTTTTCTCCCCCGGGTCTGTCTCTTTTCTCCCCCGAGTCTGTCTCTTTTCTCCCCCGGGTCTGTCTCTTTACTCTCCCGGGTCTGTCACCTTTCTCCCCCGAGTCTGTCTCTTTTCTCTCCCGGATCTGTCTGTTTTCTCCCCCCGGGTCTGTCTCTTTTCTCCTCCGGGTCTCTCTCTTTTCTTCTCCGGGTCTGTCTATTTTCTCCCCCGGGTCTGTCTCTTTTCTCCCCCGGGTCTGTCTCTTTTCTCTCCCTCGGGTCTGTCTCTTTTCTCCCCCGTGTCTCTCTCTTTTCTCCCCCGGGTCTGACCCTTTTCTCCCCCGAGTCTTTATCTTTTCTCCCCCGGGTCGGTCTCTTTTCTCCCCCGTGTCTGTCTCTTTTTTCCCCCGGGTCTGACCCTTTTCTCCCCCGGGTCTGTCTCTTTTCTACACCGGGACTGCCCCTTCCCCCCGGCGAGTCTGTCTCTTTTTTCCCCCCGTGTCTATCTCTTTTCTCCCCAGGGTCTGTCTCATTTCTCCCCCGGGTCTGTCTCTTTTCTCCCCCGGGTCGGTCTCTTTTCTTCCCCGGGTCTGTCTCTTTTCTCCCCCGTGTCTGTCTAAATTCTCTCCCCAGGTCTGTCTCTTTTCTCCCCTGCGTCTGTCTCTTTTCTCCCCCCGGGTCTGTCTCTTTTCTCCCCGGTTCTGTCTCTTTCCTCCCCCGGGTCCGTCTCTTTTCTCCCCTGCGTCTGTCTCTTTTCTCCCCCCGGGTCTGTCTATTTTCTCTCCCCGTGTCTGTCTCTTTTCTGCCCCGGGTCTCTCTCTTTACTCCCTCCGGGTCTGTCTCCTTTCTCTCCCTGGGTCTGTCTCTTTTCTCCCCCGGTTCTCTCTCTTTTCTCCCTCCGGGTCTGTCCCATTTCTCTCCCCGGGTCTGTCTGATTTCTCCCCCAGGTCTGTCTTTTTTCTGCCCCGGGTCTGACTCTTTTCTCCCCTGAGTCAGCATCTTTTCTCCCCCGTTTCTGTCTCTTTTCTCCCCCTGATCTGTCTCTTTTCTCTCCCCTTGGTCTGTCTCGTTTCTCCCCCGTGTCTGTTTCTTTATTTCCCCGAGTCCATCTCTTTTCTCCCCCGGGTCTCTCTCTTTACTCCCCCGGGTCTGTCTCTTTTCTCTCCCTGGGTCTGTCTCTTTTCTCACCCTGGTCTGTCTCTTTTCTCTCCCCGTATCTGTCTCTTTTCTCCCCCGGGTCTCTCTCTTTTCTCCCCCGGGTCTCTCTCTTTACTCCCCCGTGTCTGACTCTTTTCTCCCCCTGGTCTGTCTCTTTTCTCCCCCGGGTCTGTCTCTTTTCTCCCCCGGCTCTGTCTCCTTTCTCCCCCGTGTCTGACTCTTTTCTCCCCCTGGTCTGTCTCTTTACTCACCCTGTGTCTGTCTCTTTTCTCCCCCGGGTCTCTCTCTTTTCTCCTCCGGGTCTCTCTCTTTACTCCCCCGTGTCTGACTCTTTTCTCCCCCTGGTCTGTCTCTTTTCTCTCCCCGTGTCTGTCTCTTTTCTCCCCCGGGTCTGTCTCTTTTCTCCCCCGGGCCTCTCTCTTTACTGCCCCGGGTCTGTCTCTTTTCTCTCCACGGGTCTCTCTCTTTACTCCCCCGGGTCTGTCTCTTTTCTCCCCCGGGTCTGTCTCTTTTCTCCCCTGCTCTGTCTCTTTTCTCCCCGTATCTGTCTCTTTTCTCCCCCGTGTCTGTCTCTTTTCTCCCCCTGGTCTGTCTCTTTTCTCCCCCGTGTCTGACTCTTTTCTCCCCTGGTCTGTCTCTTTTCTCTCCCCTGTGCCTCTCTCTTTTCTCCCCTGGGTTTGTCTGTTTTCACTTCGAGTCTGTCTCTTTTCTCCCCGGGCATGTCTCTTTTCTCTCCCCGTGCCTGTCACTTTTCTCCCCCGTGTCTGTCTCTTTTCTCCCCCTGGTCTGTCTCGATTCTCTCCCCGGGTCTGTCTCTTTTCTCCTCTGGGTCTGTCTCGATTCTCTCCCGTGTCAGTCACATTTCTACCCCGTGTCAGTCTCTTTTCTACCCCGTGTCAGTCTCTTTTCTACCCTGTGTCAGTCTCTTTTCTACCCCGTGTCAGTCTCTTTTCTACCCCGTGCCAGTCTCTTTTCTCTCCCTGGGTCTGTCTCTTTTCTCGCCCGGGTCTGTCTCTTTTCCCCCCTGTGTCTGACTCTTTTCTCCCCCTGGTCTGTCTCTTTTCTCTCCCTGTGTCTGTCTCTTTTCTCCCCCGGGTCTCTCTCTTTTCTCCCCCGGGTCTCTCTCTTTACTTCCCCGTGTCTGACTCTTTTCTCCCCCTGGCCTGTCTCTTTTCTCTCCCCGTGTCTGTCTCTTTTCTCCCCCGGGTCTGTCTCTTTTCTCCCCCGGGCCTCTCTCTTTACTCCCCCGGGTCTGTCTCTTTTCTCTCCACGGGTCTCTCTCTTTACTCCCCCGGGTCTGTCTCTTTTCTCTCCACGGGTCTGTCTCTTTTCTCCCCCGGGTCTGTCTCTTTTCTCCCCTGGTCTGTCTCTTTTCTCCCCGTATCTGTCTCTTTTCTCCCCCGTGTCTGTCTCTTTTCTCCCCCTGGTCTGACTCTTTTCTCCCCTGGTCTGTCTCTTTTCTCTCCCCTGTGCCTCTCTCTTTTCTCCCCTGGGTTTGTCTGTTTTCACTTCGAGTCTGTCTCTTTTCTCCCCGGGCATGTCTCTTTTCTCTCCCCGTGTCTGTCACTTTTCTCCCCCGGGTCTGTCTCTTTTCTCCCCCGGGTCTGTCTCGATTCTCTCCCCGGGTCTGTCTCTTTTCTCCTCTGGGTCTGTCTCGATTCTCTCCCGTGTCAGTCTCTTTTCTACCCCGTGTCAGTCTCTTTTCTACCCCGTGTCAGTCTCTTTTCTACCCTGTGTCAGTCTCTTTTCTACCCCGTGTCAGTCTCTTTTCTACCCCGTGTCAGTCTCTTTTCTCTTCCGTGTCAGTCTCTTTTCTACCCCGTGTCAGTCTCTTTTCTACCCGTGTCAGTCTCTTTTCTCCCCCGGGTCTGTCTCTTTTCTCCCCCGGGTCTGTCTCTTTTCTCCCCCGAGTCTGTCTCTTTTCTCCCCCGGGTCTGTCTCTTTACTCTCCCGGGTCTGTCTCCTTTCTCCCCCGAGTCTGTCTCTTTTCTCTCCCGGATCTGTCTGTTTTCTCCCCCCGGGTCTGTCTCTTTTCTCCTCCGGGTCTCTCTCTTTTCTTCTCCGGGTCTGTCTATTTTCTCCCCCGGGTCTGTCTCTTTTCTCCCCCGGGTCTGTGTCTTTTCTCCCCCGGGTCTGTCTCTTTTCTCTCCCTCGGGTCTGTCTCTTTTCTCCCCCGTGTCTGCCTCTTTTCTCTCCCCGGGTCTGTCTCTCTCCCTCCGCATGTCGGTCTCTTTACACACCCGGGTCGGTCACTTTTCTCCCCTGGGTCTGCCTCTTTTCGCTCCCGCGTGTCTGTCTCTTTTGTCTCCCCGGGCCTGGCTCTTTTCTCTCCCCAGGTCTGTCTCTTTCCTTCCAAGAGTCTGTCTCTTTACACCCCTGGGCCTGTCTCTTTTCTCCCCCGTGTCGGTCTCTTTTCTCCCCCGGGTCTGACCCTTTTCTCCCCCGAGTCTGTATCTTTTTCTCCCCCGGGTCGGTCTCTTTTCTCTCCCCGGGTCTGTCTCTTTTCTCCCCCGGGTCTGACACTTCTCTCCCCCGGGTCTGTCTCTTTTCTCCCCCTGTGTCTGTCTCTTTTTTCCCCCCGTGTCTATCTCTTTTCTCCCCAGGGCCTGTCTCATTTCTCCCCCGGGTCTGTCTCTTTTTTCCCCCGGGTCTGTCTCTTTTCTCCCCCGGGCCTGTCTCTTTTCTCCCCCGGGTCTGACTGTTTACTCTCCCCCCTGTCTGTCTCTTTTCTCCCCCGGATCTGTATCGTTTCTCCCCCGGGTCTGGCTCGTTGCTCCCCTGTCTGTCTCCTTTCTCTCCCCGGGTCTGTCTCTTTTCTCTCCCCGGGTCTGTCTCTTTCCTTCTGCGAGTCGGTCTCTTTACATCCCAGCGTCTGTCTCTTTTCTGCCCCGTTTCTGTCTCGTTTCTCCCCCGGGTCTGTCTCTTTTCTCTCCCCGGGTCTGTCTCTTTTCTCCCCCGGGTCTGTCTCTTTTCTCCCCCGTGTCTGTCTCTTTTCTCTCCCCGGGTCTGTCTCTTTTCTCTCCCCAGGTCTGTCTCGTTTCTCTCCCCGGGTCTGTCTCTTTTCTCTCCCCGGGTCTGTTTCTTTTCTCTCCCCGGGTCTGGCTCTTTTCTCTCCCCAGGTCTGTCTCTTTCCTTCCAAGAGTCGGTCTCTTTACACCCCTGGGCCTGTCTCTTTTCTCCCCCGTGTCGGTCTCTTTTCTCCCCCGGGTCTGACCCTTTTCTCCCCCGAGTCTGTATCTTTTCTCCCCCGGGTCGGTCTCTTTTCTCCCCCGGGTCTGTCTCTTTTCTCCCCCGGGTCTGACCCTTTTCTCCCCCGGGCCTGTCTCTTTTCTCCCCCGGGACTTCCCTTCCCCCCCCGCCGAGTCTGTCTCTTTCTCCCCCCTGTGTCTGTCTCTTTTTTCCCCCCGTGTCTATCTCTTTTCTCCCCAGGGTCTGTCTCATTTCTCCCCCGGGTCTGTCTCTTTTCTCCCCCGGGTCGGTCTCTTTTCTCCTCCGGGTCGGCCTGTTTTCTCTCCCCCGTGTCTGTCTCTTTTCTCCCCCGGATCTGTCTCGTTTCTCCCCCGGTTCTGGCTCATTTCTCCCCGTCTGTCTCCTTTCTCTCCCCGGGTCTGTGTCTTTTCTCTCCCCGGGTCTGTCTCTTTCCTTCTGCGAGTCGGTCTCTTTACACCCCGGGGTCTGTCTCTTTTCTGCCCCGTATCTGTCTCGTTTCTCCCCCGGGTCTGTCTCTTTTCTCTCCCCAGGTCTGTCTCTTTCCTTCCACGATTCGGTCTCGTTACACCCCTGGGCCTGTCTCTTTTCTCCCCCGTGTCGGTCTCTTTTCTCCCCCCGGGCCTGACCCTTTTCTCCCCCGGGTCTGTCTCTTTTCTCTCCCCGGGTCTGTCTATTTTCTCCCCCGGGCCTGACCCTTCTCTCCCCCGGGTGGGTCTCTTTTCTCCCCCTGTGTCTGTCTCTTTTTACCCCCCCTGTCTATATCTTTTCTCCCCAGGGCCTGTCTCATTTCTCCCCCGGGTCTGTCTCTTTTTTTCCCCCGGGTCTGTCTCTTTTCTCCCCCGGGTCTGTCTCCTTTCTCCCCCGAGTCTGATTGTTTTCTCTCCCCCCTGTCTGTCTCTTTTCTCCCCCGGATCTGTCTCGTTTCTCCCCCGGGTCTGGCTCGTTGCTCCCCTGTCTGTCTCCTTTCTCTCCCCGGGTCTGTCTCTTTCATCTCCCCGGGTCTGTCTCTTTCCTTCTGCGAGTCGGTCTCTTTACATCCCAGGGTCTGTCTCTTTTCTGCCCCGTTTCTGTCTCGTTTCTCCCCCGGGTCTGTCTCTTTTCTCTCCCCGGGTCTGTCTCTTTTCTCCCCCGGGTCTGTCTCTTTTCTCCCCCGTGTCTGTCTCTTTTCTCTCCCCAGGTCTGTCTCTTTTCTCTCCCCAGGTCTGTCTCGTTTCTCTCCCCGGGTCTGTCTCTTTTCTCTCCCCAGGTCTGTCTCTTTCCTTCCACAAGTCGGTCTCTTTACCCCCCTGGGCCTGTCTATTTTCTCCCCCGTGTCGGTCTCTTTTCTCCCCGGGGTCTGTCTCTTTTCTCTCCACGGGTCTCTCTCTTTACTCCCCGGGGTCTGTCTCTTTTCTCTCCACGGGTCTGTCTCTTTTCTCCCCCGGGTCTGTCTCTTTTCTCCCCTGCTCTGTCTCTTTTCTCCCCGTATCTGTCTCTTTTCTCCCCCGTGTCTGTCTCTTTTCTCCCCCTGGTCTGTCTCTTTTCTCCCCCGTGTCTGACTCTTTTCTCCCCTGGTCTGTCTCTTTTCTCTCCCCTGTGCCTCTCTCTTTTCTCCCCTGGGTTTGTCTGTTTTCACTTCGAGTCTGTCTCTTTTCTCCCCGGGCATGTCTCTTTTCTCTCCCCGTGTCTGTCACTTTTCTCCCCCGGGTCTGTCTCTTTTCTCCCCCGGGTCTGTCTCGATTCTCTCCCCGGGTCTGTCTCTTTTCTCCTCTGGATCTGTCTCGATTCTCTCCCCTGTCAGTCTCTTTTCTACCCCGTGTCAGTCTCTTTTCTACCCCGTGTCAGCCTCTTTTCTACCCCGTGTCAGTCTCTTTTCTACCCCGTGTCAGTCTCTTTTCTACCCCGTGTCAGTCTCTTTTCTCTTCCGTGTCAGTCTCTTTTCTACCCCGTGTCAGTCTCTTTTCTACCCGTGTCAGTCTCTTTTCTCCCCCGGGTCTGTCTCTTTTCTCCCCCGGGTCTGTCTCTTTTCTCCCCCGAGTCTGTCTCTTTTCTCCCCCGGGTCTGTCTCTTTACTCTCCCGGGTCTGTCACCTTTCTCCCCCGAGTCTGTCTCTTTTCTCTCCCGGATCTGTCTGTTTTCTCCCCCCGGGTCTGTCTCTTTTCTCCTCCGGGTCTCTCTCTTTTCTTCTCCGGGTCTGTCTATTTTCTCCCCCGGGTCTGTCTCTTTTCTCCCCTGGGTCTGTGTCTTTTCTCCCCCGGGTCTGTCTCTTTTCTCTCCCTGGGGTCTGTCTCTTTTCTCCCCCGTGTCTGCCTCTTTTCTCTCCCCGGGTCTGTCTCTCTCCCTCCGCATGTCGGTCTCTTTACACACCCGGGTCGGTCACTTTTCTCCCCTGGGTCTGCCTCTTTTCGCTCCCGCGTGTCTGTCTCTTTTCTCTCCCCGGGCCTGGCTCTTTTCTCTCCCCGGGTCTGTCTCTTTTCTCCCCCGGGTCTGACCCTTCTCTCCCCCGGGTCTGTCTCTTTTCTCCCCCTGTGTCTGTCTCTTTTTTCCCCCCGTGTCTATCTCTTTTCTCCCCAGGGCCTGTCTCATTTCTCCCCCGGGTCTATCTCTTTTTTCCCCCGGGTCAATCTCTTTTCTCCCCCGGGCCTGTCTCTTTTCTCCCCCGGGTCTGACTGTTTCCTCTCCTCCCTGTCTGTCTCTTTTCTCCCCCGGATCTGTATCGTTTCTCCCCCGGGTCTGGCTCGTTGCTCCCCTGTCTGTCTCCTTTCTCTCCCCGGGTCTGTCTCTTTTCTCTCCCCGGGTCTGTCTCTTTCCTTCTGCGAGTCGGTCTCTTTACATCCCAGGGTCTGTCTCTTTTCTGCCCCGTTTCTGTCTCGTTTCTCCCCCGGGTCTGTCTCTTTTCTCTCCCCGGGTCTGTCTCTTTTCTCCCCCGGGTCTGTCTCTTTTCTCCCCCGTGTCTGTCTCTTTTCTCTCCCCGGGTCTGTCTCTTTTCTCTCCCCAGGTCTGTCTCGTTTCTCTCCCCGGGTCTGTCTCTTTTCTCTCCCCGGGTCTGTTTCTTTTCTCTCCCCGGGACTGGCTCTTTTCTCTCCCCAGGTCTGTCTCTTTCCTTCCAAGATTCGGTCTCTTTACACCCCTGGGCCTGTCTCTTTTCTCCCCCGTGTCGGTCTCTTTTCTCCCCCGGGTCTGACCCTTTTCTCCCCCGAGTCTGTATCTTTTCTCCCCCGGGTCGGTCTCTTTTCTCCCCCGGGTCTGTCTCTTTTCTCCCCCGGGTCTGACCCTTTTCTCCCCCGGGCCTGTCTCTTTTCTCCCCCGGGACTTCCCTTCCCCCCCCGCCGAGTCTGTCTCTTTTTTCCCCCTGTGTCTGTCTCTTTTTTCCCCCCGTGTCTATCTCTTTTCTCCCCAGGGTCTGTCTCATTTCTCCCCCGGGTCTGTCTCTTTTCTCCCCCGGGTCGGTCTCTTTTCTCCTCCGGGTCGGCCTGTTTTCTCTCCCCCGTGTCTGTCTCTTTTCTCCCCCGGATCTGTCTCGTTTCTCCCCCGGTTCTGGCTCGTTTCTCCCCGTCTGTCTCCTTTCTCTCCCCGGGTCTGTGTCTTTTCTCTCCCCGGGTCTGTCTCTTTCCTTCTGCGAGTCGGTCTCTTTACACCCCAGGGTCTGTCTCTTTTCTGCCCCGTATCTGTCTCGTTTCTCCCCCGGGTCTGTCTCTTTTCTCTCCCCAGGTCTGTCTCTTTCCTTCCACGATTCGGTCTCGTTACACCCCTGGGCCTGTCTCTTTTCTCCCCCGTGTCGGTCTCTTTTCTCCCCCCGGGCCTGACCCTTTTCTCCCCCGGGTCTGTCTCTTTTCTCTCCCCGGGTCTGTCTATTTTCTCCCCCGGGCCTGACCCTTCTCTCCCCCGGGTGGGTCTCTTTTCTCCCCCTGTGTCTGTCTCTTTTTACCCCCCCTGTCTATATCTTTTCTCCCCAGGGCCTGTCTCATTTCTCCCCCGGGTCTGTCTCTTTTTTCCCCCGGGTCTGTCTCTTTTCTCCCCCGGGTCTGTCTCTTTTCTCCCCCGGTTCTGACTGTTTTCTCTCCCCCCTGTCTGTCTCTTTTCTCCCCGGGATCTGTCTCGTTTCTCCCCCGGGTCTGGCTCGTTGCTCCCCTGTCTGTCTCCTTTCTCTCCCCGGGTCTGTCTCTTTCATCTCCCCGGGTCTGTCTCTTTCCTTCTGCGAGTCGGTCTCTTTACATCCCAGGGTCTGTCTCTTTTCTGCCCCGTTTCTGTCTCGTTTCTCCCCCGGGTCTGTCTCTTTTCTCTCCCCGGGTCTGTCTCTTTTCTCCCCCGGGTCTGTCTCTTTTCTCCCCCGTGTCTGTCTCTTTTCTCTCCCCAGGTCTGTCTCTTTTCTCTCCCCAGGTCTGTCTCGTTTCTCTCCCCGGGTCTGTCTCTTTTCTCTCCCCAGGTCTGTCTCTTTCCTTCCACAAGTCGGTCTCTTTACCCCCCTGGGCCTGTCTATTTTCTCCCCCGTGTCGGTCTCTTTTCTCCCCGGGGTCTGTCTCTTTTCTCTCCACGGGTCTCTCTCTTTACTCCCCGGGGTCTGTCTCTTTTCTCTCCACGGGTCTCTCTCTTTACTCCCTGGGGTCTGTCTCTTTTCTCTCCACGGGTCTGTCTCTTTTCTCCCCCGGGTCTGTCTCTTTTCTCCCCTGCTCTGTCTCTTTTCTCCCCGTATCTGTCTCTTTTCTCCCCCGTGTCTGTCTCTTTTCTCCCCCTGGTCTGTCTCTTTTCTCCCCCGTGTCTGACTCTTTTCTCCCCTGGTCTGTCTCTTTTCTCTCCCCTGTGCCTCTCTCTTTTCTCCCCTGGGTTTGTCTGTTTTCACTTCGAGTCTGTCTCTTTTCTCCCCGGGCATGTCTCTTTTCTCTCCCCGTGTCTGTCACTTTTCTCCCCCGGGTCTGTCTCTTTTCTCCCCCGGGTCTGTCTCGATTCTCTCCCCGGGTCTGTCTCTTTTCTCCTCTGGATCTGTCTCGATTCTCTCCCCTGTCAGTCTCTTTTCTACCCCGTGTCAGTCTCTTTTCTACCCCGTGTCAGTCTCTTTTCTCTTCCGTGTCAGTCTCTTTTCTACCCCGTGTCAGTCTCTTTTCTACCCGTGTCAGTCTCTTTTCTCCCCCGGGTCTGTCTCTTTTCTCCCCCGAGTCTGTCTCTTTTCTCCCCCGGGTCTGTCTCTTTACTCTCCCGGGTCTGTCTCCTTTCTCCCCCAAGTCTGTCTCTTTTCTCTCCCGGATCTGTCTGTTTTCTCCCCCCGGGTCTATCTCTTTTCTCTCCCCGGGTCTGTCTATTTTCTCCCCCGGGCCTGACCCTTCTCTCCCCCGGGTGGGTCTCTTTTCTCCCCCTGTGTCTGTCTCTTTTTACCCCCCCTGTCTATATCTTTTCTCCCCAGGGCCTGTCTCATTTCTCCCCCGGGTCTGTCTCTTTTTTTCCCCCGGGTCTGTCTCTTTTCTCCCCCGGGTCTGTCTCCTTTCTCCCCCGAGTCTGATTGTTTTCTCTCCCCCCTGTCTGTCTCTTTTCTCCCCCGGATCTGTCTCGTTTCTCCCCCGGGTCTGGCTCGTTGCTCCCCTGTCTGTCTCCTTTCTCTCCCCGGGTCTGTCTCTTTCATCTCCCCGGGTCTGTCTCTTTCCTTCTGCGAGTCGGTCTCTTTACATCCCAGGGTCTGTCTCTTTTCTGCCCCGTTTCTGTCTCGTTTCTCCCCCGGGTCTGTCTCTTTTCTCTCCCCGGGTCTGTCTCTTTTCTCCCCCGGGTCTGTCTCTTTTCTCCCCCGTGTCTGTCTCTTTTCTCTCCCCAGGTCTGTCTCTTTTCTCTCCCCAGGTCTGTCTCGTTTCTCTCCCCGGGTCTGTCTCTTTTCTCTCCCCAGGTCTGTCTCTTTCCTTCCACAAGTCGGTCTCTTTACCCCCCTGGGCCTGTCTATTTTCTCCCCCGTGTCGGTCTCTTTTCTCCCCGGGGTCTGTCTCTTTTCTCTCCACGGGTCTCTCTCTTTACTCCCCGGGGTCTCTCTCTTTTCTCTCCACGGGTCTGTCTCTTTTCTCCCCCGGGTCTGTCTCTTTTCTCCCCTGCTCTGTCTCTTTTCTCCCCGTATCTGTCTCTTTTCTCCCCCGTGTCTGTCTCTTTTCTCCCCCTCGTCTGTCTCTTTTCTCCCCCGTGTCTGACTCTTTTCTCCCCTGGTCTGTCTCTTTTCTCTCCCCTGTGCCTCTCTCTTTTCTCCCCTGGGTTTGTCTGTTTTCACTTCGAGTCTGTCTCTTTTCTCCCCGGGCATGTCTCTTTTCTCTCCCCGTGTCTGTCACTTTTCTCCCCCGGGTCTGTCTCTTTTCTCCCCCGGGTCTGTCTCGATTCTCTCCCCGGGTCTGTCTCTTTTCTCCTCTGGATCTGTCTCGATTCTCTCCCCTGTCAGTCTCTTTTCTACCCCGTGTCAGTCTCTTTTCTACCCCGTGTCAGCCTCTTTTCTACCCCGTGTCAGTCTCTTTTCTACCCCGTGTCAGTCTCTTTTCTACCCCGTGTCAGTCTCTTTTCTACCCGTGTCAGTCTCTTTTCTCCCCCGGGTCTGTCTCTTTTCTCCCCCGGGTCTGTCTCTTTTCTCCCCCGAGTCTGTCTCTTTTCTCCCCCGGGTCTGTCTCTTTACTCTCCCGGGTCTGTCACCTTTCTCCCCCGAGTCTGTCTCTTTTCTCTCCCGGATCTGTCTGTTTTCTCCCCCCGGGTCTGTCTCTTTTCTCCTCCGGGTCTCTCTCTTTTCTTCTCCGGGTCTGTCTATTTTCTCCCCCGGGTCTGTCTCTTTTCTCCCCCGGGTCTGTCTCTTTTCTCTCCCTCGGGTCTGTCTCTTTTCTCCCCCGTGTCTGCCTCTTTTCTCTCCCCGGGTCTGTCTCTCTCCCTCCGCATGTCGGTCTCTTTACACACCCGGGTCGGTCACTTTTCTCCCCTGGGTCTGCCTCTTTTCGCTCCCGCGTGTCTGTCTCTTTTCTCCCCCGGGTCTGACCCTTCTCTCCCCCGGGTCTGTCTCTTTTCTCCCCCTGTGTCTGTCTCTTTTTTCCCCCCGTGTCTATCTCTTTTCTCCCCAGGGCCTGTCTCATTTCTCCCCCGGGTCTGTCTCTTTTTTCCCCCGGGTCAATCTCTTTTCTCCCCCGGGCCTGTCTCTTTTCTCCCCCGGGTCTGACTGTTTTCTCTCCCCCCTGTCTGTCTCTTTTCTCCCCCGGATCTGTATCGTTTCTCCCCCGGGTCTGGCTCGTTGCTCCCCTGTCTGTCTCCTTTCTCTCCCCGGGTCTGTCTCTTTTCTCTCCCCGGGTCTGTCTCTTTCCTTCTGCGAGTCGGTCTCTTTACATCCCAGGGTCTGTCTCTTTTCTGCCCCGTTTCTGTCTCGTTTCTCCCCCGGGTCTGTCTCTTTTCTCTCCCCGGGTCTGTCTCTTTTCTCCCCCGGGTCTGTCTCTTTTCTCCCCCGTGTCTGTCTCTTTTCTCTCCCCGGGTCTGTCTCTTTTCTCTCCCCAGGTCTGTCTCGTTTCTCTCCCCGGGTCTGTCTCTTTTCTCTCCCCGGGTCTGTTTCTTTTCTCTCCCCGGGTCTGGCTCTTTTCTCTCCCCAGGTCTGTCTCTTTCCATCCAAGAGTCGGTCACTTTACACCCCTGGGCCTGTCTCTTTTCTCCCCCGTGTCGGTCTCTTTTCTCCCCCGGGTCTGACCCTTTTCTCCCCCGAGTCTGTATCTTTTCTCCCCCGGGTCGGTCTCTTTTCTCCCCCGGGTCTGTCTCTTTTCTCCCCCGGGTCTGACCCTTTTCTCCCCCGGGCCTGTCTCTTTTCTCCCCCGGGACTTCCCTTCCCCCCCCGCCGAGTCTGTCTCTTTTTTCCCCCTGTGTCTGTCTCTTTTTTCCCCCCGTGTCTATCTCTTTTCTCCCCAGGGTCTGTCTCATTTCTCCCCCGGGTCTGTCTCTTTTCTCCCCCGGGTCGGTCTCTTTTCTCCTCCGGGTCGGCCTGTTTTCTCTCCCCCGTGTCTGTCTCTTTTCTCCCCCGGATCTGTCTCGTTTCTCCCCCGGTTCTGGCTCGTTTCTCCCCGTCTGTCTCCTTTCTCTCCCGGGTCTGTGTCTTTTCTCTCCCCGGGTCTGTCTCTTTCCTTCTGCGAGTCGGTCTCTTTACACCCCAGGGTCTGTCTCTTTTCTGCCCCGTATCTGTCTCGTTTCTCCCCCGGGTCTGTCTCTTTTCTCTCCCCAGGTCTGTCTCTTTCCTTCCACGATTCGGTCTCGTTACACCCCTGGGCCTGTCTCTTTTCTCCCCCGTGTCGGTCTCTTTTCTCCCCCCGGGCCTGACCCTTTTCTCCCCCGGGTCTGTCTCTTTTCTCTCCCCGGGTCTGTCTATTTTCTCCCCCGGGCCTGACCCTTCTCTCCCCCGGGTGGGTCTCTTTTCTCCCCCTGTGTCTGTCTCTTTTTACCCCCCCTGTCTATATCTTTTCTCCCCAGGGCCTGTCTCATTTCTCCCCCGGGTCTGTCTCTTTTTTCCCCCGGGTCTGTCTCTTTTCTCCCCCGGGTCTGTCTCTTTTCTCCCCCGGTTCTGACTGTTTTCTGTCCCCCCTGTCTGTCTCTTTTCTCCCCGGGATCTGTCTCTTTTCTCCCCCGGGTCTGGCTCGTTGCTCCCCTGTCTGTCTCCTTTCTCTCCCCGGGTCTGTCTCTTTCATCTCCCCGGGTCTGTCTCTTTCCTTCTGCGAGTCGGTCTCTTTACATCCCAGGGTCTGTCTCTTTTCTGCCCCGTTTCTGTCTCGTTTCTCCCCCGGGTCTGTCTCTTTTCTCTCCCCGGGTCTGTCTCTTTTCTCCCCCGGGTCTGTCTCTTTTCTCCCCCGTGTCTGTCTCTTTTCTCTCCCCAGGTCTGTCTCTTTTCTCTCCCCAGGTCTGTCTCGTTTCTCTCCCCGGGTCTGTCTCTTTTCTCTCCCCAGGTCTGTCTCTTTCCTTCCACAAGTCGGTCTCTTTACCCCCCTGGGCCTGTCTATTTTCTCCCCCGTGTCGGTCTCTTTTCTCCCCGGGGTCTGTCTCTTTTCTCTCCACGGGTCTCTCTCTTTACTCCCCGGGGTCTGTCTCTTTTCTCTCCACGGGTCTCTCTCTTTACTCCCTGGGGTCTGTCTCTTTTCTCTCCACGGGTCTGTCTCTTTTCTCCCCCGGGTCTGTCTCTTTTCTCCCCTGCTCTGTCTCTTTTCTCCCCGTATCTGTCTCTTTTCTCCCCCGTGTCTGTCTCTTTTCTCCCCCGTGTCTGACTCTTTTCTCCCCTGGTCTGTCTCTTTTCTCTCCCCTGTGCCTCTCTCTTTTCTCCCCTGGGTTTGTCTGTTTTCACTTCGAGTCTGTCTCTTTTCTCCCCGGGCATGTCTCTTTTCTCTCCCCGTGTCTGTCACTTTTCTCCCCCGGGTCTGTCTCTTTTCTCCCCCGGGTCTGTCTCGATTCTCTCCCCGGGTCTGTCTCTTTTCTCCTCTGGATCTGTCTCGATTCTCTCCCCTGTCAGTCTCTTTTCTACCCCGTGTCAGTCTCTTTTCTACCCCGTGTCAGCCTCTTTTCAACCCCGTGTCAGACTCTTTTCTACCCCGTGTCAGTCTCTTTTCTACCCCGTGTCAGTCTCTTTTCTCTTCCGTGTCAGTCTCTTTTCTACCCCGTGTCAGTCTCTTTTCTACCCGTGTCAGTCTCTTTTCTCCCCCGGGTCTGTCTCTTTTCTCCCCCGAGTCTGTCTCTTTTCTCCCCCGGGTCTGTCTCTTTACTCTCCCGGGTCTGTCTCCTTTCTCCCCCAAGTCTGTCTCTTTTCTCTCCCGGATCTGTCTGTTTTCTCCCCCCGGGTCTGTCTCTTTTCTCCTCCGGGTCTCTCTCTTTTCTTCTCCGGGTCTGTCTATTTTCTCCCCCGGGTCTGTCTCTTTTCTCCCCCGGGTCTGTGTCTTTTCTCCCCCGGGTCTGTCTCTTTTCTCTCCCTCGGGTCTGTCTCTTTTCTCCCCCGTGTCTGCCTCTTTAATCTCCCCGGGTCAGTCTCTCTCCTTCCGCATGTCGGTCTCTTTACACACCCGGGTCGGTCACTTTTCTCCCCTGGGTCTGCCTCTTTTCGCTCCCGCGTGTCTGTCTCTTTTCTCTCCCCGGGCCTGGCTCTTTTCTCTCCCCAGGTCTGTCTCTTTCCTTCCAAGAGTCTGTCTCTTTACACCCCTGGGCCTGTCTCTTTTCTCCCCCGTGTCGGTCTCTTTTCTCCCCCGGGTCTGACCCTTTTTTCCCCCGAGTCTGTATCTTTTCTCCCCCGGGTCTGTCTCTTTTCTCTCCCCGGGTCTGTCTCTTTCCTTCTGCGAGTCAGTCTCTTTACACCCCGGGGTCTGTCTCTTTTCTGCCCCGTATCTGTCTCGTTTCTCCCCCGGGTCTGTCTCTTTTCTCCCCCGGGTCTGTCTCTTTTCTCCCCCCCGGGTCTCTCTCTTTTCTCTCCCCAGGTCTGCCTCTTTCCTTCCACGAGTCGAACTCTTTACACCCCTGGGCCTGTCTCTTTTCTCCCCCGTGTCGGTCTCTTTTCTCCCCCGGGTCTGACCCTTTTCTCCCCCGGGTCTGTCTCTTTTCTCCCCCGGGTCTGTCTCATTTCTCTCCCCGGGTCTGTCTCTTTTCTCGCCCGTGTCTGTCTCTTTTCTCCCCCGGATCTGTCTCGTTTCTCCCCTGGGTCTCTCTCTTTACTCCCCCGGGTCTGTTTCTTTTCTCCCCCGTGTCTGTCTAAATTCTCTCCCCAGGTCTGTCTCTTTTCTCCCCTGCGTCTGTCTCTTTTCTCCCCCCGGGTCTGTCTCTTTTCTCCCCGGTTCTGTCTCTATTCTCCCCCGGGTCTGTCTCTTTTCTCCCCTGCGTCTGTCTCTTTTCTCCCCCCGGGTCTGTCTCTTTTCTCTCCCCGTGTCTGTCTCTTTTCTCCCCCGGGTCTGACCCTTTTCTCCCCCGAGTCTTTATCTTTTCTCCCCCGGGTCGGTCTCTTTTCTCCCCCGTGTCTGTCTCTTTTTTCCCCCGGGTCTGACCCTATTCTCCCCCGGGTCTGTCTCTTTTCTACACCGGGACTGCCCCTTCCCCCCGGCGAGTCTGTCTCTTTTTTCCCCCCGTGTCTATCTCTTTTCTCCCCAGGGTCTGTCTCATTTCTCCCCCGGGTCTGTCTATTTTCTCTCCACGTGTCTGTCTCTTTTCTGCCCCGTGTCTCTCTCTTTACTCCCTCCGGGTCTGTCTCCTTTCTCTCCCCGGGTCTGTCTCTTTTCTCCCCCGGTTCTCTCTCTTTTCTCCCTCCGGGTCTGTCCCATTTCTCTCCCCGGGTCTGTCTGATTTCTCCCCCAGGTCTGTCTTTTTTCTGCCCCGGGTCTGACTCTTTTCTCCCCTGAGTCAGCATCTTTTCTCCCCCGTTTCTGTCTCTTTTCTCCCCCTGATCTGTCTCTTTTCTCTCCCCTTGGTCTGTCTCGTTTCTCCCCCGTGTCTGTTTCTTTATTTCCCCGAGTCCATCTCTTTTCTCCCCCGGGTCTCTCTCTTTACTCCCCCGGGTCTGTCTCTTTTCTCTCCCTGGGTCTGTCCCTTTTCTTCCCCGGGTCTGTCTCTTTTCTCCCCCGTGTCTGACTCTTTTCTCCCCCTGGTCTGTCTCTTTTCTCTCCCCGTATCTGTCTCTTTTCTCCCCCGGGTCTCTCTCTTTTCTCCCCCGGGTCTCTCTCTTTACTCCCCCGTGTCTGACTCTTTTCTCCCCCTGGTCTGTCTCTTTTCTCCCCCGGGTCTGTCTCTTTTCTCCCCCGGGTCTGTCTCTTTTCTCCCCCGGGTCTGTCTCTTTTCTCTCCCTGGGTCTGTCTCTTTTCTCCCCCGGGTCTGTCTCTTTTCTCCCCCGTGTCTGACTCTTTTCTCCCCCTGGTCTGTCTCTTTTCTCTCCCTGTGTCTGTCTCTTTTCTCCCCCGGGTCTCTCTCTTTTCTCCTCCGGGTCTCTCTCTTTACTCCCCCGTGTCTGACTCTTTTCTCCCCCTGGTCTGTCTCTTTTCTCTCCCCGTGTCTGTCTCTTTTCTCCCCCGGGTCTGTCTCTTTTCTCCCCCGGGCCTCTCTCTTTACTGCCCCGGGTCTGTCTCTTTTCTCTCCACGGGTCTCTCTCTTTACTCCCCCGGGTCTGTCTCTTTTCTCTCCACGGGTCTGTCTCTTTTCTCCCCCGGGTCTGTCTCTTTTCTCCCCTGCTCTGTCTCTTTTCTCCCCGTATCTGTCTCTTTTCTCCCCCGTGTCTGTCTCTTTTCTCCCCCTCGTCTGTCTCTTTTCTCCCCCGTGTCTGACTCTTTTCTCCCCTGGTCTGTCTCTTTTCTCTCCCCTGTGCCTCTCTCTTTTCTCCCCTGGGTTTGTCTGTTTTCACTTCGAGTCTGTCTCTTTTCTCCCCGGGCATGTCTCTTTTCTCTCTCCGTGTCTGTCACTTTTCTCCCCCGTGTCTGTCTCTTTTCTCCCCCTGGTCTGTCTCGATTCCCTCCCCGGGTCTGTCTCTTTTCTCCTCTGGGTCTGTCTCGATTCTCTCCCGTGTCAGTCACATTTCTACCCCGTGTCAGTCTCTTTTCTACCCCGTGTCAGTCTCTTTTCTACCCTGTGTCAGTCTCTTTTCTACCCCGTGTCAGTCTCTTTTCTACCCCGTGCCAGTCTCTTTTCTCTCCCTGGGTCTGTCTCTTTTCTCGCCCGGGTCTGTCTCTTTTCCCCCCTGTGTCTGACTCTTTTCTCCCCCTGGTCTGTCTCTTTTCTCTCCCTGTGTCTGTCTCTTTTCTCCCCCGGGTCTCTCTCTTTTCTCCCCCGGGTCTCTCTCTTTACTTCCCCGTGTCTGACTCTTTTCTCCCCCTGGCCTGTCTCTTTTCTCTCCCCGTGTCTGTCTCTTTTCTCCCCCGGGTCTGTCTCTTTTCTCCCCCGGGCCTCTCTCTTTACTCCCCCGGGTCTGTCTCTTTTCTCTCCACGGGTCTCTCTCTTTACTCCCCCGGGTCTGTCTCTTTTCTCTCCACGGGTCTGTCTCTTTTCTCCCCCGGGCCTGTCTCTTTTCTCCCCTGGTCTGTCTCTTTTCTCCCCGTATCTGTCTCTTTTCTCCCCCGTGTCTGTCTCTTTTCTCCCCCTGGTCTGACTCTTTTCTCCCCTGGTCTGTCTCTTTTCTCTCCCCTGTGCCTCTCTCTTTTCTCCCCTGGGTTTGTCTGTTTTCACTTCGAGTCTGTCTCTTTTCTCCCCGGGCATGTCTCTTTTCTCTCCCCGTGTCTGTCACTTTTCTCCCCCGGGTCTGTCTCTTTTCTCCCCCGGGTCTGTCTCGATTCTCTCCCCGGGTCTGTCTCTTTTCTCCTCTGGATCTGTCTCGATTCTCTCCCCTGTCAGTCTCTTTTCTACCCCGTGTCAGTCTCTTTTCTACCCCGTGTCAGTCTCTATTTCTACCCTGTGTCAGTCTCTTTTCTACCCCGTGTCATTCTCTTTTCTACCCCGTGTCAGTCTCTTTTCTCTTCCGTGTCAGTCTCTTTTCTACCCCGTGTCAGTCTCTTTTCTACCCGTGTCAGTCTCTTTTCTACCCCGTGTCAGTCTCTTTTCTCTTCCGTGTCAGTCTCTTTTCTACCCCGTGTCAGTCTCTTTTCTACCCTTGTCAGTCTCTTTTCTCCCCCAGGTCTGTCTCTTTTCTCCCCTGCGTCTGTCTCTTTTCTCCCCCCGGGTCTGTCTCTTTTCTCCCCGGTTCTGTCTCTATTCTCCCCCGGGTCTGTCTCTTTTCTCCCCTGCGTCTGTCTCTTTTCTCCCCCCGGGTCTGTCTCTTTTCTCTCCCCGTGTCTGTCTCTTTTCTCCCCCGGGTCTGACCCTTTTCTCCCCCGAGTCTTTATCTTTTCTCCCCCGGGTCGATCTCTTTTCTCCCCCGTGTCTGTCTCTTTTTTCCCCCGGGTCTGACCCTTTTCTCCCCCGGGTCTGTCTCTTTTCTACACCGGGACTGCCCCTTCCCCCCGGCGAGTCTGTCTCTTTTTTCCCCCCGTGTCTATCTCTTTTCTCCCCAGGGTCTGTCTCATTTCTCTCCCGGGTCTGTCTCTTTTCTTCCCCGGGTCTGTCTCTTTTCTCCCCCGTGTCTGTCTAAATTCTCTCCCCAGGTCTGTCTCTTTTCTCCCCTGCGTCTGTCTCTTTTCTCCCCCCGGGTCTGTCTCTTTTCTCCCCGGTTCTGTCTCTTTCCTCCCCCGGGTCCGTCTCTTTTCTCCCCTGCGTCTGTCTCTTTTCTCCCCCCAGGTCTGTCTATTTTCTCTCCCCGTGTCTGTCACTTTTCTGCCCCGGGTCTCTCTCTTTACTCCCTCCGGGTCTGTCCCATTTCTCTCCCCGGGTCTGTCTGATTTCTCCCCCAGGTCTGTCTTTTTTCTGCCCCGGGTCTGACTCTTTTCTCCCCTGAGTCAGCATCTTTTCTCCCCCGTTTCTGTCTCTTTTCTCCCCCTGATCTGTCTCTTTTCTCTCCCCTTGGTCTGTCTCGTTTCTCCTCCGTGTCTGTTTCTTTATTTCCCCGAGTCCATCTCTTTTCTCCCCCGGGTCTCTCTCTTTACTCCCCCGGGTCTGTCTCTTTTCTCTCCCTGGGTCTGTCTCTTTTCTCCCCCTGGTCTGTCTCTTTTCTCCCCCGGCTCTGTCTCCTTTCTCCCCCGTGTCTGACTCTTTTCTCCCCCTGGTCTGTCTCTTTTCTCTCCCTGTGTCTGTCTCTTTTCTCCCCCGGGTCTCTCTCTTTTCTCCTCCGGGTCTCTCTCTTTACTCCCCCGTGTCTGACTCTTTTCTCCCCCTGGTCTGTCTCTTTTCTCTCCCCGTGTCTGTCTCCTTTCTCCCCCGGGTCTGTCTCTTTTCTCCCCCGGGCCTCTCTCTTTACTGCCCCGGGTCTGTCTCTTTTCTCTCCACGGGTCTCTCTCTTTACTCCCCCGGGTCTGTCTCTTTTCTCTCCACGGGTCTGTCTCTTTTCTCCCCCGGGTCTGTCTCTTTTCTCCCCTGCTCTGTCTCTTTTCTCCCCGTATCTGTCTCTTTTCTCCCCCGTGTCTGTCTCTTTTCTCCCCCTGGTCTGTCTCTTTTCTCCCCCGTGTCTGACTCTTTTCTCCCCTGGTCCGTCTCTTTTCTCTCCCCTGTGCCTCTCTCTTTTCTCCCCTGGGTTTGTCTGTTTTCACTTCGAGTCTGTCTCTTTTCTCCCCGGGCATGTCTCTTTTCTCTCCCCGTGTCTGTCACTTTTCTCCCCCGTGTCTGTCTCTTTTCTCCCCCTGGTCTGTCTCGATTCTCTCCCCGGGTCTGTCTCTTTTCTCCTCTGGGTCTGTCTCGATTCTCTCCCGTGTCAGTCACATTTCTACCCCGTGTCAGTCTCTTTTCTACCCCGTGTCAGTCTCTTTTCTACCCTGTGTCAGTCTCTTTTCTACCCCGTGTCAGTCTCTTTTCTACCCCGTGCCAGTCTCTTTTCTCTCCCTGGGTCTGTCTCTTTTCTCGCCCGGGTCTGTCTCTTTTCCCCCCTGTGTCTGACTCTTTTCTCTCCCTGGTCTGTCTCTTTTCTCTCCCTGTGTCTGTCTCTTTTCTCCCCCGGGTCTCTCTCTTTTCTCCCCCGGGTATCTCTCTTTACTTCCCCGTGTCTGACTCTTTTCTCCCCCTGGCCTGTCTCTTTTCTCTCCCCGTGTCTGTCTCTTTTCTCCCCCGGGTCTGTCTCTTTTCTCCCCCAGGCCTCTCTCTTTACTCCCCCGGGTCTGTCTCTTTTCTCTCCACGGGTCTCTCTCTTTACTCCCCCGGGTCTGTCTCTTTTCTCTCCACGGGTCTGTCTCTTTTCTCCCCCGGGTCTGTCTCTTTTCTCCCCTGGTCTGTCTCTTTTCTCCCCGTATCTGTCTCTTTTCTCCCCCGTGTCTGTCTCTTTTCTCCCCCTGGTCTGACTCTTTTCTCCCCTGGTCTGTCTCTTTTCTCTCCCCTGTGCCTCTCTCTTTACTCCCCCGGGTCTGTCTCTTTTCTCTCCACGGGTCTGTCTCTTTTCTCCCCCGGGTCTGTCTCTTTTCTCCCCTGCTCTGTCTCTTTTCTCCCCGTATCTGTCTCTTTTCTCCCCCGTGTCTGTCTCTTTTCTCCCCCGGTCTGTCTCTTTTCTCCCCCGTGTCTGACTCTTTTCTCCCCCGTGTCTGTCTCTTTTCTCCCCCTGGTCTGTCTCGATTCTCTCCCCGGGTCTGTCTCTTTTCTCCTCTGGGTCTGTCTCGATTCTCTCCCGTGTCAGTCACATTTCTACCCCGTGTCAGTCTCTTTTCTACCCCGTGTCAGTCTCTTTTCTACCCTGTGTCAGTCTCTTTTCTACCCCGTGTCAGTCTCTTTTCTACCCCGTGCCAGTCTCTTTTCTCTCCCTGGGTCTGTCTCTTTTCTCGCCCGGGTCTGTCTCTTTTCCCCCCTGTGTCTGACTCTTTTCTCCCCCGGGTCTCTCTCTTTACTTCCCCGTGTCTGACTCTTTTCTCCCCCTGGCCTGTCTCTTTTCTCTCCCCGTGTCTGTCTCTTTTCTCCCCCGGGTCTGTCTCTTTTCTCCCCCGGGCCTCTCTCTTTACTCCCCCGGGTCTGTCTCTTTTCTCTCCACGGGTCTCTCTCTTTACTCCCCCGGGTCTGTCTCTTTTCTCTCCACGGGTCTGTCTCTTTTCTCCCCCGGGTCTGTCTCTTTTCTCCCCTGGTCTGTCTCTTTTCTCCCCGTATCTGTCTCTTTTCTCCCCCGTGTCTGTCTCTTTTCTCCCCCTGGTCTGACTCTTTTCTCCCCTGGTCTGTCTCTTTTCTCTCCCCTGTGCCTCTCTCTTTTCTCCCCTGGGTTTGTCTGTTTTCACTTCGAGTCTGTCTCTTTTCTCCCCGGGCATGTCTCTTTTCTCTCCCCGTGTCTGTCACTTTTCTCCCCCGGGTCTGTCTCTTTTCTCCCCCGGGTCTGTCTCGATTCTCTCCCCGGGTCTGTCTCTTTTCTCCTCTGGGTCTGTCTCGATTCTCTCCCGTGTCAGTCTCTTTTCTACCCCGTGTCAGTCTCTTTTCTACCCCGTGTCAGTCTCTTTTCTACCCTGTGTCAGTCTCTTTTCTACCCCGTGTCAGTCTCTTTTCTACCCCGTGTCAGTCTCTTTTCTCTTCCGTGTCAGTCTCTTTTCTACCCCGTGTCAGTCTCTTTTCTACCCGTGTCAGTCTCTTTTCTCCCCCGGGTCTGTCTCTTTTCTCCCCCGGGTCTGTCTCTTTTCTCCCCCGAGTCTGTCTCTTTTCTCCCCCGGGTCTGTCTCTTTACTCTCCCGGGTCTGTCTCCTTTCTCCCCCGAGTCTGTCTCTTTTCTCTCCCGGATCTGTCTGTTTTCTCCCCCCGGGTCTGTCTCTTTTCTCCTCCGGGTCTCTCTCTTTTCTTCTCCGGGTCTGTCTATTTTCTCCCCCGGGTCTGTCTCTTTTCTCCCCCGGGTCTGTGTCTTTTCTCCCCCGGGTCTGTCTCTTTTCTCTCCCTCGGGTCTGTCTCTTTTCTCCCCCGTGTCTGCCTCTTTTCTCTCCCCGGGTCTGTCTCTCTCCCTCCGCATGTCGGTCTCTTTACACACCCGGGTCGGTCACTTTTCTCCCCTGGGTCTGCCTCTTTTCGCTCCCGCGTGTCTGTCTCTTTTCTCTCCCCGGGCCTGGCTCTTTTCTCTCCCCAGGTCTGTCTCTTTCCTTCCAAGAGTCTGTCTCTTTACACCCCTGGGCCTGTCTCTTTTCTCCCCCGTGTCGGTCTCTTTTCTCCCCCGGGTCTGACACTTCTCTCCCCCGGGTCTGTCTCTTTTCTCCCCCTGTGTCTGTCTCTTTTTTCCCCCCGTGTCTATCTCTTTTCTCCCCAGGGCCTGTCTCATTTCTCCCCCGGGTCTGTCTCTTTTTTCCCCCGGGTCAATCTCTTTTCTCCCCCGGGCCTGTCTCTTTTCTCCCCCGGGTCTGACTGTTTTCTCTCCCCCCTGTCTGTCTCTTTTCTCCCCCGGATCTGTATCGTTTCTCCCCCGGGTCTGGCTCGTTGCTCCCCTGTCTGTCTCCTTTCTCTCCCCGGGTCTGTCTCTTTTCTCTCCCCGGGTCTGTCTCTTTCCTTCTGCGAGTCGGTCTCTTTACATCCCAGGGTCTGTCTCTTTTCTGCCCCGTTTCTGTCTCGTTTCTCCCCCGGGTCTGTCTCTTTTCTCTCCCCGGGTCTGTCTCTTTTCTCCCCCGGGTCTGTCTCTTTTCTCCCCCGTGTCTGTCTCTTTTCTCTCCCCGGGTCTGTCTCTTTTCTCTCCCCAGGTCTGTCTCGTTTCTCTCCCCGGGTCTGTCTCTTTTCTCTCCCCGGGTCTGTTTCTTTTCTCTCCCCGGGTCTGGCTCTTTTCTCTCCCCAGGTCTGTCTCTTTCCTTCCAAGAGTCGGTCTCTTTACACCCCTGGGCCTGTCTCTTTTCTCCCCCGTGTCGGTCTCTTTTCTCCCCCGGGTCTGACCCTTTTCTCCCCCGAGTCTGTATCTTTTCTCCCCCGGGTCGGTCTCTTTTCTCCCCCGGGTCTGTCTCTTTTCTCCCCCGGGTCTGACCCTTTTCTCCCCCGGGCCTGTCTCTTTTCTCCCCCGGGACTTCCCTTCCCCCCCCGCCGAGTCTGTCTCTTTTTCCCCCCTGTGTCTGTCTCTTTTTTCCCCCCGTGTCTATCTCTTTTCTCCCCAGGGTCTGTCTCATTTCTCCCCCGGGTCTGTCTCTTTTCTCCCCCGGGTCGGTCTCTTTTCTCCTCCGGGTCGGCCTGTTTTCTCTCCCCCGTGTCTGTCTCTTTTCTCCCCCGGATCAGTCTCGTTTCTCCCCCGGTTCTGGCTCGTTTCTCCCCGTCTGTCTCCTTTCTCTCCCCGGGTCTGTGTCTTTTCTCTCCCCGGGTCTGTCTCTTTCCTTCTGCGAGTCGGTCTCTTTACACCCCGGGGTCTGTCTCTTTTCTGCCCCGTATCTGTCTCGTTTCTCCCCCGGGTCTGTCTCTTTTCTCTCCCCAGGTCTGTCTCTTTCCTTCCACGATTCGGTCTCGTTACACCCCTGGGCCTGTCTCTTTACTCCCCCGTGTCGGTCTCTTTTCTCCCCCCGGGCCTGACCCTTTTCTCCCCCGGGTCTGTCTCTTTTCTCTCCCCTGGTCTGGCTATTTTCTCCCCCGGGCCTGACCCTTCTCTCCCCCGGGTGGGTCTCTTTTCTCCCCCTGTGTCTGTCTCTTTTTACCCCCCCTGTCTATATCTTTTCTCCCCAGGGCCTGTCTCATTTCTCCCCCGGGGCTGTCTCTTTTTTTCCCCCGGGTCTGTCTCTTTTCTCCCCCGGGTCTGTCTCCTTTCTCCCCCGAGTCTGATTGTTTTCTCTCCCCCCTGTCTGTCTCTTTTCTCCCCCGGATCTGTCTCGTTTCTCCCCCGGGTCTGGCTCGTTGCTCCCCTGTCTGTCTCCTTTCTCTCCCCGGGTCTGTCTCTTTCATCTCCCCGGGTCTGTCTCTTTCCTTCTGCGAGTCGGTCTCTTTACATCCCAGGGTCTGTCTCTTTTCTGCCCCGTTTCTGTCTCGTTTCTCCCCCGGGTCTGTCTCTTTTCTCTCCCCGGGTCTGTCTCTTTTCTCCCCCGGGTCTGTCTCTTTTCTCCCCCGTGTCTGTCTCTTTTCTCTCCCCAGGTCTGTCTCTTTTCTCTCCCCAGGTCTGTCTCGTTTCTCTCCCCGGGTCTGTCTCTTTTCTCTCCCCAGGTCTGTCTCTTTCCTTCCACAAGTCGGTCTCTTTACCCCCCTGGGCCTGTGTATTTTCTCCCCCGTGTCGGTCTCTTTTCTCCCCGGGGTCTGTCTCTTTTCTCTCCACGGGTCTCTCTCTTTACTCCCCGGGGTCTCTCTCTTTTCTCTCCACGGGTCTGTCTCTTTTCTCCCCCGGGTCTGTCTCTTTTCTCCCCTGCTCTGTCTCTTTTCTCCCCGTATCTGTCTCTTTTCTCCCCCGTGTCTGTCTCTTTTCTCCCCCTGGTCTGTCTCTTTTCTCCCCCGTGTCTGACTCTTTTCTCCCCTGGTCTGTCTCTTTTCTCTCCCCTGTGCCTCTCTCTTTTCTCCCCTGGGTTTGTCTGTTTTCACTTCGAGTCTGTCTCTTTTCTCCCCGGGCATGTCTCTTTTCTCTCCCCGTGTCTGTCACTTTTCTCCCCCGGGTCTGTCTCTTTTCTCCCCCGGGTCTGTCTCGATTCTCTCCCCGGGTCTGTCTCTTTTCTCCTCTGGATCTGTCTCGATTCTCTCCCCTGTCAGTCTCTTTTCTACCCCGTGTCAGTCTCTTTTCTACCCCGTGTCAGCCTCTTTTCTACCCCGTGTCAGTCTCTTTTCTACCCCGTGTCAGTCTCTTTTCTACCCCGTGTCAGTCTCTTTTCTCTTCCGTGTCAGTCTCTTTTCTACCCCGTGTCAGTCTCTTTTCTACCCGTGTCAGTCTCTTTTCTCCCCCGGGTCTGTCTCTTTTCTCCCCCGGGTCTGTCTCTTTTCTCCCCCGAGTCTGTCTCTTTTCTCCCCCGGGTCTGTCTCTTTACTCTCCCGGGTCTGTCACCTTTCTCCCCCGAGTCTGTCTCTTTTCTCTCCCGGATCTGTCTGTTTTCTCCCCCCGGGTCTGTCTCTTTTCTCCTCCGGGTCTCTCTCTTTTCTTCTCCGGGTCTGTCTATTTTCTCCCCCGGGTCTGTCTCTTTTCTCCCCCGGGTCTGTGTCTTTTCTCCCCCGGGTCTGTCTCTTTTCTCTCCCTCGGGTCTGTCTCTTTTCTCCCCCGTGTCTGCCTCTTTTCTCTCCCCGGGTCTGTCTCTCTCCCTCCGCATGTCGGTCTCTTTACACACCCGGGTCGGTCACTTTTCTCCCCTGGGTCTGCCTCTTTTCGCTCCCGCGTGTCTGTCTCTTTTCTCTCCCCGCCCTGGCTCTTTTCTCTCCCCAGGTCTGTCTCTTTCCTTCCAAGAGTCTGTCTCTTTACACCCCTGGGCCTGTCTCTTTTCTCCCCCGTGTCGGTCTCTTTTCTCCCCCGGGTCTGACCCTTTTCCCCCCCGAGTCTGTCTCTTTTTTCCCCCTGTGTCTGTCTTTTTTTCCCCCCGTGTCTATCTCTTTTCTCCCCAGGGTCTGTCTCATTTCTCCCCCGGGTCTGTCTCTTTTCTCCCCCGGGTCGGTCTCTTTTCTCCTCCGGGTCGGCCTGTTTTCTCTCCCCCGTGTCTGTCTCTTTTCTCCCCCGGATCAGTCTCGTTTCTCCCCCGGTTCTGGCTCGTTTCTCCCCGTCTGTCTCCTTTCTCTCCCCGGGTCTGTGTCTTTTCTCTCCCCGGGTCTGTCTCTTTCCTTCTGCGAGTCGGTCTCTTTACACCCCGGGGTCTGTCTCTTTTCTGCCCCGTATCTGTCTCGTTTCTCCCCCGGGTCTGTCTCTTTTCTCTCCCCAGGTCTGTCTCTTTCCTTCCACGATTCGGTCTCGTTACACCCCTGGGCCTGTCTCTTTTCTCCCCCGTGTCGGTCTCTTTTCTCCCCCCGGGCCTGACCCTTTTCTCCCCCGGGTCTGTCTCTTTTCTCTCCCCGGGTCTGTCTATTTTCTCCCCCGGGCCTGACCCTTCTCTCCCCCGGGTGGGTCTCTTTTCTCCCCCTGTGTCTGTCTCTTTTTACCCCCCCTGTCTATATCTTTTCTCCCCAGGGCCTGTCTCATTTCTCCCCCGGGTCTGTCTCTTTTTTTCCCCCGGGTCTGTCTCTTTTCTCCCCCGGGTCTGTCTCTTTTCTCCCCCGGTTCTGACTGTTTTCTCTCCCCCCTGTCTGTCTCTTTTCTCCCCGGGATCTGTCTCGTTTCTCCCCCGGGTCTGGCTCGTTGCTCCCCTGTCTGTCTCCTTTTTCTCCCCGGGTCTGTCTCTTTCATCTCCCCGGGTCTGTCTCTTTCCTTCTGCGAGTCGGTCTCTTTACATCCCAGGGTCTGTCTCTTTTCTGCCCCGTTTCTGTCTCGTTTCTCCCCCGGGTCTGTCTCTTTTCTCTCCCCGGGTCTGTCTCTTTTCTCCCTCGGGTCTGTCTCTTTTCTCCCCCGTGTCTGTCTCTTTTCTCTCCCCAGGTCTGTCTCTTTTCTCTCCCCAGGTCTGTCTCGTTTCTCTCCCCGGGTCTGTCTCTTTTCTCTCCCCAGGTCTGTCTCTTTCCTTCCACAAGTCGGTCTCTTTACCCCCCTGGGCCTGTCTATTTTCTCCCCCGTGTCGGTCTCTTTTCTCCCCGGGGTCTGTCTCTTTTCTCTCCACGGGTCTCTCTCTTTACTCCCTGGGGTCTGTCTCTTTTCTCTCCACGGGTCTGTCTCTTTTCTCCCCCGGGTCTGTCTCTTTTCTCCCCTGCTCTGTCTCTTTTCTCCCCGTATCTGTCTCTTTTCTCCCCCGTGTCTGTCTCTTTTCTCCCCCTGGTCTGTCTCTTTTCTCCCCCGTGTCTGACTCTTTTCTCCCCTGGTCTGTCTCTTTTCTCTCCCCTGTGCCTCTCTCTTTTCTCCCCTGGGTTTGTCTGTTTTCAATTCGAGTCTGTCTCTTTTCTCCCCGGGCATGTCTCTTTTCTCTCCCCGTGTCTGTCACTTTTCTCCCCAGGGCCTGTCTCATTTCTCCCCCGGGTCTGTCTCTTTTTACCCCCGGGTCTGTCTCTTTTCTCCCCCGGGTCTGTCTCTTTTCTCCCCCGGTTCTGACTGTTTTCTCTCCCCCCTGTCTGTCTCTTTTCTCCCCCGGATCTGTCTCGTTTCTCCCCCGGGTCTGGCTCGTTGCTCCCCTGTCTGTCTCCTTTCTCTCCCCGGGTCTGTCTCTTTCATCTCCCCGGGTCTGTCTCTTTCCTTCTGCGAGTCGGTCTCTTTACATCCCAGGGTCTGTCTCTTTTCTGCCCCGTTTCTGTCTCGTTTCTCCCCCGGGTCTGTCTCTTTTCTCTCCCCGGGTCTGTCTCTTTTCTCCCCCGGGTCTGTCTCTTTTCTCCCCCGTGTCTGTCTCTTTTCTCTCCCCAGGTCTGTCTCTTTTCTCTCCCCAGGTCTGTCTCGTTTCTCTCCCCGGGTCTGTCTCTTTTCTCTCCCCAGGTCTGTCTCTTTCCTTCCACAAGTCGGTCTCTTTACCCCCCTGGGCCTGTCTATTTTCTCCCCCGTGTCGGTCTCTTTTCTCCCCGGGGTCTGACTCTTTTCTCCCCTGGTCTGTCTCTTTTCTCTCCCATGTGCCTCTCTCTTTTCTCCCCTGGGTTTGTCTGTTTTCACTTCGAGTCTGTCTCTTTTCTCCCCGGGCATGTCTCTTTTCTCTCCCCGTGTCTGTCACTTTTCTCCCCAGGGCCTGTCTCATTTCTCCCCCGGGTCTGTCTCTTTTTACCCCCGGGTCTGTCTCTTTTCTCCCCCGGGTCTGTCTCTTTTCTCCCCCGGTTCTGACTGTTTTCTCTCCCCCCTGTCTGTCTCTTTTCTCCCCCGGATCTGTCTCGTTTCTCCCCCGGGTCTGGCTCGTTGCTCCCCTGTCTGTCTCCTTTCTCTCCCCGGGTCTGTCTCTTTCATCTCCCCGGGTCTGTCTCTTTCCTTCTGCGAGTCGGTCTCTTTACATCCCAGGGTCTGTCTCTTTTCTGCCCCGTTTCTGTCTCGTTTCTCCCCCGGGTCTGTCTCTTTTCTCTCCCCGGGTCTGTCTCTTTTCTCCCTCGGGTCTGTCTCTTTTCTCCCCCGTGTCTGTCTCTTTTCTCTCCCCAGGTCTGTCTCTTTTCTCTCCCCAGGTCTGTCTCGTTTCTCTCCCCGGGTCTGTCTCTTTTCTCTCCCCAGGTCTGTCTCTTTCCTTCCACAAGTCGGTCTCTTTACCCCCCTGGGCCTGTCTATTTTCTCCCCCGTGTCGGTCTCTTTTTTCCCCGGGGTCTGTCTCTTTTCTCTCCACGGGTCTCTCTCTTTACTCCCTGGGGTCTGTCTCTTTTCTCTCCACGGGTCTGTCTCTTTTCTCCCCCGGGTCTGTCTCTTTTCTCCCCTGCTCTGTCTCTTTTCTCCCCGTATCTGTCTCTTTTCTCCCCCGTGTCTGTCTCTTTTCTCCCCCTGGTCTGTCTCTTTTCTCCCCCGTGTCTGACTCTTTTCTCCCCTGGTCTGTCTCTTTTCTCTCCCCTGTGCCTCTCTCTTTTCTCCCCTGGGTTTGTCTGTTTTCACTTCGAGTCTGTCTCTTTTCTCCCCGGGCATGTCTCTTTTCTCTCCCCGTGTCTGTCACTTTTCTCCCCCGGGTCTGTCTCTTTTCTCCCCCGGGTCTGTCTCGATTCTCTCCCCGGGTCTGTCTCTTTTCTCCTCTGGATCTGTCTCGATTCTCTCCCCTGTCAGTCTCTTTTCTACCCCGTGTCAGTCTCTTTTCTACCCCGTGTCAGCCTCTTTTCAACCCCGTGTCAGTCTCTTTTCTACCCCGTGTCAGTCTCTTTTCTACCCCGTGTCAGTCTCTTTTCTCTTCCGTGTCAGTCTCTTTTCTACCCCGTGTCAGTCTCTTTTCTACCCGTGTCAGTCTCTTTTCTCCCCCGGGTCTGTCTCTTTTCTCCCCCGAATCTGTCTCTTTTCTCCCCCGGGTCTGTCTCTTTACTCTCCCGGGTCTGTCTCCTTTCTCCCCCGAGTCTGTCTCTTTTCTCTCCCGGATCTGTCTGTTTTCTCCCCCCGGGTCTGTCTCATTTCTCCTCCGGGTCTCTCTCTTTTCTTCTCCGGGTCTGTCTATTTTCTCCCCCGGGTCTGTCTCTTTTCTCCCCCGGGTCTGTGTCTTTTCTCCCCCGGGTCTGTCTCTTTTCTCTCCCTCGGGTCTGTCTCTTTTCTCCCCCGTGTCTGCCTCTTTTCTCTCCCCGGGTCAGTCTCTCTCCTTCCGCATGTCGGTCTCTTTACACACCCGGGTCGGTCACTTTTCTCCCCTGGGTCTGCCTCTTTTCACTCCCGCGTGTCTGTCTCTTTTCTCTCCCCGGGCCTGGCTCTATTCTCTCCCCAGGTCTGTCTCTTTCCTTCCAAGAGTCTGTCTCTTTACACCCCTGGGCCTGTCACTTTTCTGCCCCGTGTCGGTCTCTTTTCTCCCCCGGGTCTGACCCTTTTCTCCCCCGAGTCTGTATCTTTTCTCCCCCGGGTCGGTCTCTTTTCTCCCCCGGGTCTGTCTCTTTTCTCCCCCGGGTCTGTCTCTTTTCTCCCCCGGGACTTCCCTTCCCCCCCGCCGAGTCTGTCTCTTTTTTCCCCCTGTGTCTGTCTCTTTTTTCCCCCCGTGTCTATCTCTTTTCTCCCCCGGGTCTGTCTCATTTCTCCCCCGGGTCTGTCTCTTTTCTCCCCCGGGTCGGTCTCTTTTCTCCCCCGTGTCGGCCTGTTTTCTCTCCCCCGTGTCTGTCTCTTTTCTCCCCCGGATCTGTCTCGTTTCTCCCCCGGGTCTGGCTCGTTTCTCCCCGTCTGTCTCCTTTCTCTCCCCGGGTCTGTGTCTTTTCTCTCCCCGGGCCTGTTTCTTTCCTTCTGCGAGTCGGTCTCTTTACACCCCGGGGTCTGTCTCTTTTCTGCCCCGTATCTGTCCCGTTTCTCCCCCGGTTCTGTCTCTTTTCTCTCCCCAGGTCTGTCTCTTTCCTTCCACGAGTCGGTCTCGTTACACCCCTGGGCCTGTCTCTTTTCTCCCCCGTGTCGGTCTCTTTTCTCCCCCCGGGTCTGACCCTTTTCTCCCCCGGGTCTGTCACTTTTCTCTCCCCGGGTCTGTCTCTTTTCTCCCCCGGGTCTGACACTTCTCTCCCCCGGGTCTGTCTCTTTTCTCCCCCTGTGTCTGTCTCTTTTTTCCCCCCGTGTCTATCTCTTTTCTCCCCAGGGCCTGTCTCATTTCTCCCCCGAGTCTGTCTCTTTTCTCTCCCGGATCTGTCTGTTTTCTCCCCCCGGGTCTGTCTCTTTTCTCCTCCGGGTCTCTCTCTTTTCTTCTCCGGGTCTGTCTATTTTCTCCCCCGGGTCTGTCTCTTTTCTCCCCCGGGTCTGTGTCTTTTCTCCCCCGGGTCTGTCTCTTTTCTCTCCCTCGGGTCTGTCTCTTTTCTCCCCCGTGTCTGCCTCTTTTCTCTCCCCGGGTCTGTCTCTCTCCCTCCGCATGTCGGTCTCTTTACACACCCGGGTCGGTCACTTTTCTCCCCTGGGTCTGCCTCTTTTCGCTCCCGCGTGTCTGTCTCTTTTCTCTCCCCGGGCCTGGCTCTTTTCTCTCCCCAGGTCTGTCTCTTTCCTTCCAAGAGTCTGTCTCTTTACACCCCTGGGCCTGTCTCTTTTCTCCCCCGTGTCGGTCTCTTTTCTCCCCCGGGTCTGACCCTTTTCTCCCCCGAGTCTGTATCTTTTCTCCCCCGGGTCGGTCTCTTTTCTCCCCCGGGTCTGTCTCTTTTCTCCCCCAGGTCTGACCCTTTTCTCCCCCGGGTCTGTCTCTTTTCTCCCCCGGGACTTTCCTTCCCCCCCCCCGAGTCTGTCTCTTTTTTCCCCCTGTGTCTGTCTCTTTTTTCCCCCCGTGTCTGTCTCTTTTCTCCCAGTGTCTGTCTCATTTCTCACCCGGGTCTGTCTCTTTTCTCCCCCGGGTCGGTCTCTTTTCTCCCCCGGATCTGTCTCGTTTCTCCCCCGGGTCTGGCTCGTTTCTCCCCGTCTGTCTCCTTTCTCTCTCCGGGTCTGTCTCTTTTCTCTCCCCGGGTCTGTTTCTTTCCTTCTGCGAGTCGGTCTCTTTACACCCCGGGGTCTGTCTCTTTTCTGCCCCGTATCTGTCCCGTTTCTCCCCCGGGTCTGTCTCTTTTCTCTCCCCAGGTCTGTCTCTTTTCTTCCACGAGTCGGTCTCGTTACACCCCTGGGCCTGTCTCTTTTCTCCCCCGTGTCGGTCTCTTTTCTCCCCCCGGGTCTGACCCTTTTCTCCCCCGGGTCTGTCTCTTTTCTCTCCCCGGGTCTGTCTCTTTTCTCCCCCGGGTCTGACCCTAATCTCCCCCGTGTCTGTCTCTTTTCTCCCCCTGTGTCTGTCTCTTTTTTCCCCCCGTGTCTATCTCTTTTCTCCCCAGGGCCTGTCTCATTTCTCCCCCGGGTCTGTCTCTTTTCTCCCCCGGGCCTGTCTCTTTTCTCCCCCGGGTCTGACTGTTTTCTCTCCCCCCTGTCTGTCTCTTTTCTCCCCCGGATCTGTATCGTTTCTCCCCCGGGTCTGGCTCGTTGCTCCCCTGTCTGTCTCCTTTCTCTCCCCGGGTCTGTCTCTTTTCTCTCCCCGGGTCTGTCTCTTTCCTTCTGCGAGTCGGTCTCTTTACATCCCAGGGTCTGTCTCTTTTCTGCCCCGTTTCTGTCTCGTTTCTCCCCCGGGTCTGTCTCTTTTCTCTCCCCGGGTCTGTCTCTTTTCTCCCCCGGGTCTGTCTCTTTTCTCCCCCGTGTCTGTCTCTTTTCTCTCCCCGGGTCTGTTTCTTTTCTCTCCCCAGGTCTGTCTCGTTTCTCTCCCCGGGTCTGTCTCTTTTCTCTCCCCGGGTCTGTTTCTTTTCTCTCCCCGGGTCTGGCTCTTTTCTCTCCCCAGGTCTGTCTCTTTCCTTCCAAGAGTCTGTCTCTTTACACCCCTGGGCCTGTCTCTTTTCTCCCCCGTGTCGGTCTCTTTTCTCCCCCGGGTCTGACCCTTTTCTCCCCCGAGTCTGTATCTTTTCTCCCCCGGGTCGGTCTCTTTTCTCCCCCGGGTCTGTCTCTTTTCTCCCCCGGGTCTGACCCTTTTCTCCCCCGGGTCTGTCTCTTTTCTCCCCCGGGACTTCCCTTCCCCCCCGCCGAGTCTGTCTCTTTTTTCCCCCTGTGTCTGTCTCTTTTTTCCCCCCGTG